>NC_080451.1:3458653-3773076 GCF_028018845.1 Melospiza georgiana
CCCTGGTAACTCCTTTTTTAAATCTATCCCTTTTATCCCACGCCGCTCTAAATAGGCGGTAAATAAATCATATGCCGCTTGCCTATCCATACCTATTAATCAGCGCGCGCTGTTGCAGCTCTCCAGGCTCCTGCGGACACGTATTGGCTTAAGTCACCGTTGTGAACCTTAAGGGTGCTTCAAATTCCGGCACCGTCCCGGCTGCTGGGACCCAAACCCAACTTCCGGACCGTGGCGTAATCCCTTTTTCTTTTAATCCGAGAAAAAAGGGCAGAGATTCGGTTATGCCCGCATTCTCCACCATTTGTCGACGGAAGGGAACCAGGACATCATTTTGATCATCACAGGCTCGATTTTATTGATCAGTACGGCGGGTTAAATACAGTTAGTAATGAGCTTCATACATATTGCAAAAGTTGAGCTCAGGATTGGTCAGCTTGCATATCAGCATCTACGCCTACTTCTACATTCCTATGGTTCTACTTTTGATACTTTCTACATATTCTTAGGATGTATTCAGGGCTAATCTCAACTCCCTATCCTCATGTTGCAGCAAGGTCGCTGCTGACTCTTCCTTTTAGCTTGCTGACTGCTGACTTTTCTCCTTCAGCTTAACCAGCGGCATTATGTCAGTATGGCCTTTCTCAGCTAACCAATTATTAATAATGCTCTCCACAGCCCCTTGGCTTCCCTGAGCCCTTGCAATGTCCCCATGGCCCCTCGGCTCCCTATAGCCCCGCTGTGTCACAACGGCTCCTTGGTTCCATGGGCCCCACAGCTTCATCCTTGGCCCTTGGTTGCAGCAATGTGTATTTAGCCTTCTAGAGCAGAGAAGGTCAGAGTCTGGCTAGCTGAGATTAAGGTCGACACCCAGCTGCATAGTGTACCAGCACCCTTCGGCGTCATAAGGCCTCGGGCTGTGCTGGTTGCGGACAGGATCGCTGCTAAACAACAAGAAGGAAGGAGCTGGACACTCACCGGGGGGCTAAACTTGGTTTATTGTAAAGCCCACGATGTATCAGTGAATGACCAAGAACAAAGGGTGCTTAAGGATTATAAAGGGAAGGGTTGGACACGGGAGGGGTTTACAGAAGACCAATAGGGGGAGAAGAGGGGATGAGCTTAACACAAATGACATAGTGGAGAGCCCAATAGGTACCAGGTATGTGAGGGGTCCCAGGACCACAGCCAACCACAACCCCCAAAGATGAGAAGCTTCTGGAATACTAGGTGGAGTGGGGGAGGGTGATTGACTTGGCCCAGGGAGGAGAAAAAGCATACATATACGGGAAAAAAGGGAGGAGGAATTATATAACCTTGAAGATTGACAATATAACTGGCAGGGCTGTGGCGGGAAAACTGAGGAGGGCAGAACCATTTTACACAAAATGGGGGGGAGCACATACATAAAATGGGGGAGGAATTAAATGAACTTAATGAACACACTACAACACTTGGTTCCACAGGGGGCCTGAGTTTGACAATGGTCCCTCTGATTCCATGAGGCACCAGAGTGTCACAATGGTCTCTTTGCTCCCATGAGGTTCCATAGTGCCACCATGGTGTCCTTGGATCTGCATGGTCACAAGGGCCCCTTGGTTCCATGAATTTCTGGACTGTCAGGAATGGTTTGTTTGCTCCAGAGGGGCCTTGATGTGTCACAAGGGCTCCGTGGCTTTGTGGGTTTGTGTCTCACCCACACTGGAACCCCAGCAGTTGGTAGCCATGTGCATTTCTTTCCATAGAGCTTCTGTCCTCCTGTCTGTCTTCTCCTTCTAATGCTCTTGATATGGAATATTTTTTGATACCTCAACAACTGAAGTGTTTCCAGATGTAATGGGCTGAGTTAATCAAGTTACTGCTATTGTGTTTTATGTTGAATTGGATGTTTTATTATATCTTTTCCCAAAGTTTCTTGAGTTTTTGTACTTTGCCAGTGAAATTTTGTGTCATTTTGACCTCTTGAAAATATATGGCTGGTGTTTCTCCTGTGCACCAAACTTCAGTAAAGGAACCCTTGGTTACTCTGAGAAATGACTGGTGACTTTCAAAATTTTAAAAGGTTTATTCAACCTTAACAAAAATGACAACAAAAGGACTAAGTAAGGAAGAACAGGCCTGGGAGCTTCCCTCGTGGCTGCCTACCACGTGCCTGCCTCGTCCTCAAGATGGACGCTTCACCTTTTATACCCCAGGGAATTACATCAGCCAACCCTGGCCCCTCCCACAGTCTGTCACTCAACTCTTCTTTGCTGTTTATTGGTGGAGTCCACTTTCCTGCAGCTTGATTGGAGGGTCGGGTGCTGTCATGCCACGCCCCCTCCCCTAGGAACAAGTTTTTGTACTCGCCTTCTTTCCGCCTGTCCTGGATGGCTCAGGCTCTCTGATGGTAACAATAGGGGGGAAAGGGGACTGTGGGGAGAACAGAGGACATCTAAACAACAGACTGCAATAACATAATCACACATCAATAAAGCTTCTCTTAATATTCACACAGTATTCATCCCTTAATTGCGAGAGCCAATCGTCTCATTTGCCATCTATAAAACAAAGGGACGTAAAATCACCATTAAAAGGCTTGGTTCAACCTAAAATTACCCAAAGAGCCTAAAATCAGCCAAAGGCATCTAAAATCCAACTTAAACCTGTCCAGTTTATCCTAAAATCACCCAAACAGGCCCAAACCCCACCCAAATGGGCTTATAACATCCAAAGGGATCTAAAATCACCCTAAAACCCACCAGATTTGTCCTAAAATCACCCAATTGGACACAAATTCTCCAGGTCTGAGACCAAACGCAGCCTCAGAACCAGCACCAGCAGCAAGACTGAGACCGTCACTGGAACTGGGACTGGCAGCGCTACAGGACCGGCACCAGTACTAGGACCGAGACCCAGACCAGAACCAGCACCAGAACTGGCACTGGGACCAAGACTGGGACCAAGACTGACACTGGGACTGGTACCAGAAGCACTTTGGAAATGGGACTGGCACGGACAGCGCTCCAGGACTGGGATCAGAACCAAGACTGGAACCCAGCACCCACAACGGGACTGCTCTGGGACCGGGACCAGGACCGAGACCGGGAGCCCTCCAGAACTGAGACCGAGACCGTCACCGGAACCAGCACCGAGACTGGCAGCGCTCTGGGACTGGGACCGAGACTGAGATTGGCACTGGGAGCACTCCTGGACCAAGACTGGCACCAGTAGCAGCACTGGCTCCAGAACTGCTCTGAGACTGAGACTGAGACTAGGACCGGAACCGCTCCGCGGTTGAGATTGACATGAAAACCAGAATCAGCACTGGGAGTGCTCTGGGACTGAGACAGAGACCAAGGCTGGCACTGGGACCGGGATCAGCGCTGGGATCACTCTGGGACCAGCACCAGGATCAGAAACAGGACAGGAAATGGGTTTGGAAATGGGATTGGCACTGGGATCCCTCTTGAACATCTGTGTTCGTTCCAGGGAGCTTTGGCTGCGCCCCCGGGAAGAATGGAGAGGGACTCCTGGGCAGGGCAGGACCCCCTCGGTTCACATTGACTCGGTGCAGCCATCCCGGTCCATATGGTCCAGTTTGTATGATCCCAGTCTCTGCTCCTAATCCCTATGGTCCCAGCCTGTGAAATCCTGGTCCACGTGATCCCAGTGTGTACAATCCCAACCCATACAACCCAAGTCCGCATGACCCCAGTCTGTATGGTCCTGATGCATATGATCCCAATTTGTATGATCCCAGTCTGTATGGTCCTGATCCATATGGTCCCAGTCTGTGCAGTCCCAGTTTGTGGGATCCCAGTCTGTATGGTCCTGCACAGCACACACTCCAAGGGTCTGGAATTCCAGTTCCCAGCCGGGAAAAGATGTTCCTGCCCTTGAAGGCAAAGCTCTTAAGAAGGGGCCAAAAGCCAAGTCCTGCCAGCCTTCAGAACTTCACCCATGGCTGTTGTAGCCCCTGCAATGGGAATTAAATCAGGGCAGGGTCTTTGGTGGCAGCTGCCCTGGCTCAAGGGAGACACTGAGAGAGAAACAGAGTGGGCAAAGGGAGGCAGGAGAGAAAGGAGGACACAAACACAATCAGCTGAGAAGGTGGCACTCTGCAAACAGAATTGGAACTGACTGAAAATGAATGGGACAGAAATCAGGAACCCTGAAAGTTTTATTTACTATCAAATATATCCCACCCAGCCAGCCCCACACAATCCCCACCCCACCACTCCAAATTGGGATCCCAATTCTCCCAATCTTCTTCCAACCCCATCTCACCCTGGCGGCTGTGAAATAAGTGAGTCTGGCGTGGGACTGAGTTTATTTGAGGTGGCAACAAGGCATTTTGATGTGGGATTGAGTGCGTATGAATTAAAATTCAGTTGTTTTCAGTGGGATTCAGTTGTTTTGAGGTGACCCTCTTGGCTTTTGGAGTGCAAAGAGATGAAAACACTGCCCAAAGTCCCCCCAGAACCCACAAATCTTCCAGAATATTGTCTGCAAACCATCAATTCCCCCTCAAAATCCTCTGAAATTGTGGGACTATAGACATCTTTCATCAATTTATTTCATATAACCCCGCTTTTGCTGTTTTTAAGGGATGAAGATAAATCACAAAAAAATTGAGGCCAAACCAAAAAGGGAAGCAGCCAGGTGTGCTCCCAGCATGGATCACAGGGAATGTGAGTGACCAGGGCTGTGCCCAAAGCGCCTCCTCCAGTGGGGGATGGAAGCACGAAGCTCTTCCTGCACTCGAGGCACTCGCAGGACTTCCCTTACTGGTGGCTCCATTGGTGTTGGGTCAAGTGAGAGCTCCTGGAGAAGCTCTTCCCACACTGGGGGCACTTGTAGGGCCTCTCCGCAGTGTGGATGCACTGGTGGGTGATGAGGTGGGAGTTCTGCCTGAATCCATTTCCACAGTCAGGGCATTGGAAGGGCCTCTCTTCTGTGTGACTCTGATAGTGCCGGAGGAGATGGGAGCTGGTCTGAAACCCCTTCCTACACTTGGAACACTTGTAGGGCCTCTCCCCAGTGTGTGTCATCTGGTGCGAGATCAGGTGGGAGCCCCAGCTGAAGCTTTGTCCACACTCCCCACACTTATACGGCCTCTCCGCAGTGTGGATCTTTTGGTGCACGATCAGGGTGGACTGTCGCCCTGGTTTTCTAGGATTTTCTAAGCCTTCTGATGTTGACATTCTTGTAGTGAACTTTCCCACACACTTTTTCTGTAAACAACTCATTGTTTTTCATTCCTTTTGGAGGAGGAGAGATTTGATGGACTGTCGGTTTGACCTGTGGCGTTGCAGAGGTGTCACTGTCACCTTCCAATCCACTGTCACCCTTGTAAAACTATAAATAGTAGAGTCAGAGAATAAAACTTCCCTTTTTCCTTTCACCTGAAAGCGGTGTGTGCCTGTGTCATTTCGTGTCGGTCGGCGACATCTGGTGACCGCCGACGTGTATTGCAGCCTAGGCTGAGATACAAACAACGAGTTGCGGTGAGAATTTCCCCCCCCCCCTCCTTTTGGTGCTTTGCCTGTTGTTCTTGGGGCAATGGAAACCTCTGTGGTTCTCCAGGATGATTCCCTCATTTTGGATCTCTGGAGGGAGGTCCTGCAGTTGAAACAGGTGTCTGTTTCCTGGGATGGTTTTGAGAGATTGATTCTGTGGGCCCAAGAGAGAGGGTTTTTTTCGGATCCTGTAAAGGCTTTTAATAAGCAGGAATGGTCTCCCCTGGGAATCCACCTCATGGAGGCCCTCTTTGATGATTGCACGGTAGATGTGGGACCACTGCTGGTGCAGTGGAAGAAATGTGAGGAGCTTTGGGTGGGGGCTGGTTGTTGTACCCCTCGGAGTTCCCAGGGAAGACTTTCTACCTCAGATGTGGATGGGGAGGAGATTGAGCTCCTGGGTGATGTGGAGTTCCCTTCCCCGCCCCACAACGGTGTGCTGGGGAGTGGCCATTGTCCGCCCGGGGTGGATTGGGCTCACAGCCAGCTGGTCCCGTGTCCGGGGGGCTCTCTGGATTTGGCAGGCCGTCCTCGCCCCGCCTCACCCTCTGCGGGTGGCGGGGCGGGGGACGGGTTGCCCTCTCTGTGTGCCTTCCCGGCCCTTAAGGGTCAGCCTCCGCCCCGACTTGAGGCTGCTGCGGTGACTACCTGTTGTCCGAAATGCGGTGTGTCCACAACATTCCCCCTGAGGGAGGTGGGGGTGGGTTCCCCCGCCCCCCAAATCAGGTTCCTCAGCGGGGGGGGCGACTTCACCTTCTTCCGGGTCTGAGCAGCCTGCTGGGCATGCGCAGCCGCTAGAGACAGTGGGGGGCGGGACGTTGCCCGCCTCTGGGTCTGCGCAGCCTGCTGGGCACGCGCAACCGGTGAAGGCAGCCGGGGGCGGGGTGTCGGTCGGTGCTCCGCCCGGCCCTGCTCCGGTGGGCGGGCAGCCTGTCCCTCTCCGCTCGGTGGGGGCGGTGCCCACTGCGGGACCTTGCGGCTTGGGACGGGCTCTCATAGGGGGCTTGCCCGGCTCCATTGTGCCACCCCGCAGTGACACGGCTCCGCGGGCCGCGCCTCCCTCGGCATTCCACCCAGCCTCCGTATTGGGGGATGGGGGCCCTGCGCCGGTCTCATCCGGCGCTGTGCCAGATTTGCGGGCCGTGCCGGCAGCTGCGGCCGCCGAGGTGGCCCCTGCCGGAGCTGCAGCGCAGCAGAGGACTGGCGTGTTTACCTTTAGTGCAGCTGCTAACACGGCCGACGGGAGGCCGGTGGGTGCCCGGGGCCATGGTGCTCTCTCGTCAGGTCTTTGGACGCTTCCTGCGTGCCAGGTGACCGTACATCCGAGGTACCCAGAACGTTTCTGGCCAGAGGCAAAAACCAAGACTGACGAGATGAATGAACTTGTCTCCTCCCGGCATCTGCAGGGTCGGCGGGCGGATTCCTTTGGCTCTGCCGGTGCTGCAGGGGTGCAGGGATGAGAGGTGTTGCCCCGGCTTCCGGTCAGTCACTCCCTCTTGTCTCTGGGGGGCCCAAGGATGGGGACACAGCAGGTGCGGTGGCTTTGCCAGGGGTTCCCCAGGCTTTCCCTGTGCTCAGGGGTGTCACTCATAACACTTATGAACCCTTTGCATATAAGCTGGAGAAGGAACTCCGTGAAGCGGTTGCTTAGCATGGTTTGGGGTCTGCTGAGGTTATGCACATTCTTCGGAGACTTGCTAAGGACACGCTGACACCTCACGATGTCCGTTGAGTGGCACATTCTCTTTTTGACCCTGTGCAATTTGGTGTTTTTGAGACCAAGTGGGCTTGTCTGGTGGCCCAAGTGGTGAGGCAGAATGCTACACTGGCGCCGGAGGACCCCAGGCGTGGAGTTGTTGTTGACATGCTAATGGGGACAGAGCATTATGAGAGTGTTCACGGGCAGGTTGGATACGCTCCCCTTGTGCTTCAGCAATGTAAAACGCTGGGCATGGGAGTGATTGTGCAGACCCTGGAAATGGCTGCTCCGAAGCAGCCGTTCTCAACCGTTGTCCAGGGGGATGATGAACCTTTTATACTATTTGCGGCAAGGTTGATTGCGTCCGTGGAGAGGCAGGTGCCTGATCCTGTGGCAAGGGACATCACGATTACAAACCTTGTCAAGTGCAATTGCAATGAAGCTTGTAATAAGGTTATAGCGGCTATGCCTGGTGATCCTAGTATCTGGGAGATGGCAGAAGCCTGTGTGAACATCATCCCCTCATGTCGGAAGTTGGCCGCTGTGGCTGCCGCTGTGCAGCCTGTCTGGGCAGCACCGCAGGGCGGGCGGCTGCAGCAGGGGAATGCGCAGACTAGCAGGAAGCGGGGGAAGAGGATGCAGAAGGTTAAATTCCCCATGTTCTTGTGCAGTCGGTGCGGTAGGCCGAATCACATGTCTAACGTTTGTAAGGTGATTGTTCATGCTAATGGCCAGGCGTTACCGGGTTCGGGAAACGTGAGGCGGAGCGCACAGGAGGGGTGCGCTCAGACACAAGCTTCTCTCCAGACCCAGGTGCCGATGGAGGTCTCCTTTGCCAGCTTGCAGCCAGCACCCGCGGATCAGCAGGCGTGGATGTCTGCACCGCAGCAACAGTTGTCTTAGACTCGTCTGAGATACGCAAGGTTCCCCTGGATGCCTTTGGTCCCTTGGGTGGGGGCATGAGTGCTCTCCTTATAGGGAGGTCCAGTGCCACCCTTCAGGGCATCATTGTGCACCTGGGGCTCATTGATGCAGATTTTACAGGGCAAATTTGTGCCATGGTTTCCACACCCACTCCCACTGTCACAATTCCAAAAGGGACATGGCTTGCTCAACTTGTGCTTTTTAAGTCTTCTGTTCGCAGGACAGCTGACCGGTCACGTGGAGCTGGTGGCTTTGGATCCAGTGGGGACATCTGCCTCAGGTTCACTGGACTGCTGTCCTGACCAAGGACCATCCCGAGATGCTGTGTACCCTGTCCGTTCCTGGTGCAACACTGTCGGAAATCCACCTCCGCGGGCTTCTCGACAGTGGTGCTGACGTCACGGTTCTCTCCCTTGCCGCCTGGCCCTCGGAGTGGCCCCTGGATCCAGTGGGGACATCTGTCGCGGGCCTGGGAGGGACGGCACAATGTTACGTGGCCCAGCAGCCTGTGCTGATCACGAACCCAGAAGGACAGATGGCCTGGGTTAGGCCTCATGTTACTTCTACTCCTGCCAGCCTCTGGGGGAGGGATGTTCTGTCTGCCTGAGGGGTGTGTATTGGGACGGATTTTTGATGGGGGCCACTGCAGTGAAGGGCGCAGAGTGTCCTACGCCTCCTATACGGTGGCTGTTGGACAAACCCGTTTGGGAGAAGCAGTGGCCCCTCCCTGATGATAAATTAGTCGCCCTTCAGAATTTGGTGCAGGAGCAGTTGGACCAAGGTCATCTGGAGCCTTCCAACAGTCATTGGAATACTCCTGTCTTCGGTATAAAAAAGAAATCTGGGAAATGGAGGTTGTTGCAAGACCTTCGAAACGTCAATGCCATGATGGAAAGCATGGGAACATTGCAGGCGGGCATGCCATCGCCTACCATGCTTCCTGCAGGCTGGGCGGTCCTCATTGTGGATCTGAAGGATTGGTTTTTTTCGATTCCTTTGCATCCCGATGACAGACCAAAATTTGCCTTCTCGGTGCCAGCGATTAACGAGGCTGAGCCCGCACAGAGATATCAATGGAGAACTTTGCCCCAGGACATGCGCAATTCTCTGGCTACATGCCAGTGGTATGTGGCCCGTGTCTTGTCTGGAGTTGGCAAGCAGTTTCCTGATGCGTGTCTGTATCATTATATGGACGACATTTTGGTGGCCGTGTCCACCCAGGATGAGCTGCTGAGGATTCAGCCTCGGTTGCTCGATGCTTTGCATGCTCATGGACTGCAGGTGGCTCCAGAAAAGGTTCAACAAAAACCACCTTGGAAGTACTTGGGGGTCAAAATTCTGGAACGGACAATCTGTCACCAGGAGGTGCAATTTGTGCATTCTGTGAAGACATTGAATGATGCTCAGAAATTGATAGGTGTCATCATTTGGTTATGTCCGTATTTGGGATTAACCAATGCACAGCTGTCTCCCCTGTATGATTTGTTGAAAGGAGACTCTGATCTAAAGTCGCCTCGCACACTGACCCCTGAGGCGCGTGAGGCATTGGAGGTGGTTCAGCAAGCTGTTTCGGCTTGTCAGGTTTATCGCATTGATCCCTCCGTTGATGTCACTGTGTTCATCACCACTCCAGATTCGCATCCCACAGGTATCATTGGTCAATGGAGTGACAAATGGTCTGATTCCTTGCACATTCTGAAATGGGTCTTCCTGCCCCATCAGCCGCAGAAGATGGCAACTACATTGTTTGAGCTAATTGCTCGCTTGATAATCAAATGCCGACAACGGTGTTTGGAATTGATGGGTGCGGATCCTGCAAAGATCATACTCCTGGTGCAACGGGAGGATTTTGACTGGAGCTTTGCAAACAGTGTGTCCCTGCAGAGTGCTCTGGAAAATTTTTCAGGGCAGATCATTTATCATCTGCCCAGCCATAGGCTGTTGCATATGGCGAAATCCACACAAATTTCTTTGCGGCCCAAGAATAGCCAGGAACCCATGCAAGGACCCACCGTCTTCACTGACGGTTCAGGGAGAACAGGAAAGGCCATTGTTACCTGGAGGGATGGATCTGAGTGGCAGGTTCTGGAAGGCCACAAGGATGGGTTAGCCCAATTGGTTGAACTGCGGGCTGCTGTCATGGCATTTGAAAAATTTTCCCAGGTACTTTTCAACTTGGTCACGGATTCCGCCTATGTGGCTGATATCGCACAGTGGTTGGGTCATTCGGTTTAGAAGGAGGTCAGTAATCCTGCCTTGTTTCATATACTGAAGACCTTGTGGTGTGCCATTCAGGCCCGAGTTCATCCATTTTATGTTCTGCATGTGAGGAGTCACACCAATTTGTCAGGTTTTATAGTGGAAGGTAACGCGAGGGCTGACAAGTTGGCTAACCCAGCGTGGGTAGCGCCTCAGCCTGATACACTCGCACAGGCCAAGACATCGCATGGGTAATTCCACCAAAATGCACATACCCTGCAGAAGCAGTATCAGCTGACGCCAACTGAGGCTCGTGACATTGTCGAGTCATGTGATGACTGCCATGCACTTGCTCCGCCTCTGCCAGCAGGGGTAAATAGCAGAGGCCTTAGGGCCTTGGAGCTTTGGCAGACCGATGCCACCCAGGTTGCCGAGTTTGGCCGGCTCAAGTATGTGCATGTCACGGTGGACACATTCTCCTCTGCGATGTGGGCTTCTGCTCACACGGGGGAGAAGGCCCGTGATGTCCTTGCCCACTGGAGGCAGGCCTTTGCCGTTCTGGGCATACCTTCTGCTATGAAAAACGACAATGGTCCTGCTTACGCATGGCAAAAGGTGCGGCAGTTCCTGCAGTTGTGGGGTGTCTCGCAAGGGTTTGGTATCCCTCATTCTCCGACTGGTCAAGCTATTGTAGAACGCGCTCATGGTACTCTGAAGCAGGTTCTTCAAAAACAAAAACGGGGAATGCAGGGTGAAACACCGCACAGTCGGTTGGCAAAAGCTTTGTGTACAATCATCTCACTGTGCCACAGAACTCAAATAACCCTGTCACTTTGAATCGCCATCTCTCATTGCAGGCGGCAGATGAGGCACATCAGCCTCGAGCGAAGGTTCGGGTGCGGAATTTAGTCACCAAACAGTGGGAAGGCCCCTATGACCTTATCGCTTCGGGGCGCGGGTATGCTTGCGTGTCCACAGATACTGGGGTACGCTGGGTACCTTCCAAATGTGTTCGCCCTGATCTGCAACCACAGAGACTGAATCCAGCTGATGAGCAAGATGGAAACCGTGACCAACCTGAAAGGCTTCAAGCGGGGGAATCATTGAGTGATGATTCGGATGTAGACGCTGAGAGTGATCACTCTGATGATTCCTCTGCAAGTGTACACTGAATGTTGTTCATATTTTTCCTTTTCACATTTTTCATTTTTTCCTTTTTTCTTTTTTAAACGGAAAAGGGTGAGAAGTTGCCCTGGTTTTCTAGGATTTTCTGAGCCTTCTGATGTTGACGTTCTTGTAGTGAACTTTCCCACACACTTTTTCTGTAAACAACTCATTGTTTTTCATTCCTTTTGGAGGAGGAGATATTTGATGGACTGTCAGTTTGACCTGTGGCATTGCAGAGGTGTCACTGTCACCTTCCAATCCACTGTCACCCTTGTAAAACTATAAATAGTGGAGTCAGAGAATAAAACTTCCCTTTTTCCTTTCACCAGAAAGCGGTGTGTGCCTGTGTCCTTTCGTGTCGGTCGGCGACAGTGGACCTCTGGCTGAAGCTCTTCCCACATTCCTTACACTCATGGGGCCTCTCCCCAGTGTGGATGTGCTGGTGGTTGATCAGGTTGGTGCTCCTCCCGAAGCTCTTCCCACACTCCTCATACTCATGGGGCCTCTCCCCAGTATGGATTTGTCGGTGCCTGACAACATGGTCGTTCCGCCTGAAACCCTGCCCGCAGTCGGGGCAGCGGAAGGGCCTCTCCTCTGTGTGCGTGCGCTGGTGCAGGAGGAGCTCAGAGCTGGTCTGAAACCTCTTCTTGCATTGATCACACTCATAGGGCCATTCCCCAGTGTGGGTCCTCTGGTGCTTAAACAGGTTGGAACTACAGCTGAAGCTCTTCCCACACTCCCCACACTTGTAGGGCCGTTCCCCAGTGTGGATCCTCTGGTGCTTGCTCAGCTCAGAGTTCCACCTGAAACCCTTCCCACACTCCCCACACGTGTGGGGCTTCTCCCCATCATGGAGCTGCTCATGGAGCACAAGCGCCGAGCTCTGGCTCCATCTCCAGCCGCCTTCCCGGCCCAGGCTGGCTCTTTTCCCCTCAGATCCCCGCCAGCTGCATTTGCAGCCCCTCCTCGTGCAGCATCTCCAGGGCTTTTCCTCCCCATTGGCTTCCTGCGCTGTGGAGCCGCTCAAAATGGCCTCTTCCACCAGGTTCTGCCGTGGGCATTTGTCCTCCCTGCTCTCCATGCTCAGCTCCTCCTCTGGGGGAAGAAGGACAAGGACAGGATGGGATTTGCCTCCGTGCCACAGGCAAGGGCAAGGAGATCCCCCCAGGGCTGTGCTGCAGCCGGGGGCCATGCAGGGCTGGGAGATCAAGCAGCACAGAGAGGAAAGGGGTACTGACTTCCTCCTCACCTGCCTCAGTGTCCTCAGGCATCTTCCTCTTCCTCGCAGCCTCCCAGGGGTCAGGAATGGGAAATCCTGGTTTGGGGAAAATGAGGGATGAGCACGTTGAGTTTGAAGATCCCTCTGCCCAAGTCCATCTCTACAAGTCAGCGGCCCTCATGGCTCCAGAAAAACCTCCCAAACACCAAGATTCAGCCCTGGAAAAGCCTCCCAGGAGTTCCCCAAACCTGCACCCTCCCCTTTGGTGTTCAGGGGTTCCCCCCTGTCCCAGCTTCTGTGGTCATGCTTGGACTGGGGGTCCCCCTTCTCCTTGGTGCCCACCCTGCCCAGCCTGCTGACAGTCCCAGCAATGCCAAAAGCTCCCCCTTTTTCTCTCTCCCCATTTCAGGATGCCGGGGCTGTTTGGGCTCCCGGGCTCCCTTCTCCCCTCATTCTCTGCTCAGGGCTGCAGCAGCTCCAAGGAGTCCCCCCTGCCCCTCTCCAGGCTCTTGAGGCTCCCGCCAATGGCAGCGCTCCCCCCTCTCTGGGCTCCCCACTTTGGGCTCCTGGGGCACACAGGGCTCTGCTCCTCCAGGCTGCCCCTGCCGGCAGCCGCCACCGCCACCCCCCGATGTCCCCCTGAGGGGCCTTTTCTGCTCAGCCTTGGACTTCTGCATTCTCCAAATATCCCCCCAAAAACCCAGATGGGAGCGACTGGGAGTGATTTGGAACATGCTGGATGGAACTGGGCCGCACTGGGACATACTGGGAGTGACTGAAATAAAAGTGAGGGTGAAAGAGAGCAACTGGAACCATGTGGAGCACAACTGGTTCATACTGGCAGGGACTGGGAGCACACTGGGATCATCTTTGGATCATACTGGGAGGGACTGGACTAATACTGGGAGTATCTGAGAGCAACTGGGAACACACCCTGCACATCATCCCCCATACTGGGCCTGACTGGGAGCAACTGGGAGCACGCTGGCAGCAAATGGCATCATACGGGGACTGACTGGGCTGATCTAGGAAGCAACTGGAACCACGCTGGAGGCAGCTGGGACCTTACTGGGAGAGATTAGAAGCAACTGGGATTACACTGGGACCACACTGGGAGGGCTGGCATGTGACTGGGATCAAACTGGAGCTTACTGGGATCATACTGGCATTGAAAGGAAGTGACTGGGATCACACTTTGGGCTACTGGGAGCAGCTGAGTGAAACTGGGATGATGCTGCAAGCAAACTGGAGCAACTGGGAAGGACTGGATGCATGCTGGAGGCAACTGGGATATTCTGGGCATGACTGGGAGATCATACTGGGAGAACTAAAACCTTACTGGGGCCACTGGCAGTGCCTGGAAATGACTACAGACATGCTGGGGGCAACTGGGATATACTGGGAGTGTCTGCAACCATACTGGGGGGGACTGGAATCACACTAGGAACAACTGGGACCATACTGGGAGTGTCTGGAACCATAGGGGAGTGATGGAAGCACACTGGGAACAGCTGGAAGGTACTGGAACCATGCTGAGAGGACTGAGACTACAATGGGGCAACTGGGATCATACTGGGAACAACTGGGAACACACTTTGAGCAACAGATGGAAACTGGGATTCTGCTAGAGGAAACTAGGAGTAACTGGGAAAGACTGGGATCATTCTGAGCTAACTAAAACATACTGGGAGTGTCTCTAACCATACTGGGGGGACTGGAACCACACTGGGAACAGCTGGGATCATGCTGGGAGTAACTGGGATGATGCTGGGGAAACTGAACCTACCCTGGAGGCAACTGGGCACGACTGGGACCCTGCAGGGAGGGACTGGGACTATTCCTGGGGCAACTGGGATCATAATGGGAGGAACTGGGAACATCTGGAATTATGCTGGGAGCAGCTGGGATCACACTGGGATCACAGTAAGAGCAGCTGAATCCATACTGGGTTACACTGGGATCTCATTGAGAGCAACTGGAGTCATACCAGGATTGACTGGGAGTGGCTGGTTTTGTGGATTTTGGAAGTTTGGATTTGGGGGGATTTTATTGGAATTTTGAGGGGGAGTTTTTCTGGGGTGTTTGGGGGTTTATTTAATTTTTCTGTGGCTTTTATTGAATTTTGGGGGGCTTACTGGGATTTTGTTAGGATTGTTTGGGATTCTCAGAAATTCTGGAGGTTTTATTGGGATTTTCAGGAGACTTTGTGAGCCTTTTATTGGCATTGTGGGGGAATTAAGTGGGATTCACTGGGGATTTGGGGTTTTTTGGGATTTTTGGTGTGATTTTTTGCGTGTTTCCAGGATTTCTTTGGATCTTGGGGGAGATTTTGTGGGACATTTTATGGTTTTGGGGACATTTTTGGGGGATTTGCAGAGTTTCATCAGGATCTTTGGGGTGATTAGGATTTCAAGAGATTTTTGGGCTTTTATTGGGATTCTAGGGTGCTCTAATGGGATTTTGAGATATTTAATTGGGATTTAGTGGGTTTTATTGGGACTTACAGGGCTTTTAAGGAGATTTTGGTGCCTCTGAGCCTGTCCCCACACCCAGGGAATGCCCCAAAGCCCCCCTAGAATTCAACTGAAACGCCACAATATCACCAATAAGAAAACCCTCAAAAACCCCAGAGAATCTCTAAAAATCCCAGTGGAACTCACCAAAATTTAAAAAAAATTAAAATTTCAATAAATTCCCCCCCAAGTAAACCCCAAAACCCCAACACCCGAAATCCAAAATCCCCCAAATCAACAAAACACCCCATAGTCATGCAACCATCCCAAAACCCAATAATTCTCCTCCAAAAACCCCAATAATTCTCCCCAAACTCCCAACAAAATCCCCTAATGCCCAAACAAACCACTCCGAAATCCCCAAAATCCCTCTCAAAACCCCAAAACCCCCACAAATCCCCCCAGAATCCCCCAGACTCACTCGGGCCGTCCTGGATCAGCGGGCACCCGGCCGGTGGAACAGCAGACACTTCACGGGGCCCTCGGAGCTTTTTGGGGAGGGGGCACCAGACTGCACCCCAGACCCACCTGAGACCCCCCCCCCCCCCCAGATCCATCAGACTGCCCCAAGTTCCCCTCAGACCCCTCAATCCCCCCAAACCCTATGAAATCCCCTCGGACTGCCCCAAATTCCCCCCAGATACACCTCAATACCCCTCAGATCCCCTCACAACTCCCCAGTTTCTCTTGCAATCCCTCAAAATCCCCTCAGACCCTCCAAATTCCCCTCAGATCCCCCTAAACCCACCTGAGAACACTCCAGACACTCTCAATCCCCCTCAAAGCTCCCTAAAGCCGCCTCATGTGGGGGATGGGGTAGGTATAAGTCCAATTGTGTCAGGAACCCACGTCTTAAAAAGGAACCCACTAGGCCGCAGCAAAATATCCAAATATGGATAACATTGTAACCAGACCAGTGAAGAGATTTTGGCTTTTATTTCCAGCACATCAGTCTCAAAATACAAAATGGAGACATGACAGCTCACTGATCCACACCAAAAAATGTCTCCTCTAGCAGGGCTCATACAGCAATACATAAAATCATCTCAGTCTAGTTTCAGCCAATCAGACACAGAAAACACGTATTGACAAGCATTCTATGCAATCTTATAAAACATACGTAATCGTAGCTAAAACAAAGACTAGTTCATAAGAGACAAAGAACAAAGTTCTATTCATGCTAACCTTCTAAAGATATACATTAAATAACCTTGTTGCCATCCTAAAGCCAATTCTACAGAGGCGTATTGTATTTTGTCACGTCTACTGCTTGGGAAACTTTTCTGCTTGCATGGGAAACTTTTCTGCAATGCCAACAAAACTTCAGTCTGAGGCCTATACTTTTTTAACCATTTCCTAAAAACCCTCTAACCTTATGGATTCCAACACCTCAGACCCACCAAAGCCCCCTCAGACCCCCTCATTCCCCCGAAACCCACCACACCCTCCCCCTATTTCCCAACAATGTCCCCAAAAATCCCCAAGTTCCCCTCAGACCCGCCCCAAACGCCTCCAGTTTTCCCCCGGCCCCACCGCAGCTCCTCCCCAGCCGTTCTCTCCTCAAAACTTCCCGCCTCCGCTGCGTGCGCGAGCTCCACCAGCCAATAGCGGCGCGCCCCGGCCCGAACCAAGCAATCACTGCGCTGCACGTCCCTGAACTAACGAATCAGGGCGCGGCTCCCCTCAGCTACGCCCGCCTTCCCTGCGCTGTCCCAGCCAATCAGAATCAAGCCGGAAGAGGCGCCCCCGTCCCCGCCGGGACCCGCCGGGCTCGGGACAGGAGCGGGAGGCGTCTGAGAGGGGATCGGGGGCGGCGGGGGAGGAGGGTCCAGGGGGGCTTTGGGGAGGGGTCCTGGGGCATTGTGGGGGGACCTGGGGGTGTGGATGGGTTCTAAGAGGGGTCTCGAGGGGGGAGAGGGTCGTGGGAGGTTTCGGGGAGGGGTCGTAGGAAGGTCTTGGGAGGGTCTGGGGGTGTTGGGATGGTCCTGGGGGGAGGTTGGTGAGGGCTCTGGGGCGTCCTGAGGGTGTCCTGGGAGGGTTTTGGAGGTTTTGGGGAGGGGCTTTGGGGGTCTGGAAGAGTTTGGGGAGGGGATCTGGGGGGGGGTCTCAGGGGACATCCAGGGCTCGGCCCGATTGGGGTCTAGGGGCAGGTTCCTTCCAGCCACAAGCATTCCAGCATTCTGTCAGGGACTCCCTTCCCTTCTTCCCTCTGCTCCCAGCTGCAGAATGTGCAGCAAAGCCGCCTTTGCTGTCTGCTCGGGGAGCCCAGCCAGCTGCTGGAGCCTGACCCTGCCCTGCACAGCTCCCCTGGCAGGCACGGCAGGAGCAGCGCCCTGGCAGCCTCAGCAATCGCCCTCTGACATCTCTGGCACTCACTGCCATGGGCTGCAATTCCAGCTACCAGCAAGGAAAAGATGCTCCTGCCCTTCAAGGCCGAATTCTGAAGGGGCCAAGACACAAGCGCAGCAAGATCTTATGAAGACATTTCACTGCCAGCCTCCAGAACTTCATCCAGGGCTGTCTGAGCACCTGGATTGTGAAGGAAAACAAGAAAAAGATCAGGGGAGGGTCTTTGACTGGGAGCTGCCACAGGTAAAGAGAGACCCTGGAAGGGAAAAGGAGCAGACTAAGGAAGGCAGGAGAGAAGGCAGGACACAAACGGCAACCAGCTGAGAAGGTGGCACTCTGAAAACCAAATCTGGACTTATGGAATAGGAATGGGACAGAAAGGAAGAATTCTGAAACTTTATTTACTCGGCTTCTCTGAGCAATCTGTGAAGCCAGGACTTCACCACCCTCACAGGGAAGGAAGCATTTTCTAGATCAAACCTGAATTTCATCCCTTTTACTCTGAGCCCAGTAAATCCCAATGAACTCATTTGTGGTCGTTTTCTTCAAGGGCCTAAGCTCTTTGTTCCAGCATATCCAGCAAGCACCAGGCAGGACAGCACGGGAACCCAACTCACAGCTGAGGGACTCAGAACATCTCAACACCAGCAGGGCACATTGCTCATTTTTGCTCCAATAGATTTGAGAAATGAAACCCTGGGGATGAGAGCTCTTTTTCAGAGCAGTAATTGCTAGTTGATCTTAATGAAGTTGATAGGGTCTTAATTTGAAGTGTTGGTTTGTTGTTAAACATTGAATGTTACAGTTCTAGGACTTGCCTTTAGTTGCCGCTATTCCGTGTTACCATTTTACCCTGTATTTGTATCTCTCCCCGTCACACTCCGTATTTGTGCCCCTTTCCATCTCAGCCCAGATTTGTATCCCTTCCCGTCCCAGACTGAATTTAAATGAGAGGCTGTAGGAACCCTCTCAAACAACAAACCAGCACATAAACGATGACTTTAACCCAGCAGAACCGCACTAAATCACCCACCCTTGAGCAAAGCCGGATTCCGTCCTGCCACCATAATTTTAATAGAGCTCAGCTTGGAGGATCCCCCTAAGCTCCGAGCCAACGTTGCCTTCCTAAGGACTCTGGTGAGGCCGGAAGCCCCGGCTGTGCCGAGAGACAAAGCTGCGCTGCTCCTCCTCCTGCTCAGCGCGGCCCTGTGGGAGCAGCAGCGCTGTGCGCGACCCCTCGGGTTCCGCACCCAGGGCTGTCTTTAATAAAGGCCTTTTGAAAGGAGCTGCTCCAATGGCCCTGTTTATCACACTGCCAGAGCCCCTCCCCAAAACCTCCAAAACCCTCCCAGGACACCCTCAGGACCTCCCAGAGCCCTCCCCAAACTCCCCACAGGACCATCCCAACGCCCCCAGACCCTCCCAAGACCTTCCTACGACCCCTCCCCAAAACCCCCCCCTCCCCTCCCACGACGTCCCCTCCCCCCCTCCCCTCCCCACCCCGCCCCCCAGATCCCTCTTAGACCAATCCGCGCCCCCCAGGTCCCCCCACAATGCCCCAGGACCCCTCCCCAGACCACCCTGGCCTCCCCAAAGCCCCCCCGGACCCTCCCCAAAGTCCCCCCCCGATCCCCTCTCAGGCCCCTCCCGCTCCTGTCCCGAGCCCGGCGGGTCCCGGCGGCGGCGGGGAAGGGGGCGTCGCCTCCGGCTCGCCTCTGATTGGCTGAGGCGGCTCGGGGAAGGCGGGCGTTCCTGAGGGGAGCCGCGCTGTGATTGGTTAGTTCGTGTACGTGAAGCGCAGTGATTGGTTGGTTCGGGGCGGGGCGCGCCGCCATTGTTGGGAGCCCGCGGAAGCGATGGAAGCGGGAGCTTGTGAGGGGAGAGCGGGGTTGAGGTCGGTCCTTGGGAAACGGGGGAGTTTGGGGCGGATCTGAGGGGAAATTGGGGATTTTTGGGGGCATCGACGGGAAACGCGGGGGATGTTCGTTGGGTTTGGATTGAATGAGGGGGTCTGAGGGGGCTTTGGTGGGTCTGAGGAGGCTTTAGGCAGCTTTGGGGGAGGCTTGAGAGGGTCTGGAGCGTTCTCAGATGGATTTAGGGGGATCTGAGGGGAATTTGGAGGGTCTGAGGGGATTTTGGGGGATTGTGAGAGAAACTGGGGAGTTGCGAGTGGATCTGGGGGGGGGGGGGGGGGTTGAGGTGTATCTGGGGGAAATTTGGGGCAGTCCGAGGGGATTTCATAGGGTTTGGGGGGATTGAGGGGTCTGAGGGGGATGTGGGGCAGTCTGGTGGATTTAAAGGGGGGGGTCTCAGGTGGGTCTGGGGTGAATTTTGAGGGGAAGTGGGCGGGTGGTCTGAGAGTCCTGGGGAGGTTTTGGGGTCCAGGGTGTTTCTGGGCCAACACTGGGGGAGCTCTGGGGGTTTTGGGGTTCCTGGAGGTGTCCCGGGAGATTTGGAGGCCCCGGGGGTTCCCAGGCCCACCCTGAACCAGGGTCTGGGGGTTTCAGGGGGCGGGGGCACAGCACGGGTTCCCTTCCCCCCCCAGTTTTTGGGGATCTCCCATGGTGCCCCCTCCCCAAAAAGCTCCGAGGGCCCCGTGAAGTGTCTGCTGTTCCACCGGCCGGCCCGAGTGAGTCTGGGGGATTCTGGGGGGATTTGTGGGGGTTTTGGGGTTTTGAGAGGGATTTTGGGGATTTCGGAGTGGTTTGTTTGGGCATTAGGGGATTTTGTTGGGAGTTTGGGGAGAATTATTGGGGTTTTTGGAGGAGAATTATTGGGTTTTGGGATGGTTGCATGACTATGGGGTGTTTTGTTGATTTGGGGGATTTTGGATTTCGGGTGTTGGGGTTTTGGGGTTTACTTGGGGGGGAATTTATTGAAATTTTAATTTTTTTTAAATTTTGGTGAGTTCCACTGGGATTTTTAGAGATTCTCTGGGGTTTTTGAGGGTTTTCTTATTGGTGATATTGTGGCGTTTCAGTTGAATTCTAGGGGGGCTTTGGGGCATTCCCTGGGTGTGGGGACAGGCTCAGAGGCACCAAAATCTCCTTAAAAGCCCTGTAAGTCCCAATAAAACCCACTAAATCCCAATTAAATATCTCAAAATCCCATTAGAGCACCCTAGAATCCCAATAAAAGCCCAAAAATCTCTTGAAATCCTAATCACCCCAAAGATCCTGATGAAACTCTGCAAATCCCCCAAAAATGTCCCCAAAACCATAAAATGTCCCACAAAATCTCCCCCAAGATCCAAAGAAATCCTGGAAACACGCAAAAAATCACACCAAAAACCCCAAATCCCCAGTGAATCCCACTTAATTCCCCCACAATGCCAATAAAAGGCTCACAAAGTCTCCTGAAAATCCCAATAAAACCTCCAGAATTTCTGAGAATCCCAAACAATCCTAACAAAATCCCAGTAAGCCCCCCAAAATTCAATAAAAGCCACAGAAAAATTAAATAAACCCCCAAACACCCCAGAAAAACTCCCCCTCAAAATTCCAATAAAATCCCCCCAAATCCAAACTTCCAAAATCCACAAAACCAGCCACTCCCAGTCAATCCTGGTATGACTCCAGTTGCTCTCAATGAGATCCCAGTGTAACCCAGTATGGATTCAGCTGCTCTTACTGTGATCCCAGTGTGATCCCAGCTGCTCCCAGCATAATTCCAGATGTTCCCAGTTCCTCCCATTATGATCCCAGTTGCCCCAGGAATAGTCCCAGTCCCTCCCTGCAGGGTCCCAGTCGTGCCCAGTTGCCTCCAGGGTAGGTTCAGTTTCCCCAGCATCATCCCAGTTACTCCCAGCATGATCCCAGCTGTTCCCAGTGTGGTTCCAGTCCCCCCAGTATGGTTAGAGACACTCCCAGTATGTTTTAGTTAGCTCAGAATGATCCCAGTCTTTCCCAGTTACTCCTAGTTTCCTCTAGCAGAATCCCAGTTTCCATCTGTTGCTCAAAGTGTGTTCCCAGTTGTTCCCAGTATGATCCCAGTTGCCCCATTGTAGTCTCAGTCCTCTCAGCATGGTTCCAGTACCTTCCAGCTGTTCCCAGTGTGCTTCCATCACTCCCCTATGGTTCCAGACACTCCCAGTATGGTCCCAGTTGTTCCCAGTGTGATTCCAGTCCCCCCCAGTATGGTTACAGACAATTCCAGTATATCCCAGTTGCCCCCAGCATGTCTGTAGTCATTTCCAGGCACTGCCAGTGGCCCCAGTAAGGTTTTAGTTCTCCCAGTATGATCTCCCAGTCATGCCCAGAATATCCCAGTTGCCTCCAGCATGCATCCAGTCCTTCCCAGTTGCTCCAGTTTGCTTGCAGCATCATCCCAGTTTCTCTCAGCTGCTCCCAGTAGCCCAAAGTGTGATCCCAGTCACTTCCTTTCAACGCCAGTATGATCCCAGTAAGCTCCAGTTTGATCCCAGTCACATGCCAGCCCTCCCAGTGTGGTCCCAGTGTAATCCCAGTTGCTTCTAATCTCTCCCAGTAAGGTCCCAGCTGCCTCCAGCGTGATTCCAGTTGCTTCCTAGATCAGCCCAGTCAGTCCCCGTATGATGCCATTTGCTGCCAGCGTGCTCCCAGTTGCTCCCAGTCAGGCCCAGTATGGGGGATGATGTGCAGGGTGTGTTCCCAGTTGCTCTCAGATACTCCCAGTATTAGTCCAGTCCCTCCCAGTATGATCCAAAGATGATCCCAGTGTGCTCCCAGTCCCTGCCAGTATGAACCAGTTGTGCTCCACATGGTTCCAGTTGCTCTCTTTCACCCTCACTTTTGTTTCAGTCACTCCCAGTATGTCCCAGTGCAGCCCAGTTCCATCCAGCATGTTCCAAATCACTCCCAGTCGCTCCCATCTGGGTTTTTGGGGGGATATTTGGAGAATGCAGAAGTCCAAGGCTGAGCGGAAAAGGCCCCTCAGGGGGACATCGGGGGGTGGCGGTGGCGGCTGCCGGCAGGGGCAGCCTGGAGGAGCAGAGCCCTGTGTCCCCCAGGAGCCCAAAGTGGGGAGCCCAGAGGGGGGGGAGCGCTGCCATTGGCGGGAGCCTCAAGAGCCTGGAGAGGGGCAGGGGGGACTCCTTGGAGCTGCTGCAGCCCTGAGCAGAGAATGAGGGGAGAAGGGAGCCCGGGAGCCCAAACAGCCCCGGCATCCCGAAATGGGGAGAGAGAAAAAGGGGGAGCTTTTGGCATTGCTGGGACTGTCAGCAGGCCGGGCAGGGTGGGCACCAAGGAGAAGGGGGACCCCCAGTCCAAGCATGACCACAGAAGCTGGGACAGGGGGGAACCCCTGAACACCAAAGGGGAGGGTGCAGGTTTGGGGAACTCCTGGGAGGCTTTTCCAGGGCTGAATCTTGGTGTTTGGGTGGTTTTTCTGGAGCCATGAGGGCCGCTGACTTGTAGAGATGGACTTGGGCAGAGGGATCTTTAAACTCAATGTGCTCTTCCCTCATTTTCCCCAAACCAGGATTTCCCATTCCTGACCCCTGGGAGGCTGTGAGGAAGAGGAAGATGCCTGAGGACACTGAGGCAGGTGAGGAGGAAGTCAGTGCCCCCTCTCTGTGCTGCTCCATCTCCCAGCGCATCACGGCCCCAGCTGCAGCTCAGCCCTGGGGGGATCTCCTTGCCCTTGCCTGTGGCACGGAGGCAACTCCCATCCTGTCCTTGTCCTTCTTCCCCCAGAGCAGGAGCTGAGCATGGAGAGCAGAAAGGACAAATGCCCATGGCAGAACCTGGTGGAAGAGGCCATTTTGAGCGGCTCCACAGCGCAGGAAGACAACGGGGAGGAAAAGCCCTGGAGATGCTGCACGAGGAGGGGCTGCAAATGCAGCTGGCGGGGATCTGAGGGGAAAAGAGCCAGCATGGGCTGGGAAGGTGGCTGGAGATGGAGCCAGAGCTCGGCGCTTGTGCTCCATGAGCAGCTCCATGATGGGGAGAAGCCCCACACGTGTGAGGAGTGTGGGAAGAGTTTCGGGTGGAACTCTGAGCTGATCAAGCACCAGAGGATCCACACTGGGGAACGGCCCTACAAGTGTGGGGAGTGTGGGAAGAGCTTCAGCTGTAGTTCCAACCTGTTTAAGCACCAGAGGACCCACACTGGGGAACGGCCCTATGAGTGTGATCAATGCAAGAAGAGGTTTCAGACCAGCTCTGAGCTCCTCCTGCACCAGCGCACGCACACAGAGGAGAGGCCCTTCTGTTGCCCTGACTGCGGGCAGGGTTTCAGGCGGAACGACCATCTTGTCAGGCACCAACAAATCCATACTGGGGAGAGGCCCCGTGAGTATGAGGAGTGTGGGAAGAGCTTCAGGAGGAGCACCAACCTGATCAACCACCAGCACATCCACACTAGGGAGAGGCCCCATGAGTGTGAGGAGTGTGGGAAGAGCTTCAGCCAGAGGTCCACTGTTGCCGACCAACACGAAAGGACACAGGCACACACCGCTTTCAGGTGAAAGGAAAAAGGGAAGTTTTATTCTCTGACTCCACTATTTATAGTTTTACAAGGGTGACAGTGGATTGGAAGGTGACAGTGACACCTCTGCAATGCCACAGGTCAAACTGACAGTCCATCAAATCTCTCCTTCTCGAAAAGGAATGAAAAACAATGAGTTGTTTACAGAAAAAGTGTGTGGGAAAGTTCACTACAAGAACGTCAACATCAGAAGGCTTAGAAAATCCTAGAAAACCAGGCCAACTTCTCACCCTTTTCCGTTTAAAAAAGAAAAAAGGAAAAAATGAACAATGTTAAAAGGAAAAATATGAACAACGTTCAGTGTACACTTGCAGAGGAATAATCAGAGTGATCACTCTCAGCGTCTACATCCAAATCATCACTCAGTGATTCCCCCGCTTGAAGCCTTTTAGGTTGGTCATGGTTTCCATCTTGCTCATCAGCTGGATTCAGTCTCTGTGGTCGCAGATCAGGGCGAACACATTTGGAAGGTACCCAGCGTACCCCAGTATCTGTGGACACGCAAGCATACCCGCGCCCCGAAGCGATAAGGTCATAGGGGCCTTCCCACTGTTTGGTGACTAAATTCCGCACCCGAACCTTCGCTCGAGGCTGATGTGCCTCATCTGCCGCCTGCAATGAGAGATGGTGATTCAAAGTGACAGGGTTATTTGAGTTCTGTGGCACAGTGAGATGATTGATTGTACACAAAGCTTTTGCCAACCGACTGTGCGGTGTTTCACCCTGCATTCCCCGTTTTTGTTTTTGAAGAACCTGCTTCAGAGTACCATGAGCGCGTTCTACAATAGCTTGACCAGTCGGAGAATGAGGGATACCAAACCCTTGCGAGACACCCCACAACTGCAGGAACTGCCGCACCTTTTGCCATGCGTAAGCAGGACCATTGTCGTTTTTCATAGCAGAAGGTATGCCCAGAACGGCAAAGGCCTGCCTCCAGTGGGCAAGGACATCACGGGCCTTCTCCCCCGTGTGAGCAGAAGCCCACATCGCAGAGGAGAATGTGTCCACCGTGACATGCACATACTTGAGCCGGCCAAACTCGGCAACCTGGGTGGCATCGGTCTGCCAAAGCTCCAAGGCCCTAAGGCCTCTGCTATTTACCCCTGCTGGCAGAGGCGGAGCAAGTGCATGGCAGTCATCACATGACTCGACAATGTCACGAGCCTCAGTTGGCGTCAGCTGATACTGCTTCTGCAGGGTATGTGCATTTTGGTGGAATTACCCATGCGATGTCTTGGCCTGTGCGAGTGTATCAGGCTGAGGCGCTACCCACGCTGGGTTAGCCAACTTGTCAGCCCTCGCGTTACCTTCCACTATAAAACCTGACAAATTGGTGTGACTCCTCACATGCAGAACATAGAATGGATGAACTCGGGCCTGAATGGCACACCACAAGGTCTTCAGTATATGAAACAAGGCAGGATTACTGACCTCCTTCTAAACCGAATGACCCAACCACTGTGCGATATCAGCCACATAGGCGGAATCCGTGACCAAGTTGAAAAGTACCTGGGAAAATTTTTCAAATGCCATGACAGCAGCCCGCAGTTCAACCAATTGGGCTGACCCATTCTCATGGCCTTCCAGAACCTGCCACTCAGATCCATCCCTCCAGGTAACAATGGCCTTTCCTGTTCTCCTTGAACCGTCAGTGAAGACGGTGGGTCCTTGCACGGGTTCCTGGCTATTCTTGGGCCGCAAAGAAATTTGTGTGGATTTCGCCATATGCAACAGCCTATGGCTGGGCAGATGATAAATGATCTGCCCTGAAAAATTTTCCAGAGCACTCTGCAGAGACACACTGTTTGCAAAGCTCCAGTCAAAATCCTCCCGTTGTACTGGGAGTATGATCTTTGCAGGATCCGCACCCATCAATTGCAAACACCGTTGTCGGCATTTGATTATCAAGCGAGCAATTAGCTCAAACAATGTAGTTCCCGTCTTCTGCGCCTGATGGGGCAGGAAGACCCATTCCAGAACGTGCAAGGAATCAGACCATTTGTCACTCCATTGACCAATGATACCTGTGGGATGCGAATCTGGAGTGGTGATGAACACAGTGACATCAACGGAGGGATCAATGCGATAAACCTGACAAGCCGAAACAGCTTGCTGAACCACCTCCAACGCCTTACGCGCCTCAGGGGTCAGTGTATGAGGCGACTTTAGATCAGAGTCTCCTTTCAACAAATCATACAGAGGAGACAGCTGTGCATTGGTTAATCCCAAATACGGACGTAACCAAGTGATGACACCTATCAATTTCTGAGCATCATTCGGTGTCTTCACAGAATGCACAAATTGCACCTCCTGGTGACAGATTGTCCGTTCCAGAATTTTGACCCCCAAGTACTTCCAAGGTGGTTTTTGTTGAACCTTTTCTGGAGCCACCTGCAGTCCATGAGCATGCAAAGCATCGAGCAACCGAGGCTGAATCCTCAGCAGCTCATCCTGGGTGGATGCAGCCACCAAAATGTCGTCCATATAATGATACAGACACGCATCAGGAAACTGCTTGCGAACTCCAGGCAAGGCACAGGTCACGTACCACTGGCATAGGGCAGGAGAATTACGCATGCCTTGAGGCAATGTCCTCCATTGATATCTCTGTGCGGGCTCAGCCTCGTTAATCGCTGGCACCGAGAAGGCAAATTTTGGTCTGTCATCGGGATGCAAAGGAATCGAAAAAAACCAATCCTTCAGATCCACAATGAGGTCCGCCCAGCCTGCAGGAAGCATGGTAGGCGATGGCATGCCCACCTGCAATGTTCCCATGCTTTCCATCATGGCATTGACGTTTCGAAGGTCTTGCAACAACCTCCATTTCCCAGGTTTCTTTTTTGTACAGAAGACAGGAGTGTTCCAAGGACTGTTGGAAGGCTCCAGATGACCCTGGTCCAACTGCTCCTGCACCAAATTCCGAAGGGCGACTAATTTATCATCAGGGAGGGGCCACTGCTTCTCCCAAACGGGTTTGTCCAACAGCCACCGTATAGGAGGCGTAGGACACTCTGCGCCATTCACTGCAGTGGCCCCCATCAAAAATCCGTCCCAATACACACCCCTCAGGCAGACAGAACATCCCTCCCCCAGAGGTTGGCAGGAGTAGAAGTAACATGAGGCCTAACCCAGGCCATCTGTCCCTCTGGGTTCGTGACCAGCACAGGCTGCTGAGCCACGTAACATTGTGCCGTCCCTCCCAGGCCCGCGACAGATGTCCCCACTGGATCCAGGGGCCACTCCGAGGGCCAGGCGGCAAAGGAGAGAACCGTGACGTCAGCACCACTGTCGAGAAGCCCGCGGAGGTGGATTTCCGACAGTGTTGCACCAAGAACAGACAGGGTACACAGCATCTCGGGACAGTCCCTGGTCAGGACAGCAGTCCAGTGAACCTGAGGCGTCCCAGTGGATCCAAAGCCACCAGCTCCACGTGACCGGTCAGCTGTCCTGCGAACAGAAGACTTAAAAGGCACAAGTTGAGCAAGCCGTGTCACTGTAGGAATTGTGACAGGGGGAGTGGGTGTGGAAACCATGGCACAAATTTGCCCTGTAAAATCTGCATCAATGAGCCCCAGGTGCACAATGATGCCCTGAAGGGTGGCACTGGACCTCCCCATAAGGAGAGCACTCAAGCCCCCACCCAAGGGACCAAAGGCATCCAGGGCAACATTGCGTATCTCAGACGAGTCTAAGACAACTTTTGCTGTGGTGCAGACATCCACGCCTGCTGATCCATGGGTGCTGGCTGCAAGCCGGCAAAGGAGACCTCCATCGGCACCTGGGTCTGGAGAGAAGCTTGTGTCTGAGCGCACCCCTCCTGTGCGCTCCGCCTCACGTTTCCCGAACCCGGTAACGCCTGGCCATTAGCATGAACAGTCGCCTTACAAACGTTAGACATGTGATTCGACCTACCATACCGACCGCACAAGAACATGGGGAATTTAACTTTCTGCATTTTTTTCCCCCGCTTCCTGCTAGTCTGCGCATTCCCCTGCTGCAGCCGCCCGCCCTGAGGTGCTGCCCAGACGGGCTGCACAGCGGCAGCCACAGCGGCCAACTTCCGACGTGAGGGGATGATGTTCGCACAGGCTTCTGCCATCTCCCAGATACTAGGATCACCAGGCATAGCCGCTATAACCTTATTACAAGCTTCATTACAATTGCACTTGACAAGGTTTGTAATCGTGACGTCCCTTGCCACAGGATCAGGCACCTGCCTCTCCACGGACGCAATCAACCTTGCCGCAAATACCATAAAAGGCTCTTCATCCCCTTGGACAACGGTTGAGAACGGCTGCTTCAGAGCAACCATTTCCAGGGTCTGCACAATCGCTCCCATGCCCAGCGTTTTACATTGCTGAAGCACAAGGGGATCGTATCCAACCTGCCCGTGAACACTCTCATACCGCTCTGTCCCCATTAGCATGTCAACAACTCCACGCCTTGGGTCCTCCAGTGCCAGCGTAGCATTCTGCCTCACCGCTTGGGCCGCCAGACGAGCCCACTTGGTCTCAAAAACACCAAATTGCACAGGGTCAAAAAGAGAATGTGCTACACAACGGACATCGTGAGGTGTCAGCGTGTCCTTAGCAAGTCTCCGAAGAATGTGCATAACCTCAGCAGACCCCAAACCATGCTAAGCAACCGCTTCACGGAGTTCCTTCTCCAGCTTATATGCAAAGGGTTCATAAGTGTTATGAGTGACACCCCTGAGCACAGGGAAAGCCTGGGGAACCCCTGGCAAAGCCACCGCACCTGCTGTGTCCCCATCCTTGGGCCTCCCAGAGACAAGGGGGAGTGATTGACCGGAAGCCGGGGCAACACCACTCGTCCATGAGCCCTCTGCAGCACTGGCAGAGCCAAAGGAATCCGCCCGCCGACCCTGCAGATGCCGGGAGGAGACAAGTTCATTCATCTCGTCAGTCTTGGTTTTTGCCTCTGGCCAGAAACGTTCTGGGTACCTCGGATGTACGGTCACCTGGCACGCAGGAAGCGTCCAAAGACCTGACGAGAGAGCACCATGGCCCCGGGCACCCACTGGCCTCCCGCCGGCCGTGTCAGCAGTTGCACTAAAGGTAAACACGCCAGTCCTCTGCTGTGCTGCAGCTCCGGCAGGGGCCACCTCGGCGGCCGCAGCTGCCGGCACGGCCCGCAAATCTGGCACGGCGCTGGATGAGACCGGCGCAGGGCCCCCATCCCCCAATACGAGGCTGGGTGGAATGCCGAGGGAGGCGCGGCCCGCGGAGCCGTGTCACTGCGGGGTGGCACAATGGAGCCGGGCAAGCCCCCTATGAGAGCCCTCCCCAAGCCGCAAGGTCCCGCAGTGGGCACCGCCCCCACCAAGTGGAGAGGGACAGGCTGCCCGCCCACCAGAGCGGGGCCAAGCGGAGCACCGACCGACACCCCGCCCCCGGCTGCCTTCACCGGTTGCGCGTGCCCAGCAGGCTGCGCAGACCCAGAGGCGGGCAACGTCCCGCTCCCGACTGTCTCTACCGGCTGCGCATGCCCAGCAGGCTGCTCAGACCCGGAAGAAGGTGAAATCGCCCCCCCGCTGAGGAACCCGACTCGGGGGCGGGAGACTCCTCCACCCCCACCTCGCTCAGGGGCAATGTGGTGGACACACCGCATTTCGGACAACAGGTAGTCACCGCAGCAGCCTCAAGTCGGGGCGGAGGCTGACCCTTAAGGGCCGGGAAGGCACACAGAGAGGGCAACCCGTCCCCCGCCCCGCCACCCGCACGAGGCGGGGCTAAGATGGCCTGCCGAATCCCCCCGGACCTGGGACCAGCTGGCTGTGAGCCCAATCCACCCCGGGCAGACAATGGCCACTCCCCAGCACACCGTTGTGGGGCGGGGAAGGGAACTCCACATCACCCAGGAGCTCAATCTCCTCCCCATCCCCATCTGAGGTAGAAGGGCTTCCCTGGGAACTCCGAGGGGTACAAGAACCAGACCCCCGCCAAAGCTCCTCACATTTCTTCCACTGCACCAGCAGCGGTCCCACATCTACCGTGCAGTCATCAAAGAGGGCCTCCATGAGGTGGATTCCCAGGAGAGACCATTCCTGCTTATTAAAAGCCTTTACAGGATCCGAAAAAAACCCTCTCTCTTGGGCCCACAGAATCAATCTCTCAAAACCATCCCAGGAAACAGACACCTGTTTCAACTGCAGGACCTCCCTCCAGAGATCCAAAATGAGGGAATCATCCTGGAGAACCACAGAGGTTTCCATTGCCCCAAGAACAACAGGCAAAGCACCAAAAGGAGGGGGGGGAATTCTCACCGCAATGCGCTGTTCGTATCTTAGCCTAGGCTGCAATACACTTTGGGGTCACCAGATGTCGCCGACCGACACGAAATGACACAGGCACACACCACTTTCAGGTGAAAGGAAAAAGGGAAGTTTTATTCTCTGACTCCACTATTTATAGTTTTACAAGGGTGACAGTGGATTGGAAGGTGACAGTGACACCTCTGCAATGCCACAGGTCAAACCGACAGTCCATCAAATCTCTCCTCCTCCAAAAGGAATGAAAAACAATGAGTTGTTTACAGAAAAAGTGTGTGGGAAAGTTCACTACAAGAATGTCAACATCAGAAGGCTCAGAAAATCCTAGAAAACCAGGGCGACAGTCCACCCTGATCGTGCACCAAAAGATCCACACTGCGGACAGGCCGTATGAGTGTGGGGAGTGTGGACAAAGCTTCAGCCGGGGCTCCCACCTGATCTCGCACCAGATGACACACACTGGGGAGAGGCCCTACAAGTGTTCCAAGTGTAGGAAGGGGTTTCAAACCAGCTCCCATCTCCTCCAGCACTATCAGAGTCACACAGAAGAGAGGCCCTTCCAATGCCCTGACTGTGGAAATGGATTCAGGCAGAACTCCCACCTCATCACCCACCAGTGCATCCACACTGCAGAGAGGCCCTACCAGTGTCCCCAGTGTGGGAAGAGCTTCTCCAGGAGCTCTACCTTGACTCAACACCAACGGAGCCACCAGTAAGGGAAGTCCTGCGAGTGCCTCGAGTGCAGGAAGAGCTTCGTGCTTCAATCCCTCACTGGAGGAGGCACTTTGGGCACAGCCCTGGTCACTCACATTCCATGTGATCCATGCTGGGAATACACCTGGCTGCTTCTACTTTTAATTTCACCTTAATTTTTTTCTATTCTCCATCTCTTTGCACTCCAAAAGCCAAGAGAGATGGATCTGTCACCTCAAAACCACTCAAATCCCAGTGAAAACAGCTCCATTTTACCCCAAAAGCCTCAAACCCACCTCAAAAATCTCAATCCCACACCAAATTCATTCGATTCCACACCCAGCAGGCTGAGATGGCGTTGGGAGATAATTTGGAGTAGTGGGATCTCAGTTAGAGTGGTGATGGAGATTGTGTGGAGCTGGATATGTGGGATGTATTTGATAGCAAATAAAACTCTCAGACTTACTGATTTCTCTCCCGTTCATGTTCTGTCCATTGCAGTTCTCTTTGCAGAGTGCCGCCTTCTCTGCTGATTGTGTTTGTGTCCCCTGCTCTCCCCTGCCTCTCTTTGCCTGCTCTGTTTCTCTCTCAGTGTCTCCCTTGACCCAGGGACCACCAGAGACCCTCCTTTGATTTAATTGACCCTGCCCTGATTTAATTGACTCCTCTGTCCCCACAGACCCTCCCCTGATTATTTATTATTTTATTTCCCAATTATTATTTTAATTCCCAGTCCCAGGAGATGAAGTTCTGAAGGCTGGCAGGGAAATTTCTCTGTAGGATTTTGCTCCATTTGCCTTCAAGGGTAGGAAAATCTTTTCCTGTCTGGGAGCTGGAGTTCCAGACTTTTGGAATTTATGCAGGGCAATACGGACTGGGATCAAATATGGACTGGGATCAATTAGCGACTGGAAATAAATACAGACTGGGATCAAATATGGACTGGGATCAAATATGGACTGGTGTCATTTGGACTGGGATCAAATATGAAACTAGGATGAAATAGGGACTGGTGTCAAATATAGATTGGGATCAAATATGGAATGGGATTAAATAGGGACTGGTGTCAAATATGGACTCAGATCAAATATGGACTTTGATCATGCTGACTGGGATAAAATGGACTGAGATTATATAGACTGGGATCAAATATGGACTGGGTTCCTACAGACTGGGATAAACTGGACTGGGATCAAATATGGACTGGGATCAAATGTAGAATGGGGGCATTTGGACTGCGATCAAATATAGAACAAGGATCAAATATGGACTGGGATTAAATATGGATTGGGTTCAACTATTGACTGGGATCCTACAGAGTGGGATAAACTGGATTGAGATTATATAGACTGGGATCAAATACAGGCTGGGATCAAATATGATTTGGGATAAAAAATGGACTGGGATCAAATACTGACTAAGATCAACTATGGATTGGGATAAACTGGACTGGGATCAAAACAGGACTGGGATAAACTTTGAACTGGGATCAAATATGGCCTAGGATCAAATGTGGACTGAGATCTTATGGACTGGGATCAAATATGGACGAGGATAAACTAAGGACTTAGATTAAATATGGACTGGGATCAAATGGATCCCTACAGACTGGGATAATTTAGACTGGGATCAAATATGGACTGGGATAATTTAGGCTGTTATCAAATATGGACTGGGATCAAATATGGACTAAGATCAACTATGGACTGGGATTAAATATTGACTGGGGGCAAATATGGACTGGGATCAACTGTGGACTGGGACCAAATAGAGACTGGGGTTAGATAAGGATTGGGATCAAATAGGGACTGGGATTAAATATGGATTGGGATCAAATACGGACTTTGATCAAATGGACTTGGATTAAATATGGACTGTGATCAAAGAGGGAGTGGGATCAAATATGGACTGGGACCATCCAGACCAGGACGGCTGAACCAGTTCTCCCAGTTGTCCGTAGCATAGTCTTAGGCACTCCCAGTATGATCCCAGTCTCTCCCAGCAGGGCCACAGTCACTCCCTCTTGCACCCAGCGTGTCCCCAGTTTCTCCCAGCACATTCCCAGTCACTCCCAGTCTATTCCCAGTCCCACACCCATATGGTCTCAGACCCTCCCAGTATATCCCAGTTGCCCTGAATATTCTCATAGTCATTGTAGGCACTCCCAGTTACCTCAGTGTGGCTCACTTGCCCCCAGTTGTCTTCCAGTTGCTCCCAGTTGCTCTAATTATGACCCCAGTTGGCTCCCAACATGGGTCCAGTAGCTCCCAGTAACCCCCAGTCAGGGTCCAATCAAACCCACTCTGCTCCCAGTATGATCCCAGTCACTTGCAGTCTAATCCCAGTTGCTCCCAGTCACTCCCAGTCTGATGCCAGTGCCCCCAGAGTGATCCCAGTATGGTCCCAGACACTCCCAGTATGGTCCCAGTTGAACCCAGTTGCCCCTGCTCTAGTCCCAGTCACTCCCCATATGATCCCAGTCCCTCCCAGCATGGTCCCACTCACTCCCAGTTGCCCCCAGTGTGGTCCCAGTTCTCCCCAGCATGGTCCCAGTTGTTCCCAGTGTGATTCCAGTCCCCCCCAGTATGGTTGCAGACACTCCCAGTATATCCCAGTTGCCCCCAGCATGTCTGTAGTCATTTCCTGGCACTGCCAGTAGCCCCAGTAAGGTGTCGGTTCTCCCAGTATGATCCCCCAGTAATGCCCAGTATATCCCAGTTGCCTCCAGCATGCATCCAGTCCTTCCCAGTTGCTCCAGTTTGCTTGCAGCATCATCCCAGTTTCTCTCAGCTGCTCCCAGTAGCCCAAAGTGTGATCCCAGTCACTTCCTTTTAACGCCTGTATGATCCCAGTAAGCTCCAGTTTGATCCCAGTCACATGCCAGCCCTCCCAGTGTGGTCCCAGTATAATCCCAGTTGCTTCCAATCTCTCCCAGTAAGGTCCCAGCTGCCTCCAGCATGGTTCCAGTTCCTTCCTAGATCAACCCAGTCAGTCCCAGTTTGACGCCATTTGCTGCCAGCGTGCTCCCAGTTGCTCCCAGTCAGTCCCAGTATGGGGGATGATGTGCAGGGTGTGTTCCCAGTCACTCAGATACTCTCAGTATTAGTCCAGTCCCTCCCAGTATGACCAAAAGATGAGCCCAGTGTGCTCCCAGTCCCTGCCAGTATGAACCAGTTGTGCTCCACATGGTTCCAGTTGTTTTCTTTCCCCCTCACCTTTATTCCTGTCACTTCCAGTATCTCCCAGTGTAGCCCAGTTCCCTCCAGTGTGTTTCCACTTCCTTTCAGTATGATCCCATTTGCTCCCAAGCACTCCCAGTCAGCCTAAGTTTAGGGGCATTCAGTGCCAGTATGATCCCAGTCACCTCCAGCATGATCTCAGTTCATCCCAGTATAAGTCCAGCAGTTTCCAATCACCCCCAACATGCACTCAATCACTCCCAGTTGCTCCCGCTAGCTCCGAGCGTGTTCCCTGATGTTCACAGCTGCTCTCAGTCACACTCAGCACCATCCCAGTCAATCCCAGTATATCCCATTTGCCCCTAACATGGTCTCAATTGCCCCCCGCAGGCTCGTACTCACTCCCAGTATGATCCCCGTATGATCTCAATATGAGGAGGTTCGACCTTATCCAGCACCAGAGGACCCACATTGGGGAACGGCCCTACTAGCATCGAAAGTGTGGAAAGAGCTTTGGGCAGCATTCCCACCTGATCATCCACCAAAAGATCCACACTGGGGAGAGGCCCTACAAGTGTGATAAATGCAGGAAGAGGTTTCAACCAGCTCCCATCTCCTCCGGCACTCTTGGACTCACACCGAGGAGAGGCCCTTCCGCTGCACCGACTGCGGGAAGGGATTCAGACAGAACTCCCACCTCATCAGGCACTGGCGCATCCACACTGGGGAGAGGCCCTACGAGTGTCCCCAGTGTGGGAAGAGCTTCTCCAGGAGCTCTACCTTGACCCAACACCAACGGAGGCACCGGTAAGGGAAGCCCTGCGAGTGCCCTGAGTGTGAGAAGAGCTTTGTGTGCTGCTTCAGCTCCATCCCCCACTGGAGGAGGCGCTTTGGGCATAGCCCTGGTCACTCACATTCCCTGTGATCCATGCTGGGAGCACACCTGGCTGCTTCCCTTTTTGGTTTGGCCTCAATTTTTTTGTGATTTATCTTCATCCCTTAAAAACAGCAAAAGCGGGGTTATATGAAATAAATTGATGAAAGATGTCTATAGTCCCACAATTTCAGAGGATTTTGAGGGGTAATTGATGGTTTGGAGACAATATTCTGGAAGATTTGTGGGTTCTGGGGGGACTTTGGGCAGTGTTTTCATCTCTTTGCACTCCAAAAGCCAAGAGGGTCACCTCAAAACAACTGAATCCCACTGACATTTTAATTCATCCCAACTGAATTTTAATTCATACGCACTCAATCCCACATCAAAATGCCTTGTTGCCACCTCAAATAAACTCAGTCCCACGCCAGACTCACTTATTTCACAGCCGCCAGGGTGAGATGGGGTTGGAAGAAGATTGGGAGAAGTGGGATCCCAATTTGGAGTGGTGGGGTGGGGATTGTGTGGGGCTGGCTGGGTGGGATATATTTGATAGTAAATAAAACTTTCAGGGTTCCTGATTTCTGTCCCATTCATTTTCAGTCAGTTCCAATTCTGTTTGCAGAGTGCCACCTTCTCAGCTGATTGTGTTTGTGTCCTCCTTTCTCTCCTGCCTCCCTTTGCCCACTCTGTTTCTCTCTCAGTGTCTCCCTTGAGCCAGGGCAGCTGCCACCAAAGACCCTGCCCTGATTTAATTCCCATTGCAGGGGCTACAACAGCCATGGGTGAAGTTCTGAAGGCTGGCAGGACTTGGCTTTTGGCCCCTTCTTAAGAGCTTTGCCTTCAAGGGCAGGAACATCTTTTCCCGGCTGGGAACTGGAATTCCAGACCCTTGGAGTGTGTGCTGTGCAGGACCATACAGACTGGGATCCCACAAACTGGGACTGCACAGACTGGGACCATATGGATCAGGACCATACAGACTGGGATCATACAAATTGGGATCATATGCATCAGGACCATACAGACTGGGGTCATGCGGACTTGGGTTGTATGGGTTGGGATTGTACACACTGGGATCACGTGGACCAGGATTTCACAGGCTGGGACCATAGGGATTAGGAGCAGAGACTGGGATCATACAAACTGGACCATATGGACCGGGATGGCTGCACCGAGTCAATGTGAACCGAGGGGGTCCCGCCCTGCCCAGGGGTCCCTCTCCATCCTGCCCGGGGGCGCAGCCAAAGCTCCCTGGAACGGACACAGATGTTCAAGAGGGATCCCAGTGCCAATCCCATTTCCAAACCCATTTCCTGTCCTGTTTCTGATCCTGGTGCTGGTCCCAGAGTGATCCCAGTACTGATCCCGGTCCCAGTGCCAGCCTTGGTCTCTGTCTCAGTCCCAGAGCACTCCCAGTGCTGATTCTGGTTTTCGTGTCAATCTCAACCGCGGAGCGGTTCCGGTCCTAGTCTCAGTCTCAGTCTCAGAGCAGTTCTGGAGCCAGTGCTGCTACTGGTGCCAGTCTTGGTCCGGGAGTGCTCCCAGTGCCAATCTCAGTCTCGGTCCCAGTCCCAGAGCGCTGCCAGTCTCGGTGCTGGTTCCTGTGATGGTCTCGGTCTCAGTTCTGGAGGGCTCCCGGTCTCGGTCCTGGTCCCGGTCCCAGAGCAGTCCCGTTGTGGGTGCTGGGTTCCAGTCTTGGTTCTGATCCCAGTCCTGGAGCGCTGCCCATGCCAGTCCCATTTCCAAAGTGCTCCTGGTACCAGTCCCAGTGTCAGTCTTGGTCCCAGTCTTGGTCCCAGTGCCAGTTCTGGTCTGGGTCTCGGTCCTAGTACTGGTGCCGGTCCTGTAGCGCTGCCAGTCCCAGTTCCAGTGACGGTCTCAGTCTTGCTGCTGGTGCTGGTTCTGAGGCTGTGTTTGGTCTCAGAGCGGGAGAATTTGTGTCCAATAGGGTGATTTTAGGACAAATCTGGTGGGGTTTAGGGTGATTTTAGATCCCTTTGGATGTTATAAGCCCATTTGGGTGGGGTTTGGGCCTGTTTGGGTGATTTTAGGATAAACTGGGCAGGTTTAAGTTGGATTTTAGATGCCTTTGGCTGATTTTAGGCTCTTTGGGTAATTTTAGGTTGAACCAAGCCTTTTAATGGTGATTTTATGTCCCTTTGTTTTATGGATGGCAAATGAGACGATTGGCTCTCGCAATTAAGGGATGAATACTGTGTGAATATTAAGAGAAGCTTTATTGATGTGTGATTATGTTATTGCAGTCTGTTGTTTAGATGTCCTCTGTTCTCCCCACAGTCTCCTTTCCCCCCTATTGTTACCATCAGAGAGCCTGAGCCATCCAGGACAGGCGGAAAGAAGGCGAGTACAAAAACTTGTTCCTAGGGGAGGGGGCGTGGCATGACAGACCCGACCCTCCAATCAAGCTGCAGGAAAGTGGACTCCACCAATAAACAGCAAAGAAGAGTTGAGTGACAGACTGTGGGAGGGGCCAGGGTTGGCTGATGTAATTCCCTGGGGTATAAAAGGTGAAGCGTCCATCTTGAGGACGAGGCAGGCACGTGGTAGGCAGCCACGAGGGAAGCTCCCAGGCCTGTTCTTCCTTACTTAGTCCTTTTGTTGTCATTTTTGTTAAGGTTGAATAAACCTTTTAAAATTTTGAGTCAGCAGTCATTTCTCAAAGTAACCAAGGGTTCCTTTACTAAAGTTTGGTGCACAGGAGAAACACCAGCCATATATTCTCAAGAGGTCAAAATGACACAAAATTTCACTGGCAAAGTACAAAAACTCAAGAAACTTTGGGAAAAGATATAATAAAACATCCAATTCAACATAAAACACAATAGCAGTAACTTGATTAACTCAGCCCATTACATCTGGAAACATTTAAACACTTCAGTTGTTGAGGTATCAAAAAATATTCCATATCAAGAGCATTAGAAGGAGAAGACAGACAGGAGGACAGAAGCTCTATGGAAAGAAATGCACATGGCTACCAACTGCTGGGGTTCCAGTGTGGGTGAGACACAAACCCACAAAGCCACGGAGCCCTTGTGACACATCAAGGCCCCTCTGGAGCAAACAAACCATTCCTGACAGTCCAGAAACTCTTGGAACAAAGGGGCTATTGTGACCATGCAGATCCAAGGACACCACGGTGCCACTATGGAACCTCATGGGAGCAAAGAGACCATTGTGACACTCTGGTGCCTCATGGAATCAGAGGGACCATTGTCAAACTCAGGCCCCCTGTGGAACCAAGTGTTGTAGTGTGTTCATTAAGTTCATTTAATTCCTCCCCCATTTTATGTATCTGCTCCCCTCCATTTTGTGCAAAATGGTTCTGCCCTCCTCAGTTTTCCCGCCACAGCCCTGCCAGTTATATTGTCAATCTTCTAGGTTATATAATTCCTCCTCCCCTTTTTCCCTTATATGTATGCTTTTTCTCCTCCCTGGGCCAAGTCAATCACCCTCCCCCACTCCACCTAGTATTCCAGAAGCTTCTCATCTTTGGGGGTTGTGGTTGGCTGTGGTCCCGGGACCCCTCCCATACCTGATACCTATTGGGCTCTCCACTATGTCATTTGTGTTAAGCTCATCCTCTCTTCTCCCCCTACTGGTCTTCTGTAAACCCCTCCCGTGTCCACCCCTTCCCTTTATAACTCTGAAGCACCCTTTGTTCTTGGTCATTCAATGATACATCGTGGGCTTTCCAATAAACCAAGTTTAGCCCCCCCGGAGAGTGTCCAGCTCCTTCCTTCTTGCCGCTTACCAGCGATCCCGTCCACAACCAGCACAGCCCGAGGCCTTAGGATGCTGAGGGGTGCTGGTAGACTATGCAGCTGGGTGTCGGCCTTAATCTCAGCTAGCCAGACTCTGACCTTCTCTGCTCTAGAAGGCTAAATACACGTGGCTGCAACCAAGGGCCAAGGATGAAGCTGTGGGGCCCACGGAACCAAGGAGCTGTTGTGACACAGCGGGGCTACAGGGAGCCGAGGGGCCATGGGGACATTGCAAGGGCTCAGGGAAGCCAAGGGGCCATTGTGACACTGCAGAAGAAAGGAGAACACTGTGACACTGCAGGGACCAATGGAATCAAGGAGACCCTTGGGACACTGTGGGGCCCCATGGAACCAATGGCACAGGGAGCAGGTGTGGCTGTGTGGCTGGTTTGGGGTCCTGGGGGCTGCTGGACAGGTCTGGCTTACCTTGGCATGTTGAGATCTGCTCCTCATCTGCCCCTGAAGCACTGGGGCTCTGGGCTCTCTTTCCTACGGGAGGGAACTCTCCTGATCTTCCTCCAGGGCCCTATGGCCAAAACTGGGATTCCTTCTCCAAATTCCCTTACAGGCACAGATTGTCCCCAGATGAAATCTGCCAGGAGAGACAGATCTGGCTGCCTTGGCTACCTGGGGCCACCTCTCATCTGCCTTTGAAACACTGGGACCATGTGCTGCTCCAGACCCTTGGCCTCTGGTGGCTGCCCCTGCAACCCTGGGGCTGCGATCTTTCCTTCCCATGGAGATCCCTGGTACACTGTGGGGACCTCATGGAACCAAGGGGATCATTGTGGCACCACTGGATCCCATGGGACCAAGGGGATCCTTGTGGAACCACTGGAGCCCATGGAACCAAGGGACCTTGGTGACACAGAAGGGCTTCATGGACTCAGAGACCATTATGACTCTGTGGGGCCTGATGGAACCATGGAGACCATTCCAACCTTCAGGGCCTCCAAGGGAGCATTATGCCACCTCAGTGCCTGGTGGAAGCAAGGGACAATTGGGACACTGTGGGGCCCCATGGAACCCAGGGAACATGGAACCGCTCTGGCTGGCTTGGCCTCCCAGGGGCCACCTGACTGCTCTGGCTGATCTTGGGATGTCAAGGGCTGCCTCTCATCAGCTCCTGGAGCACTGGAGCTCTGTGCTTTCCTTGCTATGGAAAAGAACTGTCCCCCTTTTCAGATGCCCATTACCAAAACTGGTACTCTCCCTAAAATAATTTCCTCTATGCAAGGGCATCTTGCAAAACAAAACCTGCAAGCTCTGGCTGGCCTAGGCCTCTGGTGGTCACCTCTCATCTGCTCCTGAAACAGAGGGGCTCTGTTCCTTCATTCCTATGGAAAAGAACCAGCCTTCTTGTCCAGGGACCATGGACAAAATTAGAATTTGGCCTTCCAAATTCTATATATCCAAGGACTGCTCCCAGACAAAAGTTGTCAGGACAGACAGGTCCGGCTGGCCCTGTCCTCTGGCGATTTTCTTAGACTATGAGCTGAAAGTTTTCATTTGGAAACACCTTGGAGAGGGACCAGAGGTGTCCCAAGGAGGGGTTTGGAGGCCTTGGGCACATGAGCACTGTATAGGGACAAAGGAGCTCTGTGCTCAGTGGGGTGGAGACTGAGGACAGCGGAGCAGAGCCATGAGAGTGTTTAAAAGGACATTTCAGGGATGGTGAATCCTTTTGACATAGTGGAAAACAGTCAGAGAGAGAAAGAATTAATGCCAAAGGCAGCTGGGGAGGCCCAGACTGGCACCAGGAGAAAGGAATTTCCCTGGCAGGGCAGGGCTGTGGTGCAGCACAGCCCCCAGCAGGAGCCTGGAGCAGCCCCAGGCTCTGTGTGGGCAGGCAGAGGCAGGCAGGAGGCAGAGCTGTCAGCAAAGGAAGGGCCCAGCCAGGTGGGGCAGCCGGGGGATGCCGACAGCCTGCAGGGACAGAGGCGCAGGGCAGGGACACCGTAGGACCGCCTGGGCTGCACAGGGCACAGGGATGGGCAGCAGCTGCAAGACAGCCCTGCCAGAGCCAACTTTGGCAGCACTTTGGCCATGGCTGCTGGGCCTGGGCCTGAGGCAGGAGCAGGAGACAAGTGACCCTTGCAGGGCTGGGGCCTCATTGCCTCCTTATCCCTGCTCAGCAGCCTGGCAGGGGCCGCCCCATGCTCCTGCCCTTGGCATTGCACATCCCCACATGCCAGTTCCCATCCCAGCAAGAGCTCTGAGCAAGGAGGGAGGGACAGGATCTGCCTGGGCAGGGGCTGGGGCTCAGGCCTTGGCCCTTTGCATTCCTCAAACACATCCAGCTTTGCATAGCACAGAGGGACGTTTTCCTTGCTTGTCCCCACCTGGCATCACTTCCTCCAGTGTTTTGCTGTGACTGTGTGACATCAGAGAGTGGGTTGTGACATCACTGAATGGCTGTGTAACATCATAGAGCAGACTGTGACATCATAGAACAGATTCTGACAGATTCCTCTCAGAATTTCCTTCTGAATGCTGCTGGAATACAGGAGCTGGTAGCTGTGTGTATGTGCTTCTCTAAATCTTTTTGTCTTTCTCTCTTTCTGTGTCTACTTGCATTTTTGTCCTCTTGCAAATTCTGATTTACTTAAAATTGAACAAGTTAAGAGTTTGTGAAGTTGATTTGGCCAAGTCCATGCTTTAAGAAGTGTTTTTCTTAATTGAATGTCATCTTAAACATTTTGCCAACATTTCTCTGATTTTCTAAAGTTGCCAATAAAGGCTGTCTGGTTGTTTTGAGCTCCTGAGGATCTCCTGTTGATATTTCTCCTTTGCATCCAACTCAGAGTACAAACAATTTTAAATGTCTCCTTGAGAGAGTTGTTTGGGGGATGGCACGGCTTGTGTGTCCTGCTTGGCACAGCCCAGGCAGGGCTTTCCCAGCCACTTTCCACACTCCATTGCCCAGCTGGAGCCGCTGGTGCCTCTGAGTTTTGCTGCCTGTCCTGGTTTAGGACAAATTAGGGGAAATCTCCAAAAGGGAGCCCCCCAAACAAAACAAACCTCCAACCACCCCTCCCCCAACACCGGGTTCGGGAAGGAATTTCTCGGAGGAGCAAAGTGGAAAACAAAACCTATTTATTTACAAGTAACAAAAGAACACTCCCCAACACAAGAAAAGGAAAGAAACAGACTGTGTATGGTGAGGGCACCAGGCTTCTCTTGAAAGCTCCAGGTGTCCTGGACGTCTCAGGTCAGGTCCGGAGCCGGTCCAGTATCTTCAGGGGAGGGTAAGAAAGAGGGAACAAAAGAAAAGAAAAAAAACAGCGCAAAAAGCAGAAAGCAAGCAAGCAAAGCGGCTAGCCAAGCCAAGCAGCAAAAAGCCAAAAGCAAAAAGGCCTGGTCAAACACTCCCCCCCTCTCTTCCCCGCCCCGCTGCAGCAAGACGGCCGGGGTGGGGGGAAGAGAGAAAAGGCACAGCTGCCAGACACAACACACGATATTGGGATAAAAGCTGTCAACCCACGACACTCCACCCCTTATCCCATATCGTGAATATACAATAAAAACTTTCATTTCACTTACTCACACCTTTGACACTTACGCATTCCTCTCATATTACTTGCTCAGACCTTTGACACTTACAGTTTCCTTCTGTCTCACATTCAACAAACAATGACATTCATATATGAGTCTCATCCCACAATCAGGTCTCCCTGAGGTACACACCGTGTTGTTCCATCTTTCTGCATTATCCACCATGTATAACCTGGTCCTTGAGCAAAGACAATCCCACGGATGGGTTTGTCTGTACTCGAGGCAGGGTTGATCCATACTGTCTTTCCCAACAAACCTCTGACATGGGCCACTGGGGCTTTATCCCTATCTACTATATTAAGGAGCTCAGACTGAGCAGGACCTGCTCGGTTGGTGGAACCTCGAGTGTTAACTAACCAGGTAGCCTTTGCCAAATGCTGCTCCCAGTTTTTTAAAGACCCCCCACCCAATGCTTTTAAGGTGGTTTTTAACAATCCATTATACCTTTCCACCTTCCCTGCAGCTGGTGCATGATAGGGGATATGGTATATCCACTCGATGCCATGTTCCCTAGCCCAAGTATTAATAAGATTGTTTTTAAAATGAGTCCCATTATCTGACTCAATTCTCTCGGGAGTACCGTGCCTCCAAAGGACCTGCTTTTCAAGGCCCAAGATAGTGTTACGGGCTGTGGCATGAGACACAGGATAGGTTTCCAACCATCCCGTGGTGGCTTCTACCATGGTTAGTACATAGTGCTTGCCCTGGCGGGTCTGAGGCAGTGTGATGTAATCAATCTGCCAGGCCTCCCCGTATTTGTACTTAGACCACCGCCCCCCATACCAGAGGGGCTTCACCCGCTTGGCCTGCTTAATGGCAGCGCACGTCTCACAGTCACGAATAACCTGAGAGATACTGTCCATGGTTAGATCCACCCCTCGGTCTCGTGCCCACTTATAGGTGGCATCTCTACCCTGGTGGCCTGAGGCATCATGGGCCCATCGTGCTAAGAATAACTCTCCCTTATGCTCCCAGTCGAGATCTATCTTCAACTCCCCTATCTTTGCAGCCTGATGTACTTGCTGGTTGTTTTGCTGCTCTTCATTAGCTCTACTTCTGGGGACATGGGCATCTACATGGCGAACCTTCACAGGTAACTTCTCTAACCGAGTAGCGATATCTTTCCACTCTTCCGCAGCCCAAATTGGTTTTCCTCTTCGCTGCCAGTTCGCCTCTTTCCATCTCTTCAGCCATCCCCATAGAGCGTTGGCTACCATCCAAGAATCGGTATACAAATAGAGCCTTGGCCACTTCTCTCTCTCTGCAATACCTAGGGCCAGTTGAATAGCTTTGATTTCAGCATTTGACTGGATTCGCCTTCTCCTTCAGTAGCCTCTGCAACTCGTCGAGTGGGACTCCATACAGCTGCTTTCCACCTCCGCTTCATCCCTATGACGCGACAAGAACCATCGGTGAATAGAGCGTAACGCGTTTCTTCTGCTGGTAACTGATTGTATGGCGGAGCTTCCTCAACCCGGGTCACTGGCTCTTGTTCCTCATCCGCGACACTAAAGCTTTCACCTTCGGGCCAATTTGTAATTATTTCCAGGATCCCAGGGCGATTTAACTTCCCAATTCGAGCGCGCTGCGTAATGAGGGCAATCCACTTACTCCAAGTAGCATTGGTGGCATGGTGGGTAGAGGGAACCTTTCCTCTGAACATCCATCCCAGCACTGGTAGTCGGGGTGCCAGAAGGAGTTGTGTCTCTGTACCAATCACCTCCGAGGCGGCTTGGACTCCTTCATAGGCGGCCAAGATTTCTTTTTCTGTTGGGGTATAGTTATCTTCAGACCCCCTGTAACTCCAACTCCAAAATCCCAATGGCCGGCCTTGGGTCTCGCCAGGCACCTTCTGCCAAAGGCTCCAGGACAGACCATGGCTCCCGGCTGCAGAGTAGAGCACGTTCTTCACATCTGGTCCCGTCCTGACTGGACCAAGGGCTACAGCATGAGCGATCTCCTGCTTGATTTGGATGAAAGCTTGCTGCTGCTCAGGGCCCCAATGGAAGTTGTTCTTCTTGCGGGTAACCAGATAAAGGGGTCTCACAATCTGACTATACTCAGGGATGTGCATCCTCCAGAAACCTATAGCACCTAAGAAAGCTTGTGTTTCCTTCTTATCACTTGGTGGGGACATAGCAGTGATTTTGTTAATAACATCCGCAGGAATCTGACGCCGTCCATCTTGCCACTTCACCCCCAAAAACTGAATTTCTTGGGCAGGTCCCTTGACTTTGCTCTTCTTAATGGCAAATCCGGCTTCCAAGAGAATATGAATTATCTTCTCTCCTTTCTCGAACACTTCTATTGCCGTGTTCCCCCAAACAATGATATCATCAATATATTGTAAATGTTCCGGAGCCTCACCCTCTTCTAGTGCAGCCTGGATCAGTCCATGACAGATGGTAGGACTGTGTTTCCACCCCTGGGGCAGTCGGTTCCAGGTATACTGCACTCCCCTCCATGTAAAAGCAAACTGAGGCCTGCATTCTGCTGCCAGAGGTATGGAGAAAAACGCGTTAGCAATATCAATGGTCGCGTACCACTTTGCTGCCTTGGACTCCAGCTCATACTGCAGTTCCAGTATGTCCGGTACAGCCGCACTCAGTGGTGGAGTCACTTCATTCAAGGCACGGTAGTCCACAGTCAGTCTCCATTCTCGGTCAGATTTTCGCACAGGCCAGATAGGGCTGTTGAAGGGTGAGTGGGTTTTACTGACCACCCCTTGGCTCTCCAGCTCTCGGATCATTTTGTGGATGGGGATCACGGCATCTCGATTCGTCCGGTACTGCCTGCGGTGCACTGTTGAGGTGGCAATTGGCACTCGTTGTTCCTCTACCTTCAAGAGTCCTACTGCAGATGGGTTCTCTGATAGTCCAGACAAGGTATTCAATTGTTTAATACCCTCTATCTCCACTGCAGCTATTCCAAAAGCCCACCTGAATCCCGTAGGATCTTTGTAATAGCCATTCCGGAGGAAGTCTATGCCCAAAATACACGGAGCCTCTGGACCAGTCACAATCGGATGTTCCTGCCACTCCTTCCCAGTCAAGCTCACCTCAGCTTCCAACAAAGTCAACTGTTGTGATCCCCCCGTCACTCCAGCAATGGAAACAGGTTCTGTCCCCACGTGTTCCGATGGCATTAAGGTACACTGTGATCCAGTGTCAACCAATGCTTCATAGTCTTGTGGCTCTGATGTGCCAGGCCATCTGATCCACACCTTCCAGAAAACCCGGTTCTCCCGTGCCTCTTCCTGGCTGGAGGCAGGGCCCCTCTAAGCCAGATTGTCCTTCTTTCCTTGGGCATATGCCTTAGAAGTTCCTTCAAGGGGATCAGACATGTCATCGTCATCAGCATACTTAACATCTCGGCTACGAGCGACCGGAGCTGCTATCCTTTTGGTGATACTTTCTCTTTTCTTCAAATCACGCACCCGTTGTGCCAAAGCAGCGGTGGGTTTTCTGTCCCATCTCCTCATGTCTTCTCCAGACTCACGCAGAAAAGCCCATAACTCAGCCCGTGGGATGTACCTTCTCTCCCCATCAAAGGAGCGCCAGCGTTGGACACCAGGGCCTCTAATTTGTACAGCTGAGATTTGAATAAGGTCCTCCTTAATCTCTTCCCGGAGTTTCTTATGATTCTCCTCTATTTTGTCCTCTAGTTTCTGCAGTCGGGTTTCCACTGCTGCAATTCTGGCATGAGTTGGGCCATGCACAGCATCTGCATACGCTCGAAGCTTCTTTGCCATATCGAGCACAGTCTCATATGTATCATCCCGCTTCATTATTGCTAGGGCAGAAGCGTATTCAGGTGGCCCAAGTCGCACAAGTTTCCTCCACATTACAGGTGTGCATGGTACCAGGTCCGGATTCCTAGTTGTTGTATCATCTGAGAAAATGAGCTCTGCCACCGCCATCTCTCTCAGGCGTTGGATCCCCTGTTCTATGGTCTTCCACCGTGTCTGCTGCATATAGAGATCATCTGTACACAGGTATCGTTCTGCTACGCTTCTTAGGACCCGTTCCCAGAGGCTGTGAGGGTTAGCCCCCCTCATCATACCTTGATCGATGACAGGATCATGTGACAGGGATCCCAAATGCCTCGCTTCAGTACCATCCAAAATCGTAACCTCCCCTGCAGCATCCCAAAGGCAGACTAACCAACTAATTATAGATTCGTCAGGTTGTCGTCTGTAATCCTTTCTTAGGCCTCTGAGGACCTTCAGAGAAAAGAAGTCAATATTAGCTCCAGATTCTGTGCCCCTTGATGTGGCCTCTGATTTTGGTGAGGGTCCTTCTCCTGCATCATCATCATCATCCTCCACCTTTCGATCAGTCTTGCCTTTACACTTTCCACCTCTTGTATTAGCTGCAACAGCCATGGGTTGGGGCCTATTGTCTGATTCAGCTGCTAGCCTGGAGCCTGGGATGTTAGCTGCAGCCTGGGTCACTGGTATAGTAACTAACTTATCTCCCTGTTCCCTTTCTGCTATCTGCTGCTCCACAGTATCTAGCAGAGTACGGTAAACAAACGCCAAGGCCCAGCTCACTGCAGTAACCCTTTCCTCCTTAGTATTACCATGGCACTTCTTCCTCAAATACTTTGCCACCTCGACTGGATCCTGAATTTGATCAGATGGAAAGTCCCAGTCTATAGGATCGGAAAATTCCTTTAAAGTCTGGCCCATGTCCTCCCATTTCCCACTCCAGTCAAGATTTTTCCTGCTTTGTTTTACTCCTAAGTCAGGAGTGTCTCTAGCCCCTCTAGAAATCTCAGCCTTCATTTTATACACACTCCAGACAGTATAGAAAAGGCTTAATAAATTAAATGCCAGAAAGATGGTTTCTTTCAAACTCAGGGGAAATTCAGTATTTTCTAATAGAGATGTCAACAATTTGGAGGACAAGAAGGAAGACAAAGGCTGAAAAGCCCCTTCCCCTTCTTCTCCCCAAACAAACTGAGTACACAGCCATAACAACAATCCATACATTCCTGAAATAAAGTCCAGCATTTTTATCCGACACATCATCACACATAAGACCAGCACAATGACTATTCTGGTTAGTGCCCCCCGCTTACAAAAGCTACTTATTAGGGACAACATCAGAGCTATTTTTGGGTAAGGAAATAACCCCAGGGACCACAAAAGTATTAAAACTTCAAAAACCCCTAGGGACCAGAAATACCGGCAAGCTTCCACTCCAAATGACATTATGAATCACCAATATGCCCACCAAAATAGCCAAAACCAAAATATTATTGTTATAGGTTTTTTTTCCACTATTTTTTGGCCTCCGTTTCCCGGCCAATGCACCAAAAAGTATATTGTCCTGGTTTAGGACAAATTAGGGGAAATCTCCAATAGGGAGCCCCCCAAACAAAACAAACCTCCAACCACCCCTCCCCCAACACCGGGTTTGGGAAGGAATTTCTCGGAGGAGCAAAGTGGAAAACAAAACCTATTTATTTACAAGTAACAAAAGAACACTCCCCAACACAAGAAAAGGAAAGAAACAGACTGTGTATGGTGAGGGCACCAGGCTTCTCTTGCAAGCTCCAGGTGTCCTGGATGTCTCAGGTCAGGTCCGGAGCCGGTCCAGTATCTTCAGGGGAGGGTAAGAAAGAAGGAACAAAAGAAAAGAAAAAAAACAGCGCAAAAAGCAGAAAGCAAGCAAGCAAAGCGGCTAGCCAAGCCAAGCAGCAAAAAGCCAAAAGCAAAAAGGCCTGGTCAAACACTCCCCCCCTCTCTTCCCCGCCCCGCCGCAGCAAGACGGCCGGGGGGGGGGGGGGAAGAGAGAAAAGGCACAGCTGCCAGACACAACACACGATATTGGGATAAAAGCTGTCAACCCACGACACTGCCCCAGCCCCAGGGACGCTCTCCTTTTCTGCCCATTCCCCCACGGTCTCTGGGCAGGGATGGCCTCAGTGGGGGCTGCTGACATCCTCAGCACCTTGGAGGCTGCTGCTGAATTTTCCTGCTCCAGAGGCTTGTTCAGCCTTCAGCTCTTGAGTGCAGGAATTCAGTGTCCCAGGGTGCATTAACATGCAGAACACCTTAACAAGCCACAACTCTTGGAATAATTTGATTTCAGTTTCCAAATAATTTGTGGTTAATTAGACAGATTTCAGAAGTGTATTCAAAGTGAATACATGATATTTAAAAACACGGAAAATATTTTTTTAGGTCCTGTTTAGGTGTTTTTCCCTGTTAATTCATTGAAATGTGCAGTCTCCAATTGACACTGAATCCAAGTAGCTCCTCATACCCTTTGAATAGAGATGAAAATCAAGACCCTTCATGGCTGACAATCAATCGGACTCTGTCCCTACCCCCACCCCACCATTCCCCCATCCAAGCTCTGGCACTCAGAGCTATGTCCTGTTTCCTTTATCCCTCCATGGCCAGGGACTTTCTGGGATAAGGGAGCTCTGCTCTGAGTATGGAGGGAGGCCCAAGTGCAGCCACTGGAGTGAGAACCAGAACTCATCAGGTTTGTGTCCTTTGGGTATCAGGAACTGGTGAGACTCAGAGACACAGAAAAGTTTGTCTTCATGGCCAACATAAATATGCAAACATAATAAAATTTCATAACCATCAAAGCACTTCCCTCAGCTCCTTGAGACATCCTAGCAACATCTGACATGTCCAACAACCACAAGGGTTTACCATACAGGAAGGATTTTAGACAAAGACATAAGAAGAGGCAAGAGAAAACATAAAATAACAAAGATGCTGACAAAGGAGTTCTTTAAACTCCTGAAAGATTGGGCAACTCCCTGAAACTCAAAGCATGAAGCCAGTTGAGGGAGGTGCATTGGAATGATCAGAGAACAGGTGCAAGAGGAAATCTGGGAGAGAAGAGAATAACTTAGATCCAGCTGCCCTAAATGAAGAGATGTCCTTAGACATGGCCATTTAAACAGGAGAGCTGGAAACACCTGAAGGAAAGGGGTCATTAAATATTAGACTAAACATTGATGGCAGAAGTAGAGGGGAAGACCAGCACTTCTTTCCCTGCCATCAGTAGAAGAATCCAGTAGATCCAGGAAATTTCCTGGTGGGAAATTTCTTGGTGGGAAAACTTTTCCAGGCAGACATCATTGTGTGCCCATGAACAGGCAGTGCCACTTTGTGCCCTGAGGCGCCAGAGATTGGATCTCTCTGAGAGCACCTGAGGGAGAGCAGAGCACCTTGCAAGCTGCAGGTCCTTGAAAGCCCCACAGGGCTCCTGTCCCATCAACATCTGCTCTGCTCCAGTCTGAAACAGGGCCAAGCATGGTGCCGGGATCCTCAGAGATCTGAGGTGTGTGCTGGCATTCAATGCCCTCCCCATCCCACAGCAGCCCTGCATTTCCCTGCTGCAGCCCTGGTCTCCAGCACAGCCATGGAGACTCTTTGGGCTCTGGACTGTTGCTGCAGCCCCCAAGGGCAGCTGAGCTCTGACTTTGGCACAGTCAGGCCTGGCCAGTGCAGGCCATGCTCAGCAATTGCTTGTGTGTGCCTGGCCTTGCTGTCAGCCCCGGCAGTGGCTGCGTGGCCCCTTTGTGGCCCTGTGCTGGCCCAGCCATGGTGGCCCAGCCCCTGTGCAGGCCCAGCCCAGGCCAGAAGCATTGCAGCTGGGAACGGCCCCTGTGCCGTGGTGCCCACAGCAGCCTTGGGGTTCTGTGCCCCATGGCCTCCCTGCTGGGCAGCCTCTTCCAGCTCCTGCAGAGCCCGGGGCACTTGTGGGGCTGCACAGACAGCCCTGCCCCGGGCTCTGCCAACCTCCGGGCCAGCAGAGAGGCAGCCAGGTCTGGCCATGGCCGGGAACAGGCCCTGAGCCCTGCAGGAGGATGGAGCTGGGCCACAGCCAAACAGCCCAGGCCAAACCTGGGCTCAACAGCCAGGGCTGCCAAGAGCTGGGCACAGAGGCTGGCGCTGACAAATGTCCTTGGCCCCCTCCCTGCTCTGTCCATGCCACCAAGGGCACAGAGCAGCCTCCTCTCTGGGCCACTCGCCTGTTTGCAATGCCTTGCACAGGCGCTGGCCCTGCCCCACAATGCCTGGCCTGAGTCCTGCCCCTGCATGCTCAGCCAGGCTGAGATGGACACGGATGGTTTCTGGGCCAGGCTCTCTGAGCCCAGCCCAGCTCCCTGCAAGCTCTGCCAGCTGCCCTGAGCTCTGGGCAGCACCAAGGGCCTCTCCCCAGCCCAGCCCAGCTGGCTCTGGCCCCACAGCTCTGCTCAGGCCAGGCTGCTCTGGGCACTGCCCCACAGCCACAGCCCCTGGCAAGGGCACAGCAGCAGCTGCAGCTGCCGCAGAACTCAGCCCCAGCCATGGGGGAAGGTGCTTGGCCAAGGCCAAAGGAGGCTCCCTGGCTGCCCTGCTCCCCTCGGGCTGAGATGCTGAGAGCTCTGCAGCCCCTGCTGCCATCCCATCTGCCCAGGGTAGCAAAAGAGCCCTGGCCTTGGGGCCCTCAAGAGCTGCTCCTGCTGCAGGCCCAGGGCCCATGCCAAAGCTGGGGTAATCGCAAAGCAGTGCCCATTTCTGTTCATTGCTGCTCTGATGGGGATGGATCCTTAGCTACTGGGAGATTGATGATGAATTTTATTCTCCGAGGCCTCTTTTTTCTGGTGCTCTTCCATTCAGAAATTCAATGTAAAAGGCTGATAAACATTTGCTCCAAACACACCTGAACAAGGAAAGCCCTTGGGAATAATCTAAGTTTTCAAGTGTTCTTTGGTTAATTAGGCAGCTTTCAGAAGCTTATTTAAAGTGAATATACTGTATTTAAAACAATGCAGAGCGAATTGTTTTTTATAATTTTCTTTTCCTGTTCATAGATTGATATCAGCAATGTCCAATTGATATTGACACCCAGCACCTCCTAATGCAGTTTGAACAGATATGAAAGTCAAGACTCTTCATGGCTGACAATCACACTTTGTCTCTACCTCCTCCCCACCATTTCCCTCATTCAACCCCTGGCAGTCAGAGCATCTGAGGAATGGAGGCACATCCAGAGGTGTCCCCAGGGCTCAGGATTGGGGCCAGGTCAGTGAAATCTCTTTATGGATGATCTGGACGTGGCCATCGAGGGCACCCTTAGTAATTTCCCAGGTGAGCCCAAGCTGGGTGGGAGTGTGGCTGTGCTGGAGGGCAGGAAGCTCTGCAGAGGGATCTGGCCAGGCTGGAGCCATGGGCCCAGGACAATGGGATGAGGTTCACCAAGGCCAAGGGCCGGGTCCTGCCCTGGGCTCACAACCACCCCAAATCCCTGGCCCTGCCCTGCCCCTGATCCCCACAACCTGTCCTGTTTCCTTCATCCCTGCATTGCCAGGGACTTTCTGGGACAAGGGAGCTCTACTCTGGCTACGGAGGGAGGTGCAAGTGCCACCACTGGAGTAGGAGCCACAACTCATCACGTTTGTGTCTTTTGGGGGTCAGGAACTGGTGACACTCAGAGGCACAGAAAGTTTCTCTTCATGGCGAACAGACCATGAACAGGACACAAATTAATAACAATCTCGCTCTTCCCTGAGCAATGCGCTACATCCCAGCAGCATCTGATGAGTCCACCATCCACAGTTGAACAAGACACAATTAAATAACAATCTCGCTCTTCCCTGAGCAATGCGCTACATCCCAGAAGCGTCTGATGAGTCCACCATCCACAAGTGATTTCCATAGTAAAAAAATTTCAGAGAAACGTGGTTCTGTGATAGATATAAACACAATTAAATTCTTATATAAAAGTATGCTCATCCTGGAGTGGGGATGATAGTGGAGCCCTGGAAAAAGTTAAAAGTAGAATCTAAAATGTTAGGCTTTGTGCTTTCCCAGATCAACTGCACCTGCGTAAGCAGTATGATAAATTATATAATTGTTAGCTGTGATGATTGTTTAGTAATTCAATGTAATTATTATATAAACATAAGAAGGATAATGAGAAACTATATTGGAAATTCAGAGAGGGGCTAAATTTATGTATACAATAGAACAATATAAGTTTAATAATTAACATGAAAGTTATGTAATGATAGAGTATAAAACATGATCATTTCAGATGTATGGTCGGAATCAGATTTGGGTTGAATATACCCCGATTCCCAGAGCTCTTAATAAAAGACATCGCATATAATCGCTCCGTGATTATGTGGTTTTGAATGCTAACAGGGACAAAACAGCTCAAACAATTCCTGATTTGCAAAGCTGTCAGTGGTGGATGGAGAAGGCAGGTCAGGCTGCTTTTGGTGTTAAAGAAATGCTGAAACCAGCCTGACTCATTTCATCTCATGCGTGGCTGATCTCCCCTCTTTGCCCTTCCACCCATTCGCTTTTGTCTGCCACCAGCCCTTGGTGAAGAGCCTGGCTCTGTGTTCTCCATCCCCTCCTCGCTGGCACTACCAGGCTGGGATGAAGAGCCCCTCAGCCTTCCCTGCTCCAGGCTGGACCAGCCCAGCTCCCTCAGCCTCTGCTCACAGCCCAAGGGCTCCAGCCCCACCTTGGAGGCCCTTCCCAGACCCTGCTCCAGCTGTCAGACATCTTTCCTGTCCTGGGGAACCCAAACCAGGCCACAGTGACCTGGATAATCCATGTCCTTGATGTCCTGGTCACCCAGCCCTGGCCCCTTGTCCCCTGTCAGGCTCTGGGGTGGATCCTGTGGAACATCCTTTGGTAGAGGCTGTGGCCTCAGTGTCCTGCCAGCTCAGCCAAGCCCACTGGAACATTGGGATCCACAACCACCAGGGACCACCAGAGAGATACCCAGGACAGAATAACTCATGGGTAAAGGGGAGGGGAAATATGTTAATGATTTTGGGGAAATGATCATTATATATATGTTTAGTCCAGGACAATAAATGAATATGTGTGCAAAATACAGAAAATTAACAGAAACTTTCCTGTACTCAGCATGCACGGCTTTGGGAGGAGATCTCCCCCATGCATCCAGCTGAATAAAGAATGCAGCTTCTTAATGCCACACTGGGGTTAAGAAGTTTTCTGTTTTATTAAATTTTTGGTGACACTCCCATTGTCATGGAAAGCTCTGTCTGCTGCTGTTCACAAACAGAGAAGGGCTGGTGGCAGATGTGGGGCTCAGAGGCTGCCTTGGGCACAGTGACCATTAAATAATCAAGTGTTTAATGTTCTGTGAAAGAAGGAGGGTCAGAAACAAAACTTCTGCACTGGAATTTGGAGGGGTAGACTTTGGCTTGTTCAGGATGCAGATTTGGGGAGTACAAAATCAGGTACTGATTTTTTTAAGGGAAACAGCCTTTAAAAACAAAGAGGTCCAGGAAGGATGGACACATTTCAAGAAAGTAATCTTAAGGGGGAAGGAGCAGCCTGTCCCAGTGTGGCCAATGATGAGCTAGAGAGGAACATGACTGGCCTGGCTGCCCATGGAACTTTTGTGGGAACTCAGGGGAAAAAAGAGCATGCATAAATTTTGGGCAGAAGGCCAAGAAATTTAGGAAGTGTTTAGGATGTTGTTAGGTTATGCAGAAAGAAAAGTAGAGAGGTGAAAGATCAATTAGAGATTAACCTGGCAACTTCAGCAAAAAATAATAGAAAATATTTCTATAAAACTAATTATAGCAAAACAGGAGATAAGGAGAACCTCTCCTCTTTATTGGATGCAGTGGGGAATATAGTAACTAGATATATAGAAAAGGCTGAGCTACTTACCATCTTGTTTGTCTCAATTTTCAATATAAGGACAGGTTTTCCTCAGGACAAATGCTCTCCTGAGCTGGTAGATGGGCATAGGGAGGAGAACAGACCCCTGTAATCCAGGAGGAAGCAGTTTGTGACCTACTGAGCCACTCAGATGCTCACAGATGTATGGGATCATATAGGATCCATCCTAGGGGGATGAGGAAGCTGGTGGATGAGCTCGCCAAGCTGCTCTCCATCATTTACCATCAGTGCTGGCTCAGCAGGGAGGTCCCAGAGGACTGGAGGTGCCAGTGTGATCCCATCCCCAAGAAGGGCTGGAAGGAGGATGTGGGGAACTCCAGGGCTGTCAGCCTGACCTGGGTGCCTGGCAAGGTGATGGAACAGATCACCCTGAGTGCCATCCCAGGGCACCCACAGGATGGCCGAGGGATCAGAGCCAGCCAGTGTGCATTTCATTATCTGCACTGATGATCTGGATGAGGGGATAGAGTCCATAATCAGAAAATTTGCAGATAACACCAAGCTGGGTGTGAGTGTTGATCTGCTGGAGGGCAGGAGGGCTCTGCACAGGGCCCTGGACAGGCAGGATCCAGGGGCCAAATCCAACAAGCTGAGGTTTAACAAGTCCAAGTGCCGGGTCCGGTATTTTGGCCACAACAACCCCTGCAGCACTACAGGCTGGGGACAGAGTGGCTGGAGAGCAGCCAGGCGGAAAGGGACCTGCAGAGACTGATGGACAGCAGGCTGGGCATGAGCCAGCAGTGTGCCCAGGTGGGCAAGAAGGCCAATGGCTCCTGGGCTGGATCAGGAATGGTGTGGCCAGCAGGACCAGAGCTGATGTACTCAGCACTGATCTGGCCCCAGCTCTGAACTCAGACATTACTGCTGCAGCTCCAGAATAGGGAACACAAAGGGATCACTGCAGAAAACTTTGCTGGGAGATCCTTTAGCTCCTTTAAAGACTCCAAGAGCACAGCCCCTCATTGACAGAGTCTGTGGGCACAGGGAAGGTGCAGAGAAACCAAATGAGAAATGGCACAAACAATGGTTTTCTTTTGTGGACAATATTAAAAAACTAAAACCAAGGGGAAAAAAGAACAAATCCAAAAGAACTATCAAAGGTTATTTATATTACAAATTATTTATATTACTTGGTCTGTCCCTGCTGCAGCCCCGGCACTGCCACCCCCAGGGCTGTACCCGGCCCCGAGAGCACTCAGGCCCTGCAGCAACGCCAGGGCCACCAGGGCAGCGGGGCAGGGCCACGGCAGCAGCACTGGCAACACCAAGTGCTGCTGCTGCTGGGCACAGCTGCTGGGCCAGCACTGATCTGCCCCAGCTCTGCACACAGACATTGCTGCTGCAGCTCCAGAGAAGGCAACTAAAGGGCATCTCTGCGGAAAACTTTGCTGGGATATCTTTTCATTCCTTTAAAGCCACCGAGAGCGTGGCCCCTCATTGACACAGTCTGTGACCACAGGAAGGCGGAGAAAAACAAAATGACACAAACAATGCCTTTTCTTGTGAACAATATGAAAAAAGTAAAACAAAGAAAAAGAACCTCCAAAAGGCAACCCACAAAAATATCAAAGATGACTTTTATTACAAGTGATTTGCAGAAATTAGCCAGCAGTTTAATGTTCCTGAATGCATCCAGTCATCAGTCTCCACACTGCAGCCTTGAGCTCCTGGTTCCTCAGGCTGTAGATGAGGGGATTCAGGGCTGGAGGCACCAGTGAGTACAGAACGGTCACTGACAGATCCAGGGATGGGGAGGAGATGGAGGGAGGCTTCAGGTAGGCAAACATGACAGTGCTGACAAACAAGGAGACCACGGCCAGGTGAGGGAGGCAGGTGGAAAAGGCTTTGTGCCGTCCCTGCTCAGAGGGGATCCTCAGCACAGCCCTGAAGATCTGCACATAGGAGAAAACAATGAACACAAAACAACCAAGTACCAAACAGGCACTAACTGCAGTGGGCCCAAGTTCCCTGAGGTGGGATTTGGAGCAGGAGAGCTTGAGGATCTGGGGGAGTTCACAGAAGAACTGGCCCAGGGCATTGCCATGGCACAGGGGCAGGGAAAATGTATTGGTTGTGTGCAGCAGAGCATTGAGAAAGGCACTGGCCCAGGCAGCTGCTGCCATGTGGGCACAAGCTCTGCTGCCCAGGAGGGTCCCATAGTGCAGGGGTTTTCAGATGGACACGTAGCGGTCGTAGCACATGACAGTCAGGAGGGAATACTCCGTTGAGATGAAGAACAGAAAGAAAAAGAGCTGAGCAGCACATCCTATGTAGGAGATATTCCTGGTGTCCCAGAGGGAATTATGCATGGCTTTGGGGACAGTGGTGCAGATGAAGCCCAGGTCAGTGAGGGCCAGGTTTAGCAGGAAGAAGAACATGGGCATGTGCAGGTGGTGGCCGCAGGCTACGGCGCTGATGATGAGGCCGTTGCCCAGGAGGGCAGCCAGGGAGATGCCCAGCAAGAGGCAGAAGTGCAGGAGCTGCAGCTGCCGCGTGTCTGCCAATGCCAGCAGGACGAATTGCCTGATGGAGCTGCTGTTGGACATTTGCTGTGCCTGCACATGGGGACCTGTTCATGGAGAAAGGACAAGTCAGAAGAGGGTGCTTTGAGCCAAACCTGGGCCGTTCTCTGCAGACTGTCCCACTGGGACTCACCCACCCTTGTTCCTGCTCTAGAAAACCTTCACCCAGATCCCTGCCTGAGCTCCAGTTGTGCTGGCTGCATGTGCCAGGAGCAGCCAGGGCTCTTGAGGAACCATCCCTGCCCCACTGCCCTGGATTTGTGGCCATTTGGCAGAGGGACAAGGCTGGATATTCATCATTTTTCAAGGAAATCACTCCTAATGATGACAGGCTTGGTAGCATCTGCTCTCCCAGTTCTACTGGCCATGGATGGCAGGAGCTGGTTTAAGGAATTGTTTTCCTACCCACACATTGTTTCTGGCTCTCTGAGGTCAGAAATCCCCAGCATTTCTGCTGCACTCAGAGTTTGCCACTGAGAGATGGGAGAGGCAAAGGATTCCCTGTGGCTGAGGAAAGGTGAGGGGCTGGATGGGCTTGTTCCCAACTGCCTTTGCACCTTTGGCTGCAATCAGAGCACTGTCACACTCCTGAGTCACCCTGGGACAAACCAGACCCTGCCCAGAGCAGAGGGATCCCTGAATGTCTCACCCTCTCTCAAGGTCTCTGGGCAAGGTCTCAGCACCCCTTTGTGCCAAGGACACTCACGGCTCCCTGGGCAAACCCAACAGCATTTCCTCAGCTCTGGCAGCTCTGCCCTTCCCCGTGGGACATTTAGGGAACTCCCACAGGCTCTGGCACAGATTTGCACCCAGGAGGGCCGCTCAGAGCTTGGAAGGGCACAGCAAGGAGATCCCTGGCTATGCCCATGATGGGATCTCAGGCAGGGGGCTCAGCTCATTCCCCTTTCCCATGGACTACTTTGCCCACAGCCCCACCGGTGCCAGGGAAGCTTGGACACCCCATTCCCATGGACACACCCCTGCCTGGCAGGAATGCCAAGGGCAGTGCCTGACTCAGCTGCTGCAAATGCCAGAGCCTCCCTGAGAGCAGCAGATAACAGTGACAATATCAGGGCAGGGCAGAAACAAGAGAAGATGTTGTGGTGCTGTGCCTGAGAGGGCAGGGCAGAGACAGCCGGGCACTCAGGACAGTGTTCCCGTTCCCAGCTGTGCCCAGCACCTCCCACACACCAACAGTGCCCTCATCCTTCCCCCAACACTGCTCTCTTCAGCCCCCTCTCCTTCCCTGAGCATCGCCCTGGGCCTGGACATTCCCTCCTCAGAGGAGCCTTGTCCCTGCCAGTGCTCACAGAGCCCATCCCAGCCTGTGTGCCCTGGCCAGGGCCCTACAGAAACCTGCCTGTGTGCAGGGCCCTGGCTGGGGCAGGCTCTGTGTGCAGCTGGGTAAGGGCAGCTCAGGAGAGCCCTGCTGGGCCCTGCAAATGTGATGCTGCTGCTGCTCAGGGCTGAGGAGTGGCTGAGGGCCCTTTGGGAGGCTCCCAGCAGAGATAATGACCACCCAAAGTTACAGTTCTGGAGTCTCTGTAAATGTTCAAACATTCTTTTGATGATCCTGTGCCTCCCTTTCAACTCAGAATGTTCTGTGATTCTGAGATTACAATTCCTGTTCTGCTTCTCTCATCCCCCTGTTGTCTTTAATCCAAAGAGAAAAAAAAAAAAAAAACAAAAAAAAAACAAACACTTGCAACAGTGTTAGAACAGTAAAGTAAAAAACAGACATTTATTGGAAACTTCCAGATGTCCCAGTAGGGATGTAGCACATCCTGACCCCTGATTTCAGCAATTTATTAAGGTTGAATAATTTAGGATATTTAACAGGAACATCCACTAGCAGATTCAGTTGCCCTGGTTACACACCCCTGGGTCAACCCATTGGATTAGGTCCAAAGGCTCCGTTGCCTTCATTTTTTATTATAACTGCTCATATTCCGGACAGAAACCAGAATGTTCATCTTGTAGGTACTATTCCTCACAATAAGACTATACAGCGCTTCAGGAATGTATTTAGACAGTCAGCTTATTGTTCTAAAATCTAAGAGAAAGGTTGAGAAACATACAATACTTAATAAAAATTATAGTTATGGAAGACATAAAGATTATAGTTATAGAAGTATATATTAGTAATTTCACCTAATTAAGAGTTTAATCAAGTTAATGAAATATTATAATTTTATAACTATATAACAGTAATTTGCAGATCTGCAAAGAGTTGAAAAATGTATAAAAAGCAAAAATCTTTATGTCATCACCCTAACCTTCCCACTCTACTCCGAGCAGAAAATTGAAAACACTCTCAGGAAAGCTCCTGATCTTTCCAGCAACCCCAGGCTTACCTTCTTTTGGGAAGTGTCGTCTGGAGCTGTGCCCAGGCTGGTCTGGAGTTGGGAGCAGCCTTGCCCCACCCAGCCCCTCTCAGCAGCAGCCCCTCTCCTGCTCAGAGTGGCTTCTTCCCACCACAGCTTTTCCCCAGTGCTGGGAGCAGCTGCCAGGGCTGGCTGAGAGCTGTCCCTGGCAGGCAGCAGAGTCCCTGCCCCAACACAGCGCCCTGGGCTGCAGGACCCTGCTCTGCAGGACAGCCCTGGGCACCCCTGGCTGCCCTGCACAAGAGACAATCAGAGAATGTACTCACAGAGTCTGTAGGTATTGGGATGTTGCAGCTTTAGGAGATGGCTCCAGGAGCTGCAGCTGCATTGTCCTGCAGCCAGAGGTTCCTGTGCCAAGGGCTGGCAGTGATTCTGCCCCAGGCACTTCTCAGCCCCTTCCCAGCCCTGACTGATTGAAGCTCTCTGTGCCTCTGTGCTGTGCCCGGGCTGTAGGCAGTGCCCCAGCCCTGCTGGGCTGAGAAAAAGGCTGCTCATCAAGAGAAATGTGCTTTTGAAGCTCTTCTTGGTTACCAGGAGCTGCCTCTGTGCCAGGAGCCCAGCCCAGCTCAGCAGCACAGACACAGCACAAGGACTTTAATGAGCCTCTGGGGCTTTCTGCTCAGGCCCTGAACATCAGTCCCTGAGAGGGTGCTGAAGAAACCTCTTCAGAACTCCAAGGCAGAATCACACTCCAAAGTTTCTTGGACTTTTAATGGGTCCCACTGAGGGACACGACTGAAAAAGTGTCCCCAGGCCCCAGGCAGAGCAGAGAACTGGAGGCAGGGATGACAGGTGGGGACAAAGAGAAACCAAGTCTTGGTGCCCTGGGGCACAGCAGGGTCTGTGCCACCAAGGGCTGGGAGGAGACACCTTGTCCTGAGGCACTGGGGCCTCCTGGCAGAGCCCCAGCCAGGCTGGGCACTGTCAGCCCCTTGTCCTGCCCTCAGTGTCCCCCCCTAGCCCACATCCCAGTGGCCTCAAGGATCTGCTGGAAGGAGTCCCTGGGGAGCCTTGCTCAGGAATGGCCCTGGGGGCTCCTTAATGCTCCCTGCAGGGATTGCAGGTTTCTCAAAGGTCTTTGGGTTTTGCTTTTGCCTTTCAGTCTCTGAGAGGTTTGTGCAATCATGGCCTCCAATTATCTGCTGTAATCAGTCCCTGGAGAGGCTTTGTCAATAACAACACTCAGTGGGACTCATTAATGCTTCGGGGTACTTCACTTATTTTAAGGTACTTGGTGTTTCCCTTTTGATACAGACTTTGTGAGAGGTTTGTGCAATCATGGCCCAATTTTCTGCTTTAACAACTCCCTTGAGAGCTTTGTACTGACACTCAGTGGGGCTCATTAATGCTTTGAGATACTCAAGGTTTTTAAGGTACTTTTTGGATTTTAGAATACTTTTAGGTACTTTTAAGGATTTTCCTTCCCACACTGAGTCTCTGAGAGGACTTCGTGCCATCCTGACCTCCAATTCCCTCCTCCAAGGCGACCATGAGGAGCCTGTGTTGGGTATCGTCCACCTTTTTTTTTTTACAACAAAGATGCAACTGAAAGACCTTTGTAAAACTTTCTAAAAGCATCCTAACAAACACAGGACAATTAGCAATAAAATAACAACAACTAAGAGAATTAATAGTCCTGTTTTAGCTAGACATCATCAAACACTGTCGTCCTTTAGGTTGGAAGAATTTATTGAACCAGTCTTTATTTTCCACTTGAAGCTTCTTGAACCCTTCCTTCAGTACCTGAATGCTTTTATGGATTGACTCACTGTGGCTGGAGAGGTTCATGCAACACATGCCCTCAGAGTCTACACAGCCACGCCCATGTGCCCAGAGTAAAAACTCTATCGCTGTTCTGCAAGGTGGCATGTCTGATGGTCTCTGTGTCTGAGAGCAGACCACTCAATGTGAGGGAGGTAGCATTGGTTTGCTTACTTAACAGGCACCCAGGATGGTCTAATTGTCCTAAAGCTTTAGCTGCAGCCACGCAAAGTAGTCCAAATTGGGGGTGCTATGATCCGACACCTGGATTAAAGCTTTCAAAGCCATCTTTTTGATACTGTCCTATACTGCTGCTGCTTCATCATCTGGTAGGCTCTCTCTCTCATCATCTCGTTATCCTTCTCCAGCTAGATGGTTGATTGTCAATTCTGCCCTTGCCTCATTATTAGCATAGTCTTCTATTAATTGATTTAGTAAACACTTCCATCCCCCTTCCCACAGGGTGTATTCTGTAGGTGACAACAACCTGGTCATATAATGTTTTCAATTATAGGGGGTTGAAACATGTTCTGTAAACATGGCCCTCATTATGCTATTAAAACAAGGTAAGTCCTTCCTATGGTCTTTAGCTGCCCTACACAGGTCCTTGATTTCCTCGTAAACCAGTGGCTGATACCTGGGATTCTGCGTCTTCTTTCATAACATATGGGGGCAATGAGAAATTTCGAGACTATTTGCCAGTCTTCTTCCGTAACTGCTCCTTTCCTGATCCTTTCCTAGGGATATTCTGGGATTGTGCGACAAGGTGGCTCTGGGGAATCCAAACTGTCTTCTGGGGAGGAAGAATAACTTGGAGCAGAAATTCAGATTATAAATAGTGTGAAAAATGGGCTTCACATCCTGGATAATGTGTGTTATATTGTTGCCAGAGGGTGAGGAAGAGGGTGTTGCTATTTTGTCAGATGTTGGGGAGGAAGTGCCTTGATTTAAGATGGTGGACTTCCAGGGTGGAGTTCTGGAGGCATGGCCCAGGGTGAGAGTGAAATGACTGACAGTGGGGCATGACCCACAGTGGTGGGGGTGGAGTCTGGACGTTCGTTCAGAGTGGAAGAGAAAGTTGTAGTAGCAGGAAGTGGAGGAGCCAAGATGGAAGGAGGATGGTTGGGCTCCCAAACCACATTTGGGCTCCTTCTGTCTTGAGTCTCCACGGCATGATGCTCCAAGACTGTGTGGCCATTGCCATCTTGGACCATGGTGGAAGGTCGGCGAAAGGCAGGTTTGAGGGGAGGTCCCTAGTTAGGAGTGAGCAATGGATTGAGTTTTCAACACACTGCTTGCTGGTGAAGGGTCTCAAGGATGGTGTGGAAGATGGGGAGCAGGCAGGGTGCAATGGGGTCCCTTTTGATCGAAAGGTTGTACAGTTGAACTCCCACGGAGTCCCAAAATTCAGTGGTATGGATTTCATCAGCAGAAGTGTCTGGAAAATTTTCAGTGATCCACCTCAGGATTGATTTTAATTTTTTCTTTGAAAATATTTTTTCATGATCAGTGAGAATTAACTTAAAGCATCCATATACGCTCCTTTCTACTTTGGACATCTGGCTGCCCATTTGTCTCTTTCTCTGCCTTATGGGGAAGAGCCAACGGAACACCCCAAATCAATTATGGGTGCATATTGTAAAAACACAGGTGCAAAATGGGCAATAAATGTCTTGTGTTTCCCCAAACCCACCTGCAATCCTATGCAGGTGAAACTGTCATCGTCCTGCTGATCCTGACCAAGGTCCCTTGAAGCAGCAATGAATCTGCCGGGCTCAGCACAATCCAAAGTCCTGGGGAGCACTGGCCTATCCATCAGCTAACCCCAGCTGATGTGACTGACACAGGGAGCCCTGAATGCCATGGTCTCTGTTCAGGCACCAAATGTCACAATGAAGGGGGCTGCGAGAGACCTCTCTGGTTCCCTGACTTAAGGACGAGGGTGGTGAAAATGAAAAGGACAGGATCAACGGAGTTGTTTAAGAGGAACTTTAATACAGGGTGAGAAACAATAAACGTGGAGAAGTCGAGCACACTACAAGGGGCAGGATCTAAAGACCTGAGACAAAGGGGAAGAAACAACATGTACACTTGGGGGTAGAACACTCCAGAACAATAACCATATAGGAGAAACAAATAACCAATAGGGGAGTAGAACTTGGACAACTTAGCATAACAACACTAACTGCTTATTGGAGAACTCTCAAGCTCACCCTAAGTTAATAAAAATATTCCCAGGGCTGGAAACTCATGTCAAATTCTTTTGGGGTAAAATCTGGCTGACTATCAGTTACAGCTGGGCTAACTACCGCAATGCTGATTTGCACTGGCCCCTTGAATCCATGTGGCCCAACAGAGCCACAATGATGTCCTTGGTTCCACAAGGCTCTACAGTGTCACAAGGGTCCCTTGGATGCATGGTGCTCTGCAGTGCCACAATGACCCCTCCATTTCACAAGGCTCCCAAGTGTCATATGGGTCTCCATAGGAAGGAAACCATGGAGCCCCATGTTTCAGTGTTAGCGTTCAAAAACACATAATCACGGAGCGATTATATGCGGTGCTTTTTATTAAGAGCTCTGGGAATCGGCGTATATTCAACCCAAATCTGACTCCGACCATACATCCGAAATTATCATGTTTTATACTCTATCGTTACATAACTTTCATGTTAATTATTAAACTTATATTGTTCTATTCTATACATAAATTTAGCCCCTCTCTGCATTTCCAACATAGTTCTTCACTATTCTTCTTATGGTTATATAATAATTACATTTAATTACTAAACAATCATCACATCTAACAATTATATAATTTATCATACTGCTTACGCAGGTGCAGTTGATCTGGGAAAGCACAAAGCCTAACATTTTAGATTCTATCTTTAACTTTTCCCAGGGTTCCACTGTCATTCTCCCCCCTTTGAAAGCATTTTCACTTCACTATAGGTGTAAATGTTTTCACTTAATACAGTCCTTTATTCCTTAGTTCGTACTTGGTTCTTCAAATCCAGGGTTGATGTAAACGTTGTCGTGGATGCTGTTACGAACTGGAGAACCAGAAGATGGTGGGCGTGGATCTCGTGTTAGTGCCTTTATTATCCTCTGTTTCCAGGATGTTTTCTTCTGTATCTCTCCCTTTAAGATGCTGTAAACTAACCAAATTGCTAAGAATACAATTAGTAAGATTATCACACTCTCAATGATAGATTTAATCCATGAACTCACATTCCACCCCAATCCTTTAAAGATTTTTCCTAACCAGCTTGTAGCCAAATCCTTTTGCTTTTCTTGTGCTTCATGATCTATTTGTTTCAACTGATTGATGTCATATTCTACATCTGCAGTTACATTTGAGATATGAACGCAGCAATGATCAACTTGTCCCTTTAAAAATCCACATACTCCATGCTCTTTCAGGAGTAACATATCTAGGGCCAATCAATTTTGTAAAGTCATTTTTGTGGTGGCTTGTAATTGTATATTTAATTCTTTAAATCCTTCCCGGGTGACTCTTGCCAGTCTACCTACCTGACCTGTAAGTTTGTACAGCATGTCTCTGCTCTTATAGTTTGCTATAGGACCAAGCAATGACTCTAGGGCCCATCCAAATTTCACTCCACTAGAGGGTTCTTGCCAAGTGTCAACTGGATTTTCATTGTCTAGAACTTCTCGTCTTGCTCTTATCTGCAGAAGTTCATGTTTTCCATTGAATGGGGACTTTTCCCAAATTGGACATAAGGTTGGGAGGCCTAAAGTAATCTCCTTTACTTTCCCGTCTACAGGCAGATGTGTTGTCCAGGTACCATCACTTGCTGCCCATACAAATTGTCCTGGACCTCGAATTGTAATCCTGGTACACTCTATAATTACTTTATAATTCACTCTGCCTTGTTTATGTTTGATCCCTCTGCAAGCACAACCAATTTGTAGGGCTATTGCCAGGGGTGGCATCTGTTTTACCTCTTCATCATCTGAAGTGCAGTCGTAAGTTCTATTACGTGCCCACCAACTTACTTTGTCTGCCCTCGTTCTGCTACTAGTGTCAGTGTTCATTATTGCCGGATCTGTTTCATTCTCGGGGCCTTCCCACTTAATACACCAAGGAGTGTTTGCCATATATTGGAATCTTTGAAGAATACTCACAGACCACACACTGTCCCAAGGTTCCATCTGATCTTTCTTATCCTTGGCCTCACATTCCCATACCAGAGTTGTTTCTGTAACTTGCCTCGATTTGGGTACCAGTTTACATGTAATTGTTTTGTTCTTTTGTATTTCAGGTAGTTTTTATGTTATGATTCCCCAATTTACTGGGTCTCCTGCTGCCTTTGGTATTGGCAGACAGGCAGTTATTCAGCTGGTGTTTTGCATTTTGGCAAAATCTTTGACTAATCTGATCATTACATTCTCAGCCCGAACTGCATTAGAAACCTTTATCACCTGTGTTTCCGTTTGTACCTCTCTTCATTCTAGAATGAAGAGTGGTTAGTTGATCATTTTGCATTCCACATCCCAAAGATATTAATAACCATAACGTTAGCACAATTACTGATAGCATTCTGAAAGCAATTAAACACGTCTTATCTGCAGCCTTTGTTCATTCCAGAGTTTATACAGTCTGTGATCCAGGATGGACTTTCTTCACTCGGGTATAGTGGATCCAGGGTTCCACGTCGGCTATTTTGACTGCTGTAAAGGTGGTCAGTAGTACCTGATGGGGTCCACTCCACTTTCCTTTCAGTGGTTCCTCGTTCCAGTTCTTGATGTATGTTATGGACTGGGTTCTCGAGAGTCAGTGGTCTATTCCACATGTGGATACTCCGGAGCCAAGCTAAAGTTTTCCCAAGAGACAGAACATGATTATACACTTCCTGCTTTCCTGTGACATGTACATTAGGGTTAAGCTCAGGAGATTCATATGGTTTCCCATACAATATCTCATAAGGACTGACTGACATCCCACTCCTAGGCTTTATCCGAATCCTCAACAGTGCTATTGGCAAAGCCTGGGGCCACTGCAATTTGGCTTCTTGGCATATTTTGCCTTTTTAGTGTCTGATTCATCCTCTCTACCTGTCCACTTGACTGGGGTCTCCACGGTGTGTGGAGGTCCCAATTTATCCCCAGAAATCTACTTACCTCTCTTACTACTGTAGCTTTGAAATGGGGTCCCCTATCTGATGATACCCCTAGAGGTACCCCAAACCTGGGAATAATCTCCTGTAGTAACCACTTAACTGTTTCCTTTGCTTGGTTCGTGCGACAGGGAAGGGCTTCTGGCCACCCAGAGAATGTGTCAACCCCCACTAACAGGTATTTGTATCCTCGAGTCCTTGGTAGTTCTACAAAATCTACCTGCCAATAGTCTCCTGGCTCTATTCCTATCCAAATTCTTCCTAGCTGTGCCTGTCGCCTGGCCATTGGGTTGCTTTTCAAGCAGATATCACATTTTGACATTACTGATTTTGCCATTGTTAACATCCATACTGAAATTAAACTCTGCTATAGCAATTTTACCAATGCCTCTGCTCCCCAGTGACATTCGCTATGTTTAATTTGTAGAACCTCTCTCATTATCAAGGGGGGTACCACTATTTGTCCTTGTGCAGTTACATACCATCCCTCTGAATTCTTTTGTGCATTTAGCAAACGTGCCAGTCTCTCATCTTCTACTGAGTATTTTGGTTTTGGAAGCAAATTGAATTGGGATACATTAAGCTTCAAAGGTATCAATGCCATTGTTGTTTGTACCTCTCGAGCAACCTGTCGGGCTTCCCAGTCTGCCTTTCGATTTCCCTCACAGATTTTGGAGTTTCCTGATTGGTGTGCTTTGCAGTGAATGATTGCTACTTGTTCAGGTTTTTGTACTGCCTTTATCAATTGCAGGACTGCATCCTGATGTTTAATGTGCGTACCCCAAGAAGATAACAGTCCTCTTTCTTTCCACAGTGCTCCGTATACATGCACCATTCCAAAAGCATATTTTGAGTCAGTCTAGATATTTACCTTTTTCCCTTCACTTAATTCTAATGCCCTGGTTAAAGCAACCAGTTCTGCCCTCTGGGCAGATGCATTTGGTGGTAATGCCTTTGCCTCCACTACTGTATTGACTGTTGTTACCACATATCCAGTGTATCTGGTTCCGTTTTCCACGAAGCTACTCCCATCTGTAAACGGCTTCCACTCCGGTTGCTCTAGTGGGACGTCTTTCAGGTCTTCTCTTGCTGAATAGGTGTACTCTATTACTTCTACACAGTCGTATTCTAATGGGCCTTCTTCAGTTGTGGTACCTAGGAACAAAGCTGGATTCAAAAGGTTAGTTGTTTTTAATGTGACATCATCCTGCTCAGTCAGGACTACCTGGAATTTCATCATCCTGCTGGGAGATAGCCAATGGCCCCCCTTTTGTTCTAAGACAGTGGTTACCATGTGTGGTACATAGACATCTATGTGCCTTCCCATAGTAAGTTTCCTGGCTCCTTGTATCAGGATCACAGTAGCTGCGACTGCCCACAGACATGGGGGCCACCCGGCACTTATGTTGTCGAGTTGTTTGGAAAAGTAGCCCACCGGCCTTTTCCAGCTTCCCAGATGTTGGGTCAGGACTCCTAGTGCTAGGCGCAGCCTTTCATGTACAAACAGCTGAAAATCTTTAGACAAATCAGGTAACCCTAATGCTGGAGCAGTTGTCAGTGCTTCCTTTAATTTTAGGAAGGCTTCTTTCTGTGGTTTGCCCCAGGTGAATGGCTGCATCTTCTGAGCTTCATACAGGGGTTTCGCAATCAGTCCATAGTCCATGATCCACAAGCGACATCATCCTGCCATCCCGAGGAAGACTCGCAGCTCATGTAAATTCTGGGGCTCTGGAATAGCACAAATAGCTTGGATACGATTAGTACCTAGTTTTCGTTGCCCTTGTGAAATTTCACATCCCAGGTAAATGACAGTCTGTTGTGCGATTTGTGCCTTTCCTCTGGATGCTTTATAGCCTCCCATCCCCAGTGAATTTAAAATCTCAATGGTTACCTTTATACAGGTTGCTCTTTCTTCTGTAGCTATTAGAATATCATCAACATACTGCAACAATAAGTATTGGTCTCTTGGTACTTGCCCATTTTCAGTCCAAATCTCCAGTTCCTTTGCCAGTTCGTTTCCGAATAGGGTTGGCAAGTTCTTGTAGCCTTGTGGGAGTCGTGTTCAGGTGAGCTGGGTCTTTCTTCCATTCCCTGGGTTTTCCCACTCAAAGGCAAACAGTTTCCTACTTTCTTTGTCAAGGGGGATGCAGAAAAAGGCATCTTTTAAATCAATTACGGTAAACCATTTATATATCTCCTTTACGGATGTTAGCAATGTATAAGGATTTGTTACCACTGGATAAATGTCCTTTGTTATTTTATTTATTGCTCTCTAATCCTGCACTAATCTATATTCACCATTTGGCTTCTTTACTGGAAATATTGCTGTATTAAATTCTGATTCACATTCTTCTAAAATTCGGTATTTCAAGAATTTCTCAATAATCTTTACTATTCCTTGCCGTGCTTCTGGTTTTATGGAATATTGTTTGACCTGTACAGCCCTTGCCCTTTCTTTTAACTCTACATGCACTGGTTGTGCCAATTTAGATTTCCCTGGTATATCTGTCTCCCATACAGAGGGAATCACTGCATCTTCTACCTCCCTAGGGATAGAGGGGACAGGTTTTTTTTTGATCATTAATATCTGTCCCGTCTTTGATTCAGGTATTTTCATTATAAGCTCTCCATTTTCAAAGGTTATTACCGCATAAATTTTGCTAGCAAATCTCTCCCTAAAAGCGGAATTGGACACTCAGGTACATATAAAAATTAGTGTGTCATGATCTTGTTTCCAAAACACAAATTTAGGGGTTGCAGGAAAGGCCGTTTTTCCTCTTTCCCTGTAGCGCCGACTATTGTCGTTTCCTTGTCCCCAATTTGTCCTTCCAAATCATTCAATACAGAAAAACTAGCTCCGTATCTATTAGAAATCTGACCTCTTTATGCCCTAACTGTATATTTACAACAGGTTCCTTAACTTGTTCTACCGGTTCTACATCTAGTCAGCTGGTATACTCCCCCAGGACCATCTCCTTGGTAGCCTGCTGGAACTGATTGCCGTGGTCAAACTGGTTATTCAAACTTGGGCAATTTCCCTTCCAATGCCCCTCCTGCTTACAATACGAACATTGATTCAGGCTTAACCCCTGGGTAACTGGTCTCCTACCCCGACCATTCCTGTTACGCCCCCTGAAATTTGGGTTCCCTCTCCCCTGTATTACTGCCAAAAGATTCTGCTGCTGCCTTTTACTAGCTTCTTTTTCCCGATTGTTATATACCTTCCAGGCGACCTCGAGTAACTTATCCAAATTCCTTAATTCTTCCCCTTCTAATTTTTGCAATTTTCTACGAATGTCATCCTGTGATTGGCCCAAGAATATGAGAGCAAGCTGAACCTTTGTTTGCTCTGTATCCATTTGGAGGTCTGTATATTTCCTTGCTACCTCCTTAAGCCTCTCCAAAAACACAGTGGGAGATTCCTTCTTTTCCTGTCGAACCTCCTATAGTTTGGACCAATTTATAGTTTTGGGCACAGCATTCTGAACTCCTATTTGGATCCACTCTTGGTATTTCCGTAATCTCCTCATATCACACGATAAATTAGGGTCCCAATTTGGATCCTCAATTGGGAAATTCAGATCTAAGTTCCCTGTTACCAGCCCATTTCTAATATCTTCTCTTGCCCTCTCTTTGGCTGCCTTGAGTACCATTTCTTTTTCAGTAGAATCCATCAGAGTATCTCATATTACTTGTATGTCATCCCAGTCAGGATTTCGCGTTTTCATAACCATTTTTACTACACGTGCCACTTTATCAGGATTTTCTCTATAAGTTCCGGCTGACCATTTCCAAATTACTAAGTCTGCCGGGGAAAAAGGCACTTTTACAAATACTGGCCCTTCCACTCCGACACCTTGTCGCAAGGGGGCAATCACAGTCCATTTTTGTTTCCTTATGCCATCTCTATGCACAACTGGAGCAAGCTTTGCCCAACCCCGGGTTCTATGAGCTATTGGGGTCACTGATTAATTACCATCGCTATCTTTTTCAATCGCATACCTCTTTCCCCTTTCTATCACAGTTAGGTTTTGCTCATCTTCCGAGGAAGAGGGATCGGGTGATGATGGGAGAGGAGGATAAAGAGGGAAAGGTGTACTAGATGAGACAGGTTCAGGGGTAGGTGGGTGAGGAGCAGGTAGTGGGATAGGGACAGATGAAACAGGTGGGATAGGGTTAGGTTCTCTTGATCCTATTGGAGCTACTTGTAAATCAATATCTGTATAATTTTCTCTACTCAAGCTTTCTCTTAACGCCAAGTGTTCTAAACAACGTTCCTCACAAACCCCACACTTTACAGATGTTTTAACCATTAATAATCCACATTCATTCTGCCATTCTGGCTTTCCCCGTAAGTAGAAAAACAGATCAACATATGGGACTTCATTCCATTTTCCTTCTTGTTTACAAAACGACATTAACTGCGAAATAGTGTTATATTGCAGAGTACCATATTTTGGCCATTTTTCACCATTCTCCAAGGCATATTCTGGCCACCATGAATTACAAAAATCAATCAACTTAGTTTTACGTAATCCTTCCCCAAAGTTATCTTGTTTCCAATGTGCTAATAAGCACCCCAAAGGAGAATTTTGCGGGATAGGGATGTTACTGCCCAAAATCCCTTTAAGTTTCTCCATTTCAAAAATACCACAAATGCCGAACCTGCAACACTTTCACGATTGTCTTACGGAACGGTGCCTAGGCTTACACCAACAGGAATTCCTTTAGCCCAACCAAGCGTAGCTTTCGCTGCGTCTTATTGGCAGGCATCCAAACCAACGTAAAAAGCACCTTACCTTTACCTTACCTTTCTCCCGGGGACGTTTGTGAGCGGCGGAAGCGGTCGCGGCCGATGGGCTCCCCGAGAATCCCTCGGTGCCAGCTGGAGCATGATCAAGTCGTGAACTCGCTCAGCAGCACTCACAAGGGTCTCTTCTGGGTTCGCCAAAATGTTAGCATTCAAAAACACATAATCACGGAGCGATTATATGCGGTGCTTTTTATTAAGAGCTCTGGGAATCGGCATATATTCAACCCAAATCTGACTCTGACCATACATCCGAAATTATCATGTTTTATACTCTATCGTTACATAACTTTCATGTTAATTATTAAACTTATATTGTTCTATTCTATACATAAATTTAGCCCCTCTCTGCATTTCCAACATAGTTTCTCATTATCCTTCTTATGGTTATATAATAATTACATTTAATTACTAAACAATCATCACATCTAACAATTATATAATTTATCATACTGCTTACGCAGGTGCAGTTGATCTGGGAAAGCACAAAGCCTAACATTTTAGATTCTATCTTTAACTTTTTCCAGGGTTCCACTATCATCAGGAGCTGATGAACGGCAGCCTCCTGAGGGTAAGGTAAGCCTGACCTGTCTGTCCTGGATATTCAAAATTATGAATGTAATGTAAAATCCTAATTTCAGACATTTCTGCCTGGAGAAGGATGATTTTTTTCCATACAAAGAAAAGCACAGAGCCCTTCACAATGTTTGGAAAACAGGTGAGTTCTGGCACTCAGAAGTTAAAGGCCAGCCAGACCTGTCTGTCCTGGCAGCTTTTCTCTGGCAGCAATCCTTGGATACACAGAAATTTGGCGGTGAAATCCAAATTTTGGCCATGGATACCTGGAAAAGACGGACAGTTCTTTTCTATACAAAGGAAAGCCTAGAGCCCCAGTGTTTCAGGGGCAGATGGGAGTGACCTTCCACATTCCAAGGTCAGCCAGACTTGACCATTCCAAGGTCAGGTGACTCCTGGGAGACTGAGGCAGCCACACCTATTTCATGTTCCCTTGGCTCCACAGGGCCCTGCAGTGTCACAATGGTTCCCTTGCTTCCATGAGGTCTTGCAATGACACAATGGCTCCTTGCTTCCATGATGCCCTTAGGTGTCATAATGACCCCTTGGTTGCACAAGTCCCTAAGGATCTTAATAGTCTCCATGATTCCACAAGGCCCCACAGTGTTCTAATGGTCTTTGGGTTCCAAGAAGCCTCAATGTGTAACCATTGCCCCTTGGTTCCACTGGGGCTCAGCAGTGCAACAATGATCCCCTTGTTCCCACAACTTCCCATAGTGTCAGAATGGCCTCATGGAAGCATGTGACCCTGCAGGGTCACAATGTTCCTTTGGTTCCATGGGCCTCCACAGTGTCACAATGGTCTCCATGATTCTATGGGGCCTTGCAATGCCACAATGCTCTCCATGGATACACAAAGCCCTGCAGGATCACAACGGCCCTTTGGCTCCATGGGACCCTGAAATGCAGCAATGGCCTCTTGGTTCCACAAAGCCCTGCTGCTTCAGACTGGCCCCTTGGGACCATGTGGTCCAACACAGCCACAATGATGTCCTTGGTTCCACGAGGCCCCACAGTGTCACAGTGGCTCCTGGGATCCATGGTACCCTGCAGGGTCACAATGTTCCCCTTGGTTCCAAAAGTTCCTACAGTGTAACAGGTTCCACAAGGGCCTGCAGTGTCACCATGGCCTATTGGTTCCACAATGCCCTGCAGTGTCACAATGGTCTCCATAGGAAGGAAACAAGTGAGCCCCAGTGGTGCAGGGGCAGTCACCAGAGAGGCAGTCACCAGAGGCCAAGTCTAGCCAGCCTTGTGTCGCCCTGGTTTTTGAAGATTTTCTAAGCCTTCTGATGTTGACATTCTTGTAGTGAACTTTGTCACACACTTTCTGTAAATAACTCATTGTTTTGCATTCCTTTGTGGAGGAGGAGAGAGTTGAAGGGCTGTTGGTTTGACCAGTGTCATTGGAGAGGTGGCACTGTCACCTTCCAATCCATTGTCACTTTTGTAAAACTATAAATGTTGGACTCAGAAAATAAACTTCCCTTTTTTCCTTCACCTTGAGAACAGCGGTGTGCACTTCAGTTCTTTCCTGTCCTCTAGTGACATCTGGTAACTGCCAAAGTGCAAAGTGTACTGCAGCCTAGGCTGAGACACAGAGTCCAGATTGCCGGTGAGGTTTTATTGTCACCCCTCTTTGGTGCTTTGCCTGCTGTTCTGGTGGTGAAGGCAACCTCTGTGGGTTTCGAGAAGGATTCCCTCATTTTGGACCTCTGGAGGGAGGTCCTGGAGTGGAAACAGGTTTCCGTTTCCTGGGATTGTTAGCATTCAAAAACACAATCACAGGGGATTATATGCGGTGCTTTTTATTAAAGAGCTCTGGGAATCGGGGTATTACCCAAATCTGATTCCGACCATACGTCCGATATGATCATGTTTTTATACTCTATCGTTATACAACTTACATGCTAATTATTAAACTTATATTGTTCTATTGTATACATAAATTTAGCTCCTCTCTGATTTTCCAACATAGTTTCTCACTATTCTTCTTATGGTTATATAATAATTACATTTAATTACTAAACAATCATCACATCTAACAATTATATAATGTATCATACTGCTTATGCAGGTGCAGTTGATCTGGGAAAGTACAAAGCCTAACATTTTAGATTCTATCTTTAACTTTTTCCAGTGCTCCACTATCAGAATGATTTTGAGAGATTGTTTCTGTGGTCTCTTTTCGGACTATGCAAAGGCATTCTCCAGGGAGGTGTGGTTTCTTTTGGGGGTCCGCGTCATGGAGGCCCTCTTTGATGATTGAAGCGCAGACATGGGATTGCTGCTGGTGCAGTGGAAAAAGTGTGAGGATCTTTGGCGGGGGTCTGGTTCTTGTATCCCTTGGAGTTCCCAGGGAAGCCCTTCTGTCTTGGACATGGACGAGGGGGAGTTTGAGTTTCTGTGTGATGTGGAGTCCTCCACCCCATGCCCTGGGACAGTGTGCTGGGGGACGAGTCCAACTGGGGGATGGTGATTGTTCCCCTGGGGTGGATTTGGCTGTGCCAGACTTCCTTGTGCCGCTCTGCAGTGATGCGGCTCCACGGGCTGCACTTCTCTTGGCACCCCGCCCGTCCCCCATGTCGGGGACAGGGGTCCTGCGCCGGTCTCATCCTGTCACAGACATCTTTTTGTTGAAATGCTTTCATTAGGATTTTTCCTGCTGAAGCTGAGAAGTTTCAGCAACAACGTGTAAACAATGGTTATCTGCTGCTGTAGAATGCAACAGATGGATCCATGATTGGTCTCCTGTGGATGTTTGGATTACTGACCACTCCCAGCAGAGCTGGGTCTCAGTCTCTGCTGAGACATAGATCTTTGTTATTCATTCTTTTCTATTCTATTCTTGGCTTAGCTAGCTTTCTGAGAAACATTTTCCTTTCTATTTCTTTTTAGTATAGTTATAATGTAGTATATATGTAATAAAATAATAAATTAAGCCTTCTGATCATGGAGTCAATATTCTCATCTCTCTCTCATCCTGAAAACCCCTGTGCCCACTGTCACATCATCCCAGTCCGCACTGGGTTTGCAGGCCGTGCCAGCACCTGTGCCCACCAAGGCGCCCCCTGCCGGGGCTGCAGCGTGACTGGGCGCTGAGGTATTTACCTTTAGCGCGAATGCCGACACGGCTGGCGCGAGGCCGGTGGGTTCCCGGGGCTGTGGCGCCTCCTCGTCGAATTTGTGGACACTTCCCTCGTGGCAGGTGACTGTGTGTGTGAGGGACCCTGTGCGTTTCTGGTGAGAAGCCAAAACTAAGACTGACGAGATGAATAAGCCTGTGTCCTTGTGGCATGCGCAGGATCGCAGAGTGGGCTTCTCTGGCTCTGCCGGTGCTGCAGCGGGTGCAGGGGCGAGTGGTGTTGACTTGGCTCCCAGTCAATCATCTCCTCTTGTCCCTGTGGGGCCCAAAGACCAGGACACAGCAGGTGCGGTGGCTTTACCAGGGGATTCCCAGGCTTTCCCTGTGCTCAGTGATGTTACTCATAACACCCATGAACTCCTTTCATATAGGCTAGAGAGAGAAGTCTGTGATGTAGCTGCTCATCATTGTTATGAATAAGAAGATTGACTAGGCCAATATTCAAGCAGAAATCAATTTATTATTTAATATGGTAAAGTATGAGCAATACAGCGCTGGGTACAGTGGGGGAAGTTTTCCCTCTAGCTGCACACCGATAATTGATGGTTACACGTATTTATAGGGGTACTTATCAGTTTTTTTTCAGCAGTTTCTCTTTCCAATTTTTTACTCATCAGCAATTTTTATTCCAATTTATTACATCAAAATTCTATTCACTATTGTGATTTTAATTTCTCAGGATGTATCTCAAAGGAGTATCCCCAGATAGTGACAGTCCAGTTTCTGAAAGGAGAAAGACGAATCCCATCTGGTGGAGTCCAGCTCCCCAGATGTGTGTCTACATTTTAATTACAGAGACTATAAATCTCATAACAGTGATGTCCAGCTTCCCTTTGGTCGAAACCATAAATCCTTGAGGTGATGTTCATCTTCCTTTCTCAAGCTGTTTTTCTCTGCTTCAATAAGGCGTGAGATAAGCATATTTCCATTATACAAATTCCAAAGCTATAGTTTCAAGGATACAAGTAATATTCTAAAATTATACTTCAAAAGGTTATTATAGCAGAGTGTTTTTATGGATTAAGTGCAAGCAAAAAGCAACATCCTTAATACCTTAATTCCAATGCTCCTAAATCAACCAGGGTTAATTGCAAACAAAAGATAGGTTCAAAGGCCTTTTCCCATGCTTTATTTTCCTCAGCTATTATTAGAATTCGCAACTATCTCACTGTCGGGGTCCACATATTTTGCATTCACAAGTACACACGTCACCTGTTTGTACCTGACACGAAACACAGCTTTGCATCTCACAGCATGGTTTGGGGTCTGCTAGGGTTATGCAGACTCTCCAGAGGGTTTCTTTGGACATGCTGACGCCTCATGACTTCCATCTTGTGGCACATTCTCTTTTTGACTCTGTGCAATTTGGTGTTTTTGAGACCAAGTGGGCTCTTTTGGCAGCTGACGCGGTGGTGCAGAATGCTGCACTGGTGCCGCAGGACCCCAGGTGTGGGGTTGTCGCTGACATGCTGTTGGGCACGGGGCTTTATGAAGATGTTCAAGGGCAGGTTGGCCTTGATCCCCTTGTGCTTGACCAATGCCACACACTGGGCATGGCAGTGATTGTTCAGCCCCTGGAAATGGCTGCTCCAAGGCAGCTGTTTGGGACCATTCTCCAGGGGGATGATGAGCCTTTCATGGCATTTGCAGCAAGGCTGACTGCGTCTGTGGAGAGGCAGGTGCCTGATCCTGTGGCAAGGAGGATTGTGATTGCAAACCTTGTGAGGTGTAATTGCAATGATGCTTGTAGGAGGGTCACAGTGGCTCTGCCTGGTTTTCCTACTGTCTCTCAGATGGCGGAGGCCTGTGTGGACATCATCCCCTCGGGTTGGAAGTTGGCTGCCATTCTGGGCAGCACCACAGGGCAGGTGGCCACAGCAGAGAATTGCGCAGGCTGGCAAGAAGCAGGGGAAGAAAGCACAGAAGGTCAAATTCCCCATGTTCTTATGTGGTCAGTGTGGTAGACCGAATCACATGTCCAAACCAATATCTGCAAGGCGACGGTTCATGTTAATGGCCAGGCTTTACCAAACTCAGGAAACGTGAAGCGGAGCGTGCAGAAGGGACGTGCCCAGACACAAGCTTCTCTCCAGACTCCGGAGCTGATGGAGGTCTCCTTGGCCGGCTTGCAGCCAGCACCCACGGATCAGCAGGCGTGGATGTCTGCACCGCAGCAACAGTTGTCTTAGAATCTTGTAAAATACACAAGGTCCCCAGGATGCCTTGGATCCCTTGGGTGGGGGCATGAGTGCTCTCCTGATGGGGAGGTCTAATGCCACCCTTCAGGGCATCATTGTGCCCCTGGGGCTCATTGATGCAGATTTCACAGGGCAGATTTCTGCCATGGTCCCCACACCTACCCCCTCCCGTCACAATCCCAAAAGGGACTTGCTCAATTTGTGCCTTTTATGTCCTCTGTTTGCAGGACAGTTGACCAGTCGCGTGGAGCTGGTGGCTTTGGATCCACTGGGCTGCCTCAAGTTTGCTGGACTGCTGTCCTGACCAAGGACCATCCTGAGATGCTGTGTACCCTGTCTGTTCCTGGTGCGATGCCATCAGAAATCCACCTCTGTGGGCTTCTTGACAGCGGTGCTGACATTACGGTTCTCTCCCTTGCCGCCTGGCCCTCAGCATGGCCCCTGGATCCGGTGGGGACGTCTGTCACGGGCCTGGGAGGGACGGCACAACGCTACGTGAGCCAGCGACCCGTGCTGGTCATGAACTCAGAGGGACAGACGGCCTGGGCTAAGCCTCATGTTACTTCAACTCCTCCCAACCTCAGGGGGAGGGATGTTCTGTCTGTCTGGGGGGTGTGCATCGGGGCGGATTTTTGATGGGGGCCACTGCGATGAAGGGCGCAGAGTGTCCTACACCGCCTATTCAGTGGCTGGTGGACAAACCTGTCTGGGAGAAGCAGTGGCCCTTCCCTCAAGATAAATTGGTCGCCCTTCAGAATCTGATGCAGGAGCAGTTGGACCAGGGTGAAGCCAGCAGGGGGGCTTTGTAGAAATCATGAACCAGACAGGGCTGCTGTAGAACATGCCTCGAGCTGCTTTATTTTTCAGCATCAGTCTCATTACATAATTATGACAATGGGAAGATACCAGCAGCTCACATTCCAGGCAGCAGACCAGGAACTTAATGTTACAACTTACTTTATAAGTTTCTTGACCAATCACACAAAGCAAAAGCACACTGACAGTAGTTCTATCCAATCACCATAAGCACATGTACCTTTGGTTAAAACAACGCTTTTTTTATTTTGAATACAATACCTACTTGTAAGCCTTAAAACACAATGCACAGAGCTCCATTATTAAGCTTCAACCTTCCTAATATCTTGCTAGATAAACTTTCTGTAGTTTAGAGAGCTATTCTAGACAAGTGTTAATACACAGACCATTGTTCTATTTCCCTTGCTTTTCTACAGTTTAAATAATTTTTCTGCTGACCTATCTCATGACTGCTGCATAGCTCTGCTTACTGTTCTGCTGTCTCTGAGGCCTGCGTCTTGCAGCTTTCTGAAAATCCTCTAATTTTGTGGATTCCCACACAGGATCATCTGGAGCCTTCTACCAGTCTCTGGAACACTCCTGTCTTCTGCCTCAAAAAGAAATCTGGGAAATGGAGGTTGTTGCAAGACCTCCAAAAGGTTAATGCCATAATGGAAAGCATGGGAACATTGCAGGCAGGCATGCCATCGCCTACCATGCTTCCCGCAGACTGGCCGGTCCTCATTGTGGATCTGAAGGATTGTTTCTTTACAATTCCTTTGCATCCTGATGACAGACCGAAGTTTGCCTTCTCAGTGCCAGCAATTAACGAGGCTGAGCCTGCACAGAGATATCAATGGAAGGCATTGCCCCAGGGCATGCAGAATTCTCCTGCCTTGTCTGGACTTCACAAGCAGTTTCCTGATGTGCGTCTGTATCATTATATGGACGAAACTTTGGTCGCCGCGTCCACCCAGGATGAGCTGCTGAGGATTCAGCCTCGGTTGCTCGATGCTTTGCATGCTCATGGACTGCAGGTGGCTCCAGAAAAGGTTCAACAACAACCGCTTTGGAAGTACTTGGGGGTCAAAATTCTGGAACGGACGATCCGATCCGTCACCAGGAGGTGCAATTTGTGCATTCTGTGAAGACACTGAATGATGCTCAGAAATTGGTAGGTGTCATCATTTGGTTACGTCCGTACTTGGAACTAACTGACGCACAGCTGTTTCCTCTGTATGATTTGTTGAAAGGAGACTCTGATCTACAGTCATCTCGCACACTGACCCCTGAGACGTGTAAGTTCTTGGAGGTGGTTCAGCAAGCTGTTTCGGCTTGCCAAGTTTATTGCATTGATCCCTCCGTTGATGTCACTGTGTTCATCACCACTCCAGATTTTTATCCCACGGGCATCATTGGCCAATGGAGTGACAAATGGTTCGATTCCTTGCACATTTTGGAATGGGTTTTTCTGCCCCATCAGCCGCTGAAGACGGCAACTGCATTGTTTGAGCCGATTGCTTCCTTGATGGGTGCGTATCCTGCAAAGATCATACTCCCGGTGCAATGGGAGGATTTTGACTGGAGCTTTGCAAACAGTGTGTCCCTGCAGAGTGCTCTAGAAAACTTTTCAGGGCAGATCATTTATCATCTGCCCAACCATAAGCTACTGCATATGGCAAAATTCACACAAATCTCTTTGTGGCCCAAAACCAGCCAGGCACCCGTGCAAGGACCCACCGTCTTCACTGATGGTTCAGGGAAAAGAGGAAAGGCCATTGTTACCTGGAGGGACGGATCTGAGTGGCAGGTTCTGGAAGGCCATGAGAATGGGTCAGCCCAATTGGTTGTAACTGAGGGCTGCTGTCATGGCATTTGAGAAATTTTCCCAGGAACCTTTCAACTTGGTCACGGATTCCGCCTATGTGGCTGATATCGCACAGCGGTTGGGTCATTCGGTTTTGAAGGAAGGCAGTAATCCTGCCTTGTTTCATTTACTGAAGATCTTGTGGTGTGTCATTCAGGTGTCGACGGAAGGGAACCAGGACATCAATTTGATCATCACAGGCTCAGTTTTATTGATCAGTACAGCGGGTTAAATGCAGTTAATAATGAGCTTCATACATATTGCAAAAGTTGAGCTCAGGATTGGTCAGCTTACATATCAGCACCTACGCCTACTTCTACATTCCTATGGTTCTACTTTTGATACTTTCTACATATTCTTAGGATATATTCAGGACTAATCTCTACTCCCTATCCTCATGTTGCAGCAAGGTCACTGCTGACTTTTCCTTTCAGCTTGCTGACTGCTGACTTTTCTCCTTCAGCTTAACCAGCGGCATTATGTCAGTATGGCCTTTCTCAGCTAACCAATTATGAATAAATCTCTCCACATTTCCCCCGTTTTCTTCTTGAGCAAGGAGATTAGTTTGCCATGTTTTTGCTTTTGTACGGCTGACCATGATTTGAATACAGTTAAAGATACAAGGCAAAATAAGCAAAAACAGTAAAATTACACCCAGAAGTCCTATAGCATAGATCACAAGGTTCCTCAGCCACGGTCCAAGTCCTAAGCCTTTAAGCCATTCATCAATTCCTAAACCGTCTTCTTCCTTAAGTTTGTGAAGTCCCTGTTGTAATTCTTTTATCTTAGTGTGAATGGACACCGAATGATGAGACAGATTCATGCAACACATTCCCTCGAACTCTTCACATCCATGCCCTTGTGCTAAGAGCAAAAAATCTACAGCAGCTCTATTTTGCAAAACAGCATGGTTAACACTTTGCACATCTGCAGTTAACATGTCTAGAATTTGTGACGTCTTGTTCAGCTCATCCCTTGCCCAGCATCCTAATTGTTTTGCTAAATTCATGGCTTTATTGGCAGATCCTCCTGGCAAGATAGTTGAAACCACCACCTGTTTGAATGTGCCCCAAAACCGTGGATCTCCTATCTTGCTGCAGTCTAAGTCATGTATGCTACGTTTTCTCCTGTTTGAATTTTGACTCAGCTGCATTAGCAAGGACACATTAGGATGAAACAGTGACAATTTTCCCAAAAAACAGGGTCCACCCTGTGGTTTAGCTGGTATACCATTCCATGCCCTGTCTCCACAAATCAAAAATATTCCTGTGGGTAATTTCATTGGTGCTGTGATATTTGTGCCGTTACATTGACTGTAATGCTGTGGAGAGAATTCACTCACATTCATGGATGAATCTAGGGTGGCCCATGTTTCTTTAGGTTGGTTTAAATTCTGAGCACCCGAAAGTTTGAAGCTAAACCATCCACCAGCTGTAGTGTTAGATATGCTGGCTTTTGTACTTCCAAAAAGATCCAACTCTTCAGGAGGAGAATGCAAAGAAGTGTTAAGTGATTGGATTAGTAAGCATTGACGATAGCCATCACTCTGACCTGCAGTATACCCTTGTTGCACCGGCAATGTGATGTTTGACATGTTAGACATACATAAGGTTTGATTGTTTATCAAACTACAGAATTCTCCAGGAGACCACACCGGAAGTCCCACCAGGCATGTTCGAAATGGGTTAGTGACTCCTCCAAGACTAAGACAAAGTGATGATTGGTTAGTTTGATTAGCAAGTGTCACCCATACATTTTTCCTTGGTTGACTAAAGTGTGTTACTCCTACTGCTTCATTTGCTACAGCATTGAGCAGTATAACAAGAACAAACCTCATTTTTCTTTCTGCTTGCTTTGCTTCTCCTCTTCTTCCTTCTGCTTGCGCTGTTTTTCCTTTCTTCGCTGTCTTTTCCCTGGTTTGCTAGATTGTCTATTGTAAGGCTGAGTCAATTCTTGAATATACTGATCTAATTCTAAATCAGCATCCTTGCTCACAGGTATAGCATGAGGTAAGTTTGAAGGCAAATCAGCTTTACAGCGAGCTGCTATGATGCGTGAGGCTTTAGTAATTTCAAATATTCTAAGTTCTTCCTGCAACTTCCACCTAAGATATGCTATAATCACTTGTTCTGCACTCTCAAAGAGCTGTAATCCTGTCTGTCCTGGCAGGACAGTACTTTATTCAAGAGCTTTAACCCAGAAATAATTTCGAATCCACCTTCAAAAACAAGATGTACACCATAAATATCCCAATGACCTCTGTGAATACCAATAAACCTGATTACAATCTGCACAATGCAAAGCTACCCATGCATAGCACTTATCATTATCCCTTTTGCAAACATAACAAGGAAGTGAATATAAGAAAGGACCAGTATAAAATTGTGGTTCTTCAATCCAAAGCAACCAATTCAATGGTGGTGATCGCAAAGCCTCTTCAGCCTTTTTACTATATGAGGCTAACAGCTCAAGGTCTTTCTTTAACACAAGACGTATCTTATTTCGTAATCGTAGTTCTTGTTTGTTATCCTCCTCAACAACTATATCCTCCTGAGGGTCCCACAACTGTAAAAGGGTTCTAATCATAGAAAATTAATTAGCAATCACTGATACCCCTATTCAAATAAGACCGTTCCCTTTTTTGCCTTCTTTTTCTTATCTGTCTTCAATCTTGCTGCTCCTAATTTCACTGGTCCTGACACTTTCAAACTTAATTTTTGCAACTTATCAATGCAGCAATCTAATGCTCTATCAGGATCCCCTTGGAAGGGTCCTACAACTGAATGCTGTGTTAAAGGCACTAATTTCCTACACCTTATAGAAACTATACGTGATTTACTTTGAACCTTAATTCTATTTACAATACATTGTATTTCCCATCGATAATAAGCAAGAACCTTCTGTTCAGGAGACTCATAAAGATTTAAAGCTATATATGCGTTTTGCCCCGTTTGTCTCCTTAATTCATCTTGCCAGCTTTTACCCCACGTGTGCTCGTGTTCACAAGTATGACACCACAAATCCCGTAATAATGATTGTTCTATCCAAAAAGTTCTTTTACAACCCCCACAACGTAGAGCTATCCAGGCAGCACAATGTGGATTGTGACAGTCAAGGCAATGTAGTTTCGCTGGATCTGTTAAATGAAAAGTTGATAATGAGTCAATGAAACCAATCAACTCCTGGGCCGTCCGGTAGTGATGTGTCAGTGCTCTGTCCACTGCTTCCGAGTACCCTTTCAACTGAAACAGCAGTGGTTGTAGGACTAGAAGCAGTTTCTTCCCCAGTCGCTCCTTGTCCTCCTCCGTAAGGCGATCCACCAGAGGCTGCATCAAAAACAGGTTTAGTCCACTTAGCAGGCACCCACAAAGGCCCTGTAGGTGAGGAAACACAAAGATATCCCCGACCCCAATATAATACTTTTGCAGGTTTTTCCCATAATCCTGTACTTGGGTTCTTATACTTAACCCAGACCTCTGTTTCCTTAGTATTTTCCTGACCTGACCTCGGATGATGTTTCATTGCAGGGGGGGTATCATCTTCCCCAAAAATGCATAAATGATTAATCACATATAAAACCTTAGCCAAACATGCTTGTGGATCTGTCAAATCTTGATGTTTTTCAATATACTGCTTAAGGGTACCGTTTGCTCTTTCCACTATTGCCTGTCCAGTAGAAGAGTGTGGAGTACCTGTCACGTGCTTAACAGACCACTGATTCAAAAATTTCCGGACCCTAGCACTTACATAACCTCGACCATTATCCGTTTTGATACTCTTTGGAATTCCCATAACAGCGAAACAACTTAACAGATGTCTGATAACCTGTATAGCTTTCTGTCCTGCCTGAGCTGTAGCCCATATGTAATGACTATATGTATCTATGGTGACGTGCACATGCTTGACTTTACCGAATCTAGCTATGTGTGTAACATCCATTTGCCATATCTCATTTATTTTTAAACCTCGAGGATTAACCCCGATGCCTAGACCTATTCCACCATTATGATAACTACATGTTGGACATGCTCTGACAATGGCCTTGGCTTCTGACAAACTCAGCTCAAAGTGTTTTGCTAAACCTCTTGCATTTTGATGATATCTACTATGTGCTTCTCTGGCCAATGTGTGCTTGTCAATAGGACAAGAATTATCAATGGGTAGGGTAACCAATTTATCTGCACGTTCATTCCCTTCTCCTAAACCTTCAGACCATTTATGGCTCCTAATATGAATCACAGAATATGCTGCATTTCTTTCTCGTAAAGCCTTCCTCAACTGTATCAGTAACTCATACAATCGTTTATTATTCACTTCCTTAATTGCTGCTTCCTCTATTCGTTTGACTACTCCTGCAACATACATAGAGTCTGTGACCACATTTAAAGGCTCCTGTAAGTTGGACACCGCCCATACTACTGCTAACAATTCCAAAGTTTGTAAGCTATCTGCAGGGTCTGCTGTGAGGAGTTGATGCTTCCATTGTCCTTTTCCTTGCCAGGTAACAGCAGCACGCCTTGACTTCTTTCCTGCATCTGTAAAAACTGTAATACCTCCTTCTATGGGGTTTTCTTCTCTCAAAGGTCGAGTAATCCAGTTCCATTCTGTCATCCACTGCAAAACTCTAGGCACTAATTTACTAGTCTCTACTTTAGCAGGTGACATCAATAATGCTTCTTGAAAATTCTTTGAATTTATCAAGTACCAGTCCAAGGTTTCTTTTTCCATAGGCAATCTAATAGTAGCAGGTTCTCTACCATCCACTTCAAGAATTCTGAGACGCCCCTTTTTGATTAATGCAGCCAATTGTTCAATTTTTGAAGATATTGTTTTCTTATGCTGTAGTGGTGGTGATAACCATTCCAACACCCGTATCTCCCCCGTTTTCTTTTGCAACTGAGAGAGAGCACCAAGCAAGTGGCAAGGGCTATTCCAGATAGTAAGGTCAATGGGGTGGTCGAGTTGTCAACGAGACACATACCCTTGCTGTACACAGTTACTAATTTGCTGCAAGGCAAGACGATGCTCCTTTGTACAGGAGTAGTAGGGTCCACACCTTTTAACAAAGGCCGTAGGGCTTCTAATAATTGATTTGGTATTCCCACAATAGGCTTCAGCCACTGTAAGTCTCCCAGCAACTTCTGTGCATCATGTAGAGTTTTAATGTCCAATTGTAATTCCAATTTTTGTGGTATCACTATTTGATCCGTCAAAGTCCATCCCAAATATTTCCAGAGCTTTGTAGTCTGAATTTTCTCTGCAGCAATAACAAGTGAATATGCAGCAAGAGTATTTTAAATGGTGTTAATCTGTAAAGAGGAGAATGGCTGTTGCTGTGCAAACAAAATATCGTCCATGTAATGATATATTATAGTTGCTGGCCATTTACGACGTAGTGGCTGTAATGCAGCATCAACATAAAGCTGACATAAAGTGGGAGAGTTGCGCATGCTCTGCGGAAGAGATGTCCATTCAAATCTTTTATCTGGTTCCCCACGATTTATTGCTGGTAAAGTAAAAGCAAATCTCTTCATGTCATCAGGATGCAGGCCAATAGTGAAAAAACAATCCTTCAGGTCAATAATTAAAAGTGGCCAGTGTTCTGGAATCATAGCTGGATTTGGAAGACCAGGCTGTAAGGCCCCCATTGGTTCCATTTGGTCATTTACAGCCCTCAAATCATGTATCAAACGATATTTCCCTGATTTCTTTTTGATTACAAAAATAGGTGTATTCCAAGGGCTTGTGGACAGTCGTAGGTGCCCTTTTGTATATTGTTCCTGTACCAATTCATGGGCATGCATAAGACTCTCCCCTTTTAATGGCCATTGCTTAACCATCACCGGTGTATCCGTTTTCCAGGTGAGTGGAATGGGGAAAGTCCAAGCAATGGCAATTACCCCAAAGGGTGCTGATTAGTTAACATCACTCCCAATTGTGTTAAAATGTCCCTTCCAATTAAGCAGGAAACCGTAGGAGGCAGTTGAACAGTTGAAAACACAGCAAATATTTGTTGATTCTCAATGCATACAGACAAAGATGGCGACCTGCTTGCCAATGTAAATCCTCCCACTCCTGTGAGCATGTTTGATGAGGCAAATAGAGGCCAATGTTGTGGCCAGCTTCTGGAGAAATGATGCTAGTATCTGCTCCTGTATCCAATAATCCATAAAGGGTTATGCTTTGATGCCCATAGGTAATTTCAACCTTTTATTTTGGTCTATTTTGTAAATCCACAGTTAAAAGTGTAACACCAGTAGAGCCAAAACCTTTTTCATCCCGTGCGTGCCCAGTAAATTATTGTATTCCTGATGTCATTTGTGACAGTGGTACCAATTGTGCAATGCGTTGTCCTTTTGTAATTTTAATCGGAGGATAAAGGGTGTAAGCCATAATTTGTATTTCCCCTGTAAAGTCCGCATCGATAACACCAGGCAAAACAAATAATCCCAACATAGTTATAGAGGAACGTCCCAGCAATAATGCTCCACATGTTTGTCCATTTAATATAAGAGGACCCTTTACTCCAGTGGGTATCCTCTCAGGCCGGTTTGTCATTAGTGTGACGTCTACTGCTGCTGATAAGTCCAAGCCGAGGCTCCCGGTTGTTGTGGGTTGCAGACAGGAGGTGGCAGCGATGTCACGGCAGCTGCTGGCGTCTCCGATGTCACGGCGGCAACTTGTGTCTGGACGCGGCCCCCATGATTTTTGCTCTGCAAATGGTTTCCCGACCGGCGCCTACAAGCCGTAGTGTTGTGGGAGCTGGATCAGGAGTGTTGACACCATATGCCAGTCGCTCGGCATGTTCGGCGTGTGTGTCCTTCGTTGCCGCATCGGTAACACTTGAGGAATGGCTTTGAACCTCCTTGAGTGAATGCCAGCGAGCCACTTCGGAGAGGAGCAAGAGCAGCTAACACCTGATTTTGAGTGGAGTCTGCTTGCTTTTGCAACCCCAATCCTAATTCCTTTAAGGCTTCTGCTATAAATGCCTGTGAAGCTGTTGGCATTAATGCCATTCACTCTAATGCTTCCTCAATAGTCCAATTTGCTCCTAAAGTAGCTAACACTCTCTGGGTTGCTGGATTGCTATTTTGCAAGGCACACTGCTTCAACAGCGCCCCCTTCATGTAGTCTGCGACACCAGCCCGATCTATAGCAGTAGCTGCTCTATCAATAAAATTTCCAAATGATTCTTCCCTTCCTTGCTTAATACCCATATAAGCCAGTAACCCTCCTGGCTCTTTAACCATGTCTATTGCAGCACGCACTAACCTCATAGACTCTCTAAGTTTATCAGCTCCCGATATCATCTGTGCCTCTGTACGCATATATGCCCCTAAGCCCATCAGCTCCTCTACTGTCACCCCATGTAATGGGTCTCCCTGGGCTCGTTGTACAGCAACCGATTCATTCACCAACGCTTGCCAATGGGCGTTAAACAATAACTGCTGATGCTGAGTAAATATCAACCGAACTATTCCTCTTAAATCATTAGGACATAAAACCTGAGTATTAAAAAGATAATCTAACATTTGCTTAACAGGTTCACTTTTTACTCCAAACTGACTAACCGTAGAACGTAGCTGAGTTAACAGCTTCCAATCTAAGGGAGTATATTCTGCTATATTATGCGTAAGGTTCCCCTGTGCATCATACTGTGGTGTGCATGTAACCGGACATGCAAGACTAGAAGCTATTTCCACCGCCTCACCATCCCCCATTTGCATTACTTCTTTCGCCAAAGCAGCCCAAGCTTCCCTCCTCTGTTTAGCCATCTCCCCCCATGGATGACGGTGCGCCCCTGGGATGGGATCTGGCCCTTTAAGGGTGCTAATGCTGTTGGCGTTAAGGTGCAGACACCGAGTTTTCGCGCGGGGGGGGCAGTGATGCAGGGGCTGGCTCGCGCAGGGGAAACCCCGCTGGAGCTGACAGTGAAACCGGAGCCGACTCAAGCAGAGCCAGCTCACGCGGGGGAAGTAACCCCCCCGTCGAAGCCGGCTCGTGCGGGGAGGAAGCGACCCCCCCGCTGAAGCTGTAACCGGAGCCGGCTCACTGAGGGGAAGCGGCGAAGGCAAGGCTGGCGGCGGAGGCGAAGCTGGCTTGCTCCCACCCCCACCATCCGACCCGCCTGAAGCTGGTGGCGGAGGCAAAGCTGGCTTGCTCTTACCCCCACCATCCGACTCGCCCTCCCCCTCTGACAGGAAAGGTGCAGACGGTTCCACTGCGCCTATAGGAAAATCCTCCACACCACTTTGCTGGGGACTCTTAGGCATAAGTACCTTAGTTACAGAAGGTGCCAGGGGATCATCTTCACGACCATACCCTATATTCCTCTTATGAGCTTCTGTCGCCCTTTCTGCTGCCTTTCTCTCAGATACCTGCTGAAGTAACGTGTTATACACCACCCGCCATAACTTCCCTAATTTCTTTGCTGACTTATCATCATCTAGCACTGTATCCCACAATATTTCCCCAAACTTCTTCCACTCTGCTAGCTCATGAACTGTATGAGGATTAGAAAAGATACCCTTAGCATGGCCATAAGCTAATAACCCTGGTAACTCCTTTTTTAAATCTATCCCTTTTATCCCACGCCGCTCTAAATAGGCGGTAAATAAATCATATGCCGCTTGCCTATCCATACCTATTAATCAGCGAGCGCTGTTGCAGCTCTCCAGGCTCCTGCGACACGTATTGGCTTGGCTCACCGTTGTGAACACCAAGGGTGCTTCAAATTCCGGCACCGTCCCGGCTGCAAGGACCCAAACCCAACTTCCTCGACCGTGGCGTAATCGCTTTTTCTTTTAATCCCTATCCTCATGTTGCAGCAAGGTCACTGCTGACTTTTCCTTTCAGCTTGCTGACTGCTGACTTTTCTCCTTCAGCTTAACCAGCGGCATTATGTCAGTATGGCCTTTCTCAGCTAACCAATTATTAATAATACTCTCCACATTCAGGCCTGGGTTCATCCATTCTATGTTCTGCATGTAAGGAGTCACACCAATTTGCCAGGCTTTATAGTGGAAGGTAACGTGAGGGCTGACAAGTTGGCTAACCCAGTGTGGGTAGCGCCTCAGCCTGATACACTCACGAAGGCCAAAATATCGCATGGGTTTTTCCACCAGAACGCACATACCCTGCAGAATCAGTTTCAGCTGATGCCAACTGAGGCTCGTGACATTGTTGAGTCATGTGATGACTGCCATGCACTTGCTCTGCATTTACCGGCAGAGTAAACCCTAGAGGCCTTAGGGCCTTGGAGCTTTGGCAGACCGATGCCACCCAGATTGCCAAGTTTGGCCCGCTCAAGTATGTGCATGTCACTGTAGACACGTTCTCCTCTGCGATGTGGGCTTCAGCTCACACTGGGGAGAAGGCCCGTGATGTCCTTGCCCACTGGAGGCAGGCATTTGCCGTTCTGGGCATACCTTCTGCTGTGAAAACCAACAATTGTCCTGCTTACGCATTGCAAAAGGTGCGGCAGTTCCTGCAGTGGTGGGGTGTCTTGCACAAGTTTGGTATCCCTCATTCTCCGACTGGTCAAGCTATTGTAGAATGCGCTCATGGTACTCTGAAGCGGATTCTTCAAAACAAAAACAGGGAATGCAGGGTGAAACCCTGGACAGTCAGCTGGCAAAAACTTTGTGCACAATCAGTCATCCCACTGTGCCACAGAACTCAAATAATCCTGTCATTTTGAATCACCATCTCTCATTGCAGGTTGCGGACGAGGCACAGCAGCTTTGAGCGAAGGTTCGGGTGTGGAATTTAGTCACCAAACAGTGGGAAGGTCCCTATGACGTTACCGCTTTTGGGCACAGGTATGCTTGTGTATCCACAGATACTGGGTTACGCTGGGTACCTTCGAAGAGTATTCACCCTGACCTGCGACCACAGAGACAGAATCCAGCTGACGAGCAAGATGGAAACCGTGACCAAGCTGAAAGGCATCGAGCGAGTGAATCATTGAATGAAGACTCAGATGCAGATGATGAGAGTGATCACACGGATGATACCTCCGCAAGTGGACATTGAACAGTATTCATGTTTTCTTTTTCATATTGTTCAGTTTCTTTTTTTTCTTTTTTAAATGGAAAAGGGTGATATGTCGCCCTGGTTTTTTAAGATGTTCTAAGCCTTCTGATGTTGACATTCTTGTAGTGAACTTTCTCACATACTTTCTGTAAATAACTCATTGTTTTGCATTCTTTTGTGGAGGAGGAGAGAGTTGATTGACTGTTGGTATGTCCAGTGTCATTGGAGAGGTGGGACTGTGACCCTCCAATCCACTGTCACTTTTGGAAAACTGTAAATGTTGGAGTCAGAAAATAAACTTCCCCTTTTTTCTTCACCTTGAGAACAACGATGTGAGCTTGGGTTCTTTTGTGTCCTATAGTAACACTGCTGGGCCAGCGACTCCCTCTGAGTGGGGCCTCTCCCAGCCGGGAACTCTCCTGTTTGCTGCACTTGGGGATCCTGAACAATGACAGAGCCTGGGCCAATGCCCCCACTCCTCCAGGCTCAACCCTTCACCCACTGGGGACATGCCAAAGGATCCACACAGAGCATTCCCTGCCCTCAGGGGAATTTCTCACAGGTGCCTTGCACTGACTCTTTGTGTCTGTGTGCACACAGGAGTGCCTGTGCTGGGGAAATGTGGCAGAAATGCTGCTCTCTGAGGGGTTTGAGTGCCTTGGATAACTGAGTCAGTCAGCCCTGTAAGTGAGGTTAAGTCACAAGGTCTAAGTTAAGTTAAATGGTGCTAAGAGTTGTTAAGTTTAAGATATTAGTTAAGTTAAATAGTGTTAAATGTCATTCCTCTGTTAAATTGCAAAGTCATAGATTATAAGTTAGGTTAAATAGTGTTAAGTGCTGTTCTTTTGTTAAATTATCAAGTTTAAAGTATCAGTCAAGGTTATGTTAAGTCTTGTTCAGTTTGAGCTCTGTTAAGCTTTTAGGCCATATTCCGTTTATCCTTGCCCTCACTGTCCTTGTGTCTCACACACACACAGGGACATTTCTCAGTTCATTTCTGATTTGATTGACTGGATTCTGTTTGGTTTTGTTATTGCTTTGTTTCCTTGGTGTGCCTGAAGTGTCCAGTCAGGAGCAGAGTGATTCTTACCAAGGAACTTTGTGCTGCTGCACCTTAATATTAAATCTGGTTTTTGCTGCTCCCGTGCTGGGGAGTTTTTCAGTGCTCTCAAGCCCTCGTTCGTAACAGGGTGAAGGAGCCCTGGCCCAGGCTCTGGCCCTGGGGGACACGGGGACGCTGCTGGGGGGTCCCTGTCCCCCTGTGCCAACCCCAGGGCCCCGGCCCCCCGTCCCCGTGTCAGGCTCTGGGGTTGATCTTGTGGAACATCCTCTGGGGGAGGCTGCGGGGCCGGGGGTGGGGGGACCCGGGGGGACAGGGGACCCCGCTGTGCACGAGCAGGGTTGGACTGCTCTGGGGGGAGCTGTGAGGGGGGCCAGGGCAGAGTGACCTCCCCAGGGACCTCACACAGCCCCTGTGATGTCACACTGCTACCTGTGATGTCACACAGCCCCTGTGATGTCACAGAGCCAACTCTGAGATGTCACCTTGTGATGTGGTACAGCTGCTCTGATTTGGTGGTGTTCACAGGTGTCCCAGGACAAGGGAAGAGATGAGAATCTTGACTCCATGCTTCAAAAGGCTGATTTATTATTTTTTTACATATATTATATTAAAAGAAAATGATATATTAAAACTATACTTAAGGAATAGAAGAAAGTATTTCATAAGAAGGCTAACAAGGAGTAGAAAGGAATGGAATGATGATAAAATCTTGTGACTGACCAGAGAGTCTGAGACAGACCTGTGATTGGCCATTAATTAGAAACAACCACATGAGACCAATCAAAGATGTACCTGTTGCATTCCACAGCAGCAGATAATTATTGTTTACCTTTTGTTTCTAAGGCCTCTCAGCTTCTCAGGAGGAAAATCCTCGCGAAGGAGTTTTCATAAAATATGTCTGTGACAATCTGTCACAGAAGACTCTGTGATATCACACAGTCACACTGTGACATTATAGTCTATTTTGTGATGTCACAGCCAGTTCTGTGATGTTACTTAGTCACCCAGTGATGTCCCAACTCACTCATAGAGGGTGTCACAGAGCCACCCTCTATGATGGCAGAGTCTGCACTATGGCATCACATCCTACTCCATGACATCACAGCCAGCTCTGTGATGTAACAATCCCTTCACTGATGTCACAAAACCCTCTATGTGATTTCACTCTGCCACTCTATAATGTCACAGCACACACTTTGACATCACAGCCAGCTCCATGATGCCATACAGCCATGCCATGATGTCGCAGCCTGCTCCATGATGTCCCACAATCCCCTCCATGTTGCTGCAGCTGCTCGATGACCTCACACTATCCACTCTGTGCTGTCACACAGCCCCTTGCTGATATCCCAGCTGCTCTGTGCCTTTGTGACACAGCCCCAGAGGTGCTGCTGTGACACAGCCCCCTCGGGGACATTCCACAGCCCCTGCAAGTGCTGAACCCCTATGAGCTCTGTCTGTGCCCTGCTGGTGTCCCTGAGGGGCCCTGGCAGTGCCCCAGCCCTGCTGGGCTGTGCACAGGAGCTGCTCCTGGTCAGACCTGTCTCTCTGCAGTGCTGCCCTTGACAGGAGCTGCCTCTGTCTCTTGCCCGGAGCCTGGCCCAGCTCAGCAGCACAGACACAGCACAAGGACTTTAATGACCCTCTGTGGCTTTGGTGCTCTTTGCATCAGACTCAGTTCCTCAAAGTGAGCTCAAAGAACTTCTCAGGGACTCAAAGAGAGTGAAACACTGAAGTTTCTCATACTTTAAATAGATCCACTTGAGGGACAGGACTGAGAAAGTCTCCCCAGTTCCAGGTAGAGCAGAACACTGGTGGCATTGATGACAGATGGGTATAAGCAAGGGAAAGGTGTCTCCGATGCTAAGCAAAGCCTCTGTCCCTGCAGGCTGTTGACATCCCCCGGCTGCCCCACCTGGCTGGGCCCTTCCTTTGCTGACAGCTCTGCCTCCTGCCTGCCTCTGCCTGCCCACACAAAGCCTTGGGCTGCTCCAGGCTCCTTCTGTCGGACGTGCTGCACCACAGCCCTGCCCTGGCAGGGACATTCTTTTCTCCTGCTTTCCAGTCTGGGTCTTCCCAGCTGCCCAGTCTGAGTTTTCCCAGCTACCCTTGGAATTATTTCTTTCTTTCTCTGGCTGTCCTCTACTATGTGAAAAGGATCCAACATCTCTGAAACCACCCTTCAGTCCCTCCCAGGGCTCTCCTCTGCTGTCCTCAGTCTCCACCCCACTGAGAACAGAGCTCCTGTGTCCCCATACAATGGTCAAGTGCCTGAGGACAAGAATGCCTGGACAAGAGGGACAGTTCTTTTCCATAGGAAGGAAACCACAGAATTCCAGGGTTTGAAGGCAGATGAGAAGCAGCCACCAGAGGCCAAGGCAAGACAGACCTGTCTGTGCTTGCAATTTTTGTCTGAAAGCAACCCTTAGACATTCGAGGAGTTTTGGGGGTGGAATCCCGTTTCAGCCATGGGTTGGAATGACAGTTCCCCATAGGAAGGAAAGGGCAGAGTCCCAGGGTTTTAAAGGCTGATTAGAGGACGCCCCAAGGAGGTCAAGGCCAGCCAGACCTGTTGTCAGGGAAGAATTCTTGGAGAGACAGAATTTGGGAGGCCAAAGCCCACTTTTGTCTCAGGGCATCTGGGTGAGGACAGTTCTTTTCCATAAAAAGGGAAGTACAGAGCCCCAGTGTTTCAAAGGCAGATGAGAGCTGGCCCTCAGGAAGGCAAGGGAACCTGGACAGACCTTGCAGGTTTGTCTGGGAGCTATCCTTGAATATAAGGAACTTTGGCGGTGCATTCCCAATTTTGGCCATGGATGCCTGGACTTGAATGATATTTTTTGTCATGGGAAGAAAAGCACACACCCTGGTGTTTTGAAGGCAGATGAGAAGTAGCCCCCAAAAGGCCAAGGCCAGCTAGAGCTGTCTGTCGTGGTAGGTAACATGCGGGAATAGTCCTTGGATATAATCAGGTTTGGAGGAATAATCCCAATTTTGGCCATGGACACCTGGAGGAGAAGGACAGTTCTTTCCCACAGGAAGGAAAGCACAGAACTCCAGGGTTTCAGAGGCTGATGATAAGTGATCTTCAACATGCCAAGGTCAGCTGGATCAGTCACCCAGCCCCCAGGAGGCCCAGCCAGCCAGACCTGTTCCATGTTCTTGGATCCTTGAGGCCCTACAGCATCACAATGCCCCCTTGGTTCCATGAGGCCCTGTAGGATCAGAACAGATCTTTGTTTCCATGAGGCCCAGTGATATAACAATGGTCTCTTTGGCTCCACAGTGGCACAATGGCCCCTTGCTTCCATGAGGCCTTGCAGGGTCAAAATGGTTTCCTTGTGGGCGGAATCCCATGGGATTTTTCCATGGGACTGCACAATGCCACAATGGCCCCTTGGTTCCATGAGGTCACAGAGTCTCAAAATGGCCCCTTGGTTCTGTTGGGTTCCTCAGGATCACAATGGCCCTGTTGGTTCCACCAGGCCTGGATGTGTTACACTGGCCCCTGGCTTCCATGGTAACCCGCAGTGACACAATGGCCCCTTGCTTCCATGAGATCTTGCAATGTCACAGTGCTTTCCTGGTTCTGTGAGGCCCTGTGGTGTCACAATGGCCCCTTGGTTCTAGGGGGTCCTGAAGTGTCATAATGGTCTCCTTGGTTCTATGAGGTCCCACAGTGTCATAATGGACTTTTGGTTCCATGAGCTTTTGTACTGTCAACAACAGCCAACAACAGTCTCCTTGGTTCCATGGTGTCACACCGGACCCTTGGTTCCATGGGGACCCACAGTGTCAGAAGGGTCTCCTTGGTTCCATGAGGCCCTGAAGAGTCCCTTGATTCAGTAAGGCCTCAAAGTGTCGTCATGGCCCCCAGGATTCCATGAGGCCCCTCAATGTAACAATGGACCTTTGGTTCCATGTGTGCCAGCACTGTTCCATGAATCCTTACTTCCATGGGGCCCTGTAACGTCACAATGGACTCCTTGGTGCCACACAGTGTGACAACTGCCCCTTGGCCTGCCAACACTCCATAATGTCACAATGGCCCCTTGGTTCAGTGAGGCCTTTGGTGTCACAATAATTTCCATGATTTCATAAGGCCTTGCAGTCACAACAGACCATTGGTTTAATGGAGCCCCATAGTGTCACTGTGGTCCCCTTGGCTCCACAAGGCTCTGAAGTGCAACAATGGCCCTTTGGTTTCACAAGGCCTCAAAGTGTAAAAATGGCCTTCATGGTTCCATGAGGCCCTGCTGTGTCACAATGGACCTTTGGTTCCATGAGGCCCCCAGAGTGTCACAATGGTATCCTTGGTTCCATTGGACCCTTCATCCCATGGACACCCACGGTGTTCACTGTAGTCCCCTTGGTTCCATGAGGCCCTGCCATGCTCTAATGGCCTCTTGGTTCCAGTGGGTCCCAAAGTGTCAGAACAGTCTCCATTGTTCCATGAGGCCCTGCAATATCACTGTGCTCCCCTTGGTTCCAGAGGGCCCCACAGTGGAACAATGGAATCTTGGTTCCATGAGGTTCCTCAGTCACAAAAGTCTCCTTGGATCCGCAGTGTCAGAGTGGCCTCTTGGTTTTATGTGACCTTGCTGTGTCACAATGGCTCATGATTCCATGAGTCCACACAGTTTAACAAGGGACCCTTGATTCCATAAGGCCTTGCTGTGTCACAATAGACTCCTGATTGCATGAGCTTTCACACTGCCAACAGCAGTCTTCTTGGTTCTGCAGTGTCACCATGGTCCCTTTGTTCCATGAGGTTCCATAGTAGAACATGGTCACCTTGGTTCTGTGAAGTTCTGCCGTGTCAATCTGGACTCATGGTTCCACGAGGCCTTGCTGTGTCACAATGTCCCCTTGGTTCCAAGAGGTTTCTCAGGGTCACAATGTTCTCCTTGGACCCGCAGTATCACAATGGACAGTGGTTCAATGTGGCCCCAATGTCCCAAAATGGATTTTGGTTCCATGGGGTTCTGCTGTGTCACAATGGACCCTTTGCTTCATGAGTTTGCTCAGTGTCACAGCTGGATGCTTGGTTCTGTGAGGCTCTGCCATCACCAAATCCCCAAAATATCAGAACAAGACTCCTTAAGACTAATTTGCTATTTAAGAGGGAATCATTTATTCAGGCCTGAGGTCTAGCGAGGGATAACTACTAACCTTATATGGGCATAGAATTCTAGCAGCGTCGTTATATGTGTATTACAATTTACCCATTACCATAAAACCCACTCCAAGTTCCCAGATTCACTCCTTGCTTTTTCTATCACTGCATTCTTGAGCCAAATGTCTTCTTCTATCCAATCATTCCTGCTGGGAAAGCAGCCCCTGCATGCCTTGTTCCTGTGCTAAATGTTCATAGGCACGGTTAAAAATTAAATTAACCATTTGAATGAAGCTTTTCGTATTGAATTGAATTAACCCTTTTGGTATCAAGGCCAAGGCTTTGTGTGGGCAGGCAGAGGCAGGCAGGAGGCAGAGCTGTCAGCAAAGGAAGGGCCCAGCCAGGTGGGGCAGCCGGGGGATGCCGACAGCCTGCAGGGACAGAGGCGCAGGGCAGGGACACCGTGGGACAGCCTGGGCTGCACAGGGCACAGGGATGGGCAGCAGCTGCAAGACAGCCCTGTCAGAGCCAACTTGGGCAGCACTTTGGCCATGGCTGCTGGGCCTGGGCCTGGGCCTGAGGCAGGAGCAGGAGACAAGTGACCCTTGCAGGGCTGGGGCCTCATTGCCTCCTTATCCCTGCTCAGCAGCCTGGCAGGGGCCGCCCCATGCTCCTGCCCTTTCCATTGCACAGCTCCACATGGCAGTGCCCATCCCGGGAAGAGCCCTGAGCAAGGAGGGAGGGACAGGATCTGCCTGGCCAGGGGCTGGGGCTCAGGCCTTGGCCCTTTGCATTCCTCAAACACATCCAGCTTTGCTCAGCACCAGAGACACCTTTGCCTTGCTTGTCCCCAGCTGTCATCACTGCCTCCAGTGTTCTACTCTACCTGGAACCTGGGGACACTTTCTCAGTTGTGTCCCTCACAGCTCACAGGGATCTCTTCAAAGTCCAAAAGACTTCAATGATTCAATGTAACTGAGTTCTTGAGGGTTCTGTGACATCACTGAGGGAGTTGTGATATCACAGAGCTGGCTGTGACATCATATAGTAGGATGTGAGGTCTTAGAGCAGTCTCTGCCATCATAGAGGGGGGCTCTGTGGCATCAGAGAGAGGGTTGTGACATCACCAGGTGGCTGTGTAACATCATAGAGGAGGCTGTGACATCACAGAACAGAGAGTGACATCACATGGTGACTTTTTGACATCGCAGTCTTCTGTGACATTGCAGAACACCTGTATGACATCACAGGGTGACATCATGGAGTTGGCTCTGTGACATCACATGGGCTTTGTGTCATCTCTGGAGGCTTTGTGACATCACAAGTGCAGTGTGACATCACAGAGAAGTCCATGTGACATAACATGGACTTCTCATAACATGGGGCGTTGTGATGTCACAAGGGTAGTATGATATCACAGAGATAGCTGTGTGACATCACAGGAGCTGTGTAACATTACAGGGGCTGTGTGACAACACAGGAAGACTGTGTGACATCACAGAGAAGGCAGTGTGACATCACCGGGTCTGTATGACATCGCAGAGGCTGTGTGAGGTCCCTGGGGAGGTCACTCTGTCCCGGCCCCCTTCACAGCTCCCCCCAAAGCAATCCAACCCTGCTCATGCACAGCAGGGTCCCCTGTCCCCCGGGTCCCCCCACCCCCGGCCCCGCAGCCTCCCCCAGAGGATGTTCCACAAGATCAACCCCAGAGCCTGACATGGGGACAGGGGGCCAGGGCCCTGAGGGTGGGACACGGGGACAGAGACCCCCCAGCAGTGTCCCCATGTCCCCCAGGGCCAGAGCCTGGGCAGGGCTCCTTCACCCTGCTACCAACGAGGCCTTGAGAGCGCTGAAAAGATCCCTGTCAAGGGATCCGCCAAAACCAGATTTAATATTAAGGGACAGCAGCACAAAGTGCCTTATCAAGAGTCACTCTGCTCCTGACTGGACACTTCAGGCACACCAAGGAAACAAAGCAACAACAAAACCAAACAGAATCCAGTCAATCAAACGAGAAATGAACTGAGAACTGTCCCTGTGTGTGTGTATGACACAAGCACAGTGAGGGCAATGATAAAAGGAACATAGCCTAAAGCTTAACAGGCCTCACACTTAACAGGACTTAATTTACACCTTAAATGTAACTGATACCTTTAACATGAAAGTTTAGCAAAACAACAGCAATTAACAGTATTTAACTTTACTGATAACCTATGACTTAGCAATTTAACAGAGGAATAACACTTAACAATACTTAGCTAATAACCTAAATTAAATGTAACAATTTTGCAAAAGAACAACTCTTAGGATAATTGAACTTAGCTTAGACCTCATGACTTACTTACAGCTATGTGGATATCTGACTGACTCAGCTATCCAAGGCACTCAAACCCCTCAGAGAGCAGCATTTCTGCCACATTTCCCCAGCACAGGCACTCCTGTGTCAACACAGACACAAAGAGTCAGTGCAAGGCACCTGTGAGAAATTCCCCTGAGGGCAGGGAATGCTCTGTGTGGATCCTTTGGCATGTCCCCAGTGGGTGAAGGGTTGAGCCTGGAGGAGTGGGGGCATTGGCCCAGGCTCTGTCATTGTTCAGGATCCCCAAGTGCAGCAAACGGGAGAGTTCCTGGCTGGGAGAGGCCCCACTCAGAGGGAGTGGCTGGCCCAGGAGAGCTCCAAGGGCTCCTTTTGGAGCGCTGTTTGCAGGGCCCCAAGGGAGGGGCTTCAGTCCCAGCAATGGTTCAGCCTGGTCACACTTGGCATCAACAGCTTTCTTTGGCAGGGTGAGAACAGGGATGTTGTGCCACTGAGGGAGCAAAAACAGCTCCCAGGGCTTCTGCTAAAGGGACCAGGAGCTGGTTGGGCAGCAGCAGTACCTGGAGCAGACAGTGTTTGTCATGAGCTTCAGAGGAGCTGAGCCCAGGGGCTGTTGGCCAAGGCTGGGCCCAAGGAGCATTTCTCATCTGGCAGGGTGGCCTGAGAAGGGGAGGGGGGAATGCAGCAGCACAGGGCCCATGGAACCAAGGGACCATTGTGACACTGTGGGGCCCTGTGAAACCAAGGGACCATTGTGACACTGTGAGGCCTCATGGAATCATGGAGAGCACTGTGACATTGCTGGACCTCACAGAACCAAGGGGACCATACTGACACTGTGTGACTCCATGGAATGTAGGGATCATTGTGATACTGAAAGACCCCATCAAACCAAGGGTCCATTGTGACATTGTGGGCCTTCATAGAATTGTGGAGACCATTATGGCACTTTGGGGCGTCATGGAACCAAGGGGCCATTGTGACACTGTGAGACCCCATGGAGCCAAAGCTCCATTGTGATGTTGCAAGGACTCATGGAAGCATGGAGATACCATTAAGAGATTTCATGGCCTTATGGAACCAAGGGGCCATTGTGACACTGAGGGGACTCATGGAGTAATGGAGACCATTGTGACACTGTGAGGCCTCATGGAACCAGTCGGACCTTTGTGACCCTGGGGGTCCCCACAGAACCAAGAGGACCATTGTGATATTGTGGGCCCTCGTGAAACCAAGAGGCCTTTGTGACACTGCAGGGCTGCATGGAACCAAAGCTCCAGGGTGACACAGAGGGGCCTCCTGTCATCGAAGGTCCATTGTGACACTGTGGAGCCAATGGAGACCATTGTGACACCGCAAACCCCCAGGGTGCAAAGGTCCATTGTGACATTGCAGGGCTCATGGAACTGTGGAGTCACATGACATTGTGGGGCCTGGGGAACCACGGAGACCATTGTGACACTACGGAGCCTCATGGAATCATTGGGACCCATTGGGACACTGCAGGGTCTTCTGGAACCTAGGGGCCCTTGTGACACTGCTGGACCCCATGGAATCGAAGCATCATTAGGACACTGCAGGGCCCCATGGAATCAAGGGGACCATGGTGATACCGCAAGGCCTCATAAAAGCAAGGGAAGAAGGAACAGGGCTGGCTGGTTTGGCCTCCCTTTGATTGCCTGACTGGTCCAGCTGACTTTGGCATGTTGGGGGTCTCTTCTTATCAGCTGCTGAAACACCGGGGCTCTGTGCTTTCCTTCCTATGGAAAAGATCTGTCATCCTCCTCCAGGCACCAATGGCCAGAATTGGGATTTCACCTTCAAATTTCCTTATATCCAGGGATTGTTCCCTTAGGAATATTGCCAGCACAAGACTGGCTGGCAATGGTTTCATGGGGCTCACCTCCCCTCTATCCACAAAACACTGGGCAAGGTTTTCTGCTTTCCTCTCATGCGAAAGATCTGTTCTGCTTCTCCAGGTGCCCATGGTTGAGATTGGGGTCTCACTTTCAAAATTTCCTATATCCAAAGACCGCTCCCAGAAAAAATCTGCCATTCCTGACAAGTCTGGCTGGCCTTGGCCCAGTGAGGCTCTCACCTGCCTTCCAAACACTGGGGCTCTGTCCTTCCCTTCCTATGGAAAAGAACTGTCCTTCTAGTCCAGGTGCCCATGGCCAGAATTGGGATTTCACCTCCAAAATCGCCTATTGTGACAGACTGGAGGACATTGTTGGCTCAAAACATTTCATGTGTGGGGGAGGAAGGGGCAGGTCCAGCCTTTCCCTGCCCTGGAACCCCACCCCTGCCCTGCCCTGGATCCCCAATCCCCCCAGAGCCTCTCTCCCAGCCCAGCAGTGTCTGCCAGTCCCAGGCACAGCACAGGCAATGCTCCACAGCCACCTCTGCAGACCCAGCCCAGCTCCTGAGGGACGAAATGACCCGAAGTCCCACCTGGGGGAAGGGCCCAGGAAGACCAAGGGGTATTGAAGGCTGACCACAAGGCAAGCACACATCTTGACCCTACCTCCTCTTGGAATTTCTATCTGAACACTGCTGGAATCTAAGAGTTGGTAGCTTTGTTTGTGCTTCTCTGTAACTTTTTTGTCTTTCTCTCTTTCTGTGTGTCCTGGGGTGACGTTATGATGCTTGCATCCCCATTCATCTGTTCTATGCCTTTAAGACCGACTCTGAAGAGTGGAAGTTTTGTTTGGGTTTCTCTTATCAGGGACACAGAGACAGGCAGTATACATAGGGCTGTTTTTCACTTCTTGCTTTCAGCTTGCTGCTTTGCTTGCTTGCTTTTCTGCTCTTGCTTCTGCCCTCGCTTTTGCTTCTGCTTATTGCTAGTTTAGCTAAACAGTCCAAATTCCTTCCCAGACTGTTTCTCCTCTCCTGTTCCTGTGACCATCTCGAACTTGCTCCGGACTGGGACCCGGGAAACACCGAGGGTTTGCAGTTTGCACCTTGTGGCTGCAGCAGCTGGCCCAGCACTGGAGGGACTGAGAACAGAGCAACCACCCCCGAAAGAGACTTTCTGATTTTGTCATCTTTCTTAGAGTGGTGTCAGCTGGTATTGTTCATTTTGTGTGCTGGGGGATGCTGTGCCTGAAATAAACAGGTTCTTTCCACCTCTCTCCAAGGAATTTTTTCCCGAACCGGTTGGGGGGAGGGGCCGTGTGGGTTTTGCTTTCTGGAGGGGCCCCCCTTTGCAGATTCTTTAACAAATTTGCCCTAAACCAGGACACTGTGTCTTCTTCTGTTTCTGTGCTCCTGCAAATTTTTATTAACATTAAATTTAACAGGCTTAGAATTTGTGAAGTTGAATGGGCGAAGTCAATGCTTTGAGAAGTGCTTTTTGTTGATTGAAAGTCTGTCATGGTTTGACATGGGAAGAATTTTCAAAAGTAATACAAAACTTTTTGTGTAACTGACAATCTGTTGAACCACTAAGATACTGAACACACCTCTGTGAAACACGTATGTTAAAGATGAAAAAACCCAGGAACCTCCTCTTTCTTTTCCAGCCAACAAAGTAGCAGCGGGCCCTGGCCCCTGTGACAGTGTTCACAGGGGTCTTAGGATGAGGGAAGAGACAAGGATCTGACTCCATGTTTCAGAAGGTTTGATTTATTGTTTTATAATATATATTATATTAAAACTATACTAAAATAATAGAAGAAAGGATTTCATCAGAAGGCTAGCTAAGAATAGAAAAAAAAAAGAATGATAACAAAGGCTTGTGGCTCGGACTCTCTGTCCAAGACAGCTCACTGTCATTGGCCATTTATTAGAAACAACCAACATGGCCAAATCAAAAATCCACCTGTTGCATTCCACAGCAGCAGATAACCATTGTTTACATTTTGTTCTTGAGGCCTCTCAACTTCTCCGGAGGAAAAATCCTAAGGAAAGGATTTTTCATAAAAGATATCTGTGACAGGCCCTGGCCCCCTTCTCAACCAAACCAAACCAAACCAAACCAAACCAAACCAAACCAAACCAAACCAAACCAAACCAAACCAAGCAACCCTGCCATGCAGCCCCTTCACCCCTCCCCAGGCCCCCCCTTCCCACCAGCCCCATTCTAACCAAACCAAACCCCAACAACTACCAAACAGGAAAACAAAAGAGGCTACAAAACCCCAACCAGAACAAAGCCAGCCACAGCTGTTAAAATCTTACCATCAAGTCCCCTCCAGCTAACACAACTCACACCAAAAACCCCTACAACCTACAACCCACACAAAATAACCTTGAAACTAAAATTAAAGACAATAAAAACCCTAAAACCAGCCATAAAACCAATACTAACACAACCCAACCACAATTTCCACTTCAAATTACTGGTGGGCAAGGTGTTAATCCTTTCAATATTTCAATCCTCCCTCGAGTAAAAGAAAAAACCAAAATATAAGCATATAAGAAGACCCATAAAACCATCAAAGTCAGTAAAGAAGTTATATCCTAAATAAAAAAGAAGAAAAAAATACCTTAATCTAAGAACTAAAATCCTCTAACAAACTATGAAGAAAAAACTCTTTTTCTTTATAACACATCAAATTATAAAAAATTTCAAATTATTATAAAAAAAACCCCTCCACGTTAAAATAAACAAATGTTAAAAAACCTGTAATTTCATAAAATATTAAACAGGGGAAAAAAAAGAAATCCAGAATCCCCAAAAGAGGATCTCTATTCTCAGAGATAAAAATAATTTTAAAAGTAAATAATAAAATTTTTTACCTTTAAATAACTCATCTTTAAAGCAACACTCCAAAAGTCAACATGGTACATCAATAAGATGTAAAAAAGTTTGTAGCAATAAAAACAACTTCATGATAACAAAGTTCCCCAGACAACGGTTATGCATGAAAAAGTTAAGAACCAAAAACCCTTAATTTTTCTACATATAAAAAAAATCTCCATAATCTTTACAAGAGAAACTTCTCTCCCAAAGTAAACTAAAAAAGATTATTCTAGAAATAGTAATCTAACTAGAAGTTTTAAGTTTAGTTTCTTTACATTGTCAGTAAAAAAGAAAAAGTTGTAAAAAAAAAATTGCAACGAATGGTTTATTTTAATTCTTATGACCTTTTTTAGGCTGCTTTTAAAGAAATTTTCTTTATACCCTTCTAAAATTTTAATTTTACTTTACCTTTCTCATAATCCTATCTCACAACAAAACAAATACATAAATAATTAACCAACACGAAAACCCACCATACTGATCAATACATTAATTAATAAGAAATCTCAAGAATAGAAAAATCTTAAACTAACAAACCAAAACCACTCCAATGTCATAATAAACCTTTTGCCAAAGTTTCTCTGATTTTCTACAGTTCCCACTAAAGGCTGTTTGTTGTTTTGAGGTCCTGACAATCCCTTGTTGGTATTTCATCAGGGCATCCAACTCAGAGGACACAAACAATTGTAATTCCTTTGAAATGTCTCCTTGAGAGAGTTGTTTGGAAGATGGGGATCAGGGCTTGTCTGTCCTGCTTGGCACAGCCCAGGCAGGGCTTTCCCAGCCACATTCCACACTCCATTGCCCAGCTGGAGCTGCTGGTGCCTCTGAGTTGTGCTGCCCCAGCCCCAGGGACGCTCTCCTTGTCTGCCCATTCCCCCACGGTCTCTGGGTAGGGATGGCCTCAGTGGGGGCTGCTGACATCCTCAGCACCTTGGAGGCTGCTGCTGAATTTTCCTGCTCCAGAGGCTTGTTCAGCCTTCAGCTCTTGAGTGCAGGAATTCAGTGTCCCAGGGCTCATTACCATTCAGAACACCTGAACAAGCCAAGCTCTGGGAATAATTGGATTTTAATTTTCAAATCTTTCGTGGTTAATTCAACAGATCTCAGTAGTATATACAAAGTATATGCATTATATTTAAAAAGACAGTGAGAAAGGATTTTTCAGGTCCTGTTTAGTTTTTCTTCCTGTTAATTCATTGATATGTGCAGTCTCCAATTGACACTGAATCCAAGCACCTCCTCATGAAGTTTGAATAGATAGGAAAATCAAGACCCTTCATGGCTGACAATCAATCAGACTCTGTCCCTACCCCCACCCCACCATTTCCCCCATCCAAGCCCTGGCACTCAGAGCAGCCTTCTGCAAATCTGAGCTCCCTCCAGCCCAGGCTGCACCTGCAGCTTTCAGCTCCTTGGCTCCCACTCCCACCTGCTTTCCTTGGAGAAGGAGCTGCCCAAGACACAGAGGGATGTTCACTTCTTGTCAGCCAGCAAAGCCAAGGGAAGGCACAGCTCCATCAAATGCAAAAGTCACTCCTCTGCTGGATATTAAGTCCACTTTCCACAGCAGACAGTATCAGAGCAATGGAAAACATCTTCTGTGCCCAGCACAGATCCCAAGGTCCCCCCAAACCCTCCTTGCCCCGATTCTGCCCAGATTTGCTCTTTGCACACACGAGTCACAGGCTGAAGTCAGGAGCTCCCTCCATGCCAGAGGGAGGAAAAGACAGAAAGAGGATGAAGAGCTCTCCTGTGCAGAGCCAAGGTCCAAGTGCAGCCCTTGCAGTGGGAACCACAACTCATCAGGTTTGTGTCCTTTGGGCACAGGGACTGGTGACAGTCAGAGGCGCAGAAAGGTTTCTTGCCAACAAACAAAAGTTGAACATTTGAACAGTTTAATAACCATCACAGCTCTTCCCTCAGATCTCTGGGATGTCCCAGCACCATCTGACATGTCCACCATTTCCCAGGGATTTTCATATAGCAAGAGTTTTGGACAAAGACATAAGAAATGGTAATTCTGTGATAGATATAAACACAATTAGGATGCTGTCTAATGTGATATTTATTTAAACTTTAGAAAGATTTGACAACTCCCTGATGTTCAAAGCAAGAATCCAGTCAGTTGAGAGGCACTTGAATGACCAGAGAGGATCTGGATGAGAAAATCTGGGATGGAAAGGACATAAATGCAGCTGCTCTAAATGAAGAGATGTTCTTAGACAGGGCCATTTCAACAGGACAGCTGGAAACACCTGAAGGGAAAGGATCATTAAATATTAGAGTGAATATTGGTGGCAAAGGCAAAGGGAAAGATGAGTATTTCTTCTCCCGCCATCAGAGGAAGAATCCAGCACATCCAGGAAATTCCTGATCCAGGAGAGAACACCTTGCCATTTCTTAAAAGTTCTCAAATGACCTTGACTTTTTTATCAAATCAGATAATAAAGATTTGCTTGTATATTATGAAACTAACAGGTATTAAAACCTGTGCTCCTTTCCAGGCAGACATCAGTTATGTGCGCATGAACAGGCAATGCCACTTGTGCACTGCTGGGATTGGATCTCTCCGAGACCACCTGAGGGAGAGAAGAGCACCTTGCAAGTTGCAGGGTCCCTGACAGCCCCACAGGGCTCCTGTCGCATCAACATCTGGTCTGCTCCCATCTGAAACCGGGCACAGCATAGTGCCGGGATCATCAGAGAGCTGAGGTGTGTGCTGGAATTCAATGCCCTCCCCATCCCACAGCAGCCCTGCATTTCCCTGCTGCAGCCTTGGTCTCCAGCACAGCCATGGAAGCTCTTTGGACTCTGGACTGTTGTTGCAGCACCGAAGGGCAGCTGAGTTCTTCCTTTGGCACAGTCAGGCCTGGCCAGGGCAGGCCATGCTCAACAATTGCTTGTGTGTGCCTGGCCTTGCTGTCAGCCCCGGCAGCGGCTGCGTGGCCCCTTTGTGGCCCTGTGCTGGCCCAGCCATGGTGGCCCAGCCCCTGTGCAGGCCCAGCCCAGGCCAGGAGCATTGCGGCTGGGAACGGCCCCTGTGCTGTGGTGCCCACAGCAGCCTTGGGGCTCTGTGCCCCATGGCCTCCCTGCTGGGCAGCCTCTGCCAGCTCCTGCAGAGCCCCTGGCACCTGTGGGGCTGCACAGACAGCCCTGGCCCAGGCTCTGCCGGCCTCTGGGACAGCAGAGAGGCAGCCAGGGCTGGCCATTGCCAGGAACAGGTCCTGATCCCCGCAGGAGGATGGAGCTGGGCCACAGCCAAACTCAGCCCAGGCCAAAGCTGAGCTGAGCAGCCAGGGCTGCCAAGGCCTGGGCACAGAGGCTGGTGCTGACAATGTCCTCGGCCCCCTCCCTGCTCTGTCCATGCCACCAAGGGCACTGAGCAGCCTCCTATCTGGGCCACTCACCTGTTTGCAATGCCTTGCACAGGTGCTGGCCCTGCCCCAAAAGGCCTGGCCTGAGTCCTGCCCCTGCACGCTCAGCCAGGCTGAGATGGACACTGATGGTTTTTGGGCCAGGCTCTCTGAGCCTGGCCCAGCTCCCTGCAAGCTTTGCCAGCTGCCCTGAGCTCTGGGCAGCACCAAGGGCCTCTCCCCAGCCCAGCCCAGCCGGCTCTGGCCCCACAGCTCTGCTCAGGCCAGGCTGCTCTGGGCACTGGGCCCACGGCCTCACCCCCTGGCAGGGCACAGCAGCAGCTGCAGCTGCCACAGGACTCAGCCCCACCATGGGGGAAGGTGGTGGGCCAAGGGCAGAGGCTCCCTGCCTGCCCTGCTCCCCTCGGGCTGAGATGCTGAGAGCTCTGCAGCCCCTGCTGCCATCCCATCTGCCCAGGGCAGCACAAGAGCCCCGGCCTTGGGGCCCTCAAGAGCTGCTCCTGCTCCAGGCCCAGGGCCCATGCCAAAGCTGGGGCAGCCACAAAGCTGTGCCCATTTCTGTTCATTGCTGCTCTGATAGGGATGGATCCTCAGCTACTTGGAGGTTGCTGATGGATTTTACTCCTCCAGATGCCTCCTCTTTCTTGATCTTTTCAGTTCAGGAATTCAGTGACAATCGCTCATAAAAATTGGTTTGAAACACTTGAACAAGACAAGCCCATGGGAAAAATTTAAGTTTTCAATTCTTCTCTGGTAAATTAGACACATTTCATAAGTGTATTCAAAGTTAATCTGCTATATTGGGAAAAAAAAAAAAAAAGAAAAGCAGAGAAAACTGTTTTGTTCAGTAATTTTTTCCTATTTATAGTTTGATGTCAGCAATGTCCAATTGATATTGACCCCCTGCAACTTCTAACATAGCCTGAATTGATGTGAAGTTCAAGACCCTCCATGGCTGACAATCAAACTGACATTTTCCCCACCCCCTCCCCACCTTTTCCCTCATCCAACCCTACTTACTCCTATGGATCAGGAATGCTGTGGCCAGCAGGAGCAGGGCAGTGATTCTTCCCCTGCACTTGGCACTGGTGAGGCCACACCTACAGTGCTATGTACAGTTCTGGGCCCTCAGTTTAGGAAGGACATGGAGGGGCTGGAGCATGTCCAGTGAAGAACAACAAGGCTGCTGAGGTGTCTGGAGCACAAGCCCTGTGAGAAGTGGCTGAGGGAGCTGGGGTTCTTTATCCTGGAGAAGAGGAGGCTCAGGGGAGACCTCATCACTGTCCACAACTCCCTGACAGGAGGATGTAGCCAGGAGGGTTCAGGCTCTTCTCCCAGGGAACAGTGATAGGACAAGAGGACAAAGCCATAAGCTGTGCCAGGGGACCTTTAGGCTGGAAATAAGGAAATATTCTTTACAGAAAGAGAGATTGGGCATTGGAATGGGCTGCCCAGGGAGGTGGGTGAGTCACCATCCCTGGAGGTGTTTCAGGTAAGACTGGATGTGGCACTGAGTGCCATGGTCTGGGTGACAAGGTTGGTGTTGGATCACAGGTTGGACTTGCTGATCCCCAAGGTCTTTTCCAGCCTGGTTGATTCTGTGATTCTGTGATGATTGTGACACTGCAGGGCCCTGGGGAAGCAAGGGGCCATTGTGACACTGTGGGGCCTCGTGGTACTAAGAGGATCACAGTGACGCTGCGTACTGAAGGCACTGTAGAAACAAGGCCCCATTGGGACACTGTGGGGCTAAATGGAAGCAAGGAGTCCAGTGTGACACTCTGGGTCCTCGTAGAACCATGGAGGCCACTGTGACACTGCAGGGCCTTGTTGAACTGAGGGGCCAATTGTGACACTATGGCACCAAGGAGACCCTTGTGAGACCCGGGGGCCCAACAGAACTATAGCGCATTGTGACACTGCAGGGACTTGTTGAACTAAGGTGTGGTAGGGTTAGTGCTGGCGAAATGCCAGTGCCCCTACTGAAATATACTTACTCATTTTCTGCTGTGAGATATGATTATGAGGAAGGTAAAGCAGCCTTAAAACTTAAAAAGTACATAAAGAAAACTTTATTAACAGTAACTAAAAGAAGAAATAATAAGAATCAGAATAAAACCTTTAGAACTCCTTCCCCCTACAACCTTTTCTTTCCCACTAACACATACAGAATCAATTCAGTCAGTTTATCACTTCTAGAATGTTTTCTTCAGTTCACTTATGGAGAGGAGTACCTCTTGTCATTTCATGGAGACTTCTCCACAAGAACTCAGTTCTCTTGTGGCTTTTAATTTCCATGAACAGCAGCTACCCAGGAATAAGCAATTGTGAAGTGTCTCCCATCTTTTCACTGCCTTCTCACAGCTGTGTTTGTTGGCTATGTTAATATATGGGTTATTATTTTGATGATGAGCTGTTCAAGAGCCAAGGTTCTCTTTATCTGTCCCTGAGATCATCTTCATCTCTGGGAAAAGAGGCCTTCTTCTTCTTTCCCTGGAGGCAGAGGGTCTTCATCACTCCTCTCTCTCTCTGTTCAAACTTCTCATGAGATCACAGCTACTTCAGCATCTGCTTGTTTTAGCAGAAATGCCTTTGCTCATATCTACGATTTGAACACTTCATCCCTGCATACTTTCAATGAGTTACAGCAAAAAAAGAGTCTGATGTATCAATTATATTTTCTCCATAGCCTTACAAGAAGATTTCAGGCCAGGACTGAGTCATCTCCTCAACCCTCCCATCTGGGACTTGACATCTTCTTACTGACCTTCATGTCTCTATGTTCTTCTCATCTTGTTCTCTACGTGTCTTCACTCTGTCCTTTTCTCTGACCCAAGGGAGGACTGAAGGGTTGTAAGTCTTATCTATGCACTGAAAGAGCTAATATCTCACCTGGGGCCTGCAGATGGTCATGATCCTGTGATCCCTGCTGGGCAGTGGCCAAAGCAATTGCAGTGCTGGATTTTTCAGGCTGCTCTGGGGGCTGTGTCAGGATCAGCCCCATGGCCGGTCTCTGGCCCCTGCTCTGTTCAATTCCAGGCACAGGGCCACTCTCTGTGTGGGCTACAAGGCCGCCTCTGGCCTCAGCCACATGATCTTGTGCAGCAGCCACACTGGGGGAAAAAATGGCTGAGATCTCAGCTGGAATACGCCACAGGCTGATGGCCTCCCATGCCCCTGTCTGGCAGCTGCTGGTGCCCGGCTCTGCCGGGACAGTTTGGCAGGTTCCCCGAGAAGGGACCCAGCCACACAGCAGGGTCCGCCCAGCCTGGCCCATCTGAGCAGCCAGTCTGGCCTTGTTACCTGTTCCCAGGCTGGAAGGAAGAGAGAGCTTTCCCTGGGGTTTGCTTGTTTTTAACATGGGTGTTCATAAGACTTGTTCAGCTTTCTAGTGGTTTAACAAGGTGTCAGTCTTCAAAACCAGTCACTGATTGGTGTTGTTAGGCACAGATGAAGCTCTCAACAGCTCTTCTCAGAAATATCATTTCTGCGTGTGGCTTCTTCCCTCCTCACCAAATGTCAATTAATGCAAAACCAATACATAGGGAACCATTGTGACACCCTGGTGCCCCATGGAACCAAGGGTCCCTTGTGACACTGAAAAATCTTGTGTAAGCAGGGGTCCATTGTGACACTGAGCCACCAGGGAATCCACTGGGGCACTCTGGGGCCTCATGGAACCAAGGGACCCCTGTGACACTGTGTTACCCTGTGGAACCGTGGAGGCCACTGTGACACTGCAGGACCTCGTGCAATGATGGGGCCATTGTGACACTGCAGAGCCCCATGAAACCAAGGGGCCAGTGTTGCTCTGCAGAGACTCATGGAATGAAGGAAACATGTTTGACACTGTGATGACCCTTGGGACCAAGAGGCCATTGGGACACTGTGGAACCAAGGAGAGCATTGCTACTCTCCTTGACCTACTGCCAGACTTCATGGAACCAAGGATTCGTCGTGACACTGCAGGGCCTTGGGGGACCAAGGTGCCATGTGACACTGTGGGGCCCAAAGATCCAAGGGACTTTGTGACAGCAAAGGAACATTGCGACACTGTGACACCTCATGGAATCATGGAGATCATTGTGACACCCTCGGACCTCATGGAGATGTGGTGACAGCAAAATTGCTGGGAGTGTGGATCTGCTGGAGGGTAGGAGGACTCTGCACAGGGCCCTGGACAGGCTGGATCCAGGGCCCAAATCCAACAAGCTGAGGTTTAACAAGTCCAAGTGCCGGGTCCGGTATTTTGGCCACAACAACCCCTGCAGCACTACAGGCTGGGGACAGAGTGGCTGGAGAGCAGCCAGGCAGAAAAAGGACCTGTACGGACTGATGGACAGCAGGCTGGACATGAGCCAGCAGTGTGCCCGGGTGGCCAAGAAGGCCAATGGCTCCTGACCTGGATCAGGAATGGTGTGGCCAGCAGGAGCAGGGCAGTGATTCTTCCCCTGTGCTGGACACTGGTTGGGCAGCATTTCGAGTGCTGTGTCCAGTTCTGGGTCCCCCAATTTAGGAAGGACATGGAGGGGCTGGAGCGTGTCCAGAGAAGGGCAACAAGGCTGGGGAGGGGTCTGGAACACAAGTCTTGTGAGGAGCAGCTGAGGGAGCTCAGGATGTTCATCCTGGAGAAGAGGAAGCTCAGGGGAGACAAGGAAGAGTCAGTCACGCTTGGAGCAGTTGCAGGAGGAGCCCTGGGCCTCCTCTTCAGAAGCTCCAGCAGCCCAGGTCCCTCAGCTTCTCCTGCCAGCCCCAAAGCCCATCCTGTCCGTCCTGCAGAGCCTCTGCAGCTCCTCCTCACTGCTCAGAACAGGGAGCCCCAGAGCCAGACACAGCAGCCCAGATGTGCCCCCCTGGCCTGGGGTGCCTCTGGCAAGGGAGTAGCACCAGGCACTGCAAGAGCGTGCAGACAATTCCTGTGGCACTGTCAGGGTCCATCCTAGTGGACAGATGACCTGATGGTTCGTAGGAATGATCTCAGAGTGCAAAAACCAACACGGTACAAGGGGGTTTGCAGTGATAATCATATCAAATGTGGGTTTTATTGAAATAATCACAGCAAAAATGCGATAGAGGGATTAAGGGAGAGAAAAAGAGAGAGAAAGAGAGGGAGAGGGGATATAGCTACCAAAGCAGAGACGAAGTCCTATGGTCCAGTCCAGCCGAGGGTCCGCCTGCTACGCTGGGGAGATCTCAAAGGCTCTAGCTAACTCAGAGGTTTTTATTACTGAAAATTCTGAGGGGGGGGGGAAACAGATACAGTAGGGAACAGATGTAGCAGGTAGTGTATGTTCTCAGCAGTAAATGAAAGCCATTGTTTTCTTGGTCCAGTGGTCACAACCTGCAGGCAAACATCTTGCTTTGGTCAGCTTGCCTCCCCACACACCTCCCCCGGGCTGGGGGTTTCAGTCCCAGTCCTTGGAAGGAGCAGAGGGGCCTTTTAGGAGTTTCATGTCTCAGTCCTTAGTGGAGAAGCTTCTCACATCTCCATCTGTCTGTCACGGTGGTTGTAAAACAGATGAGGGTCTTCGGTGGGAGACCATCTGAAACTCAGGAGAAGTCCAGTCAGGCTGAGAGGTGAGACAGCTTCCAAAGCTGCTATTGTTTCAAATGGGGCATGGTGCCCCTTCTTAGCATACAGCAAATGCTCCTGTGAAAACAATAGCTTAACACTGAGCTTTCAGGTCTCAGGGCACGTGGCGTGTGGCTTTTCTCCTTCAGTGTCAGATATTCTAGACACGGGGGGTCTTCTCTTCAGTGGTCTCCCAAGGATGATCATGAGGCAGATGAGGGAAAATTTGGACAGACTCTCACACTGGCTCAGTGCCTTTCTGTGTGCCAAGTATGGGGCTCTTCCTTTTTGCTCTGGGATGCAAAACCTTTCACTGCTTCCATGTGACTGAACTCTCGAGGTCCCTGATGTGAAATGTTTTAAGACAGCTCCTGCTACAGCACACAAGTTTGGATTTACAAAGGTGAAAGGAGAGCTTTTCTTTTGGAATTTAAAACCCTGCCAAGTAGGCTGGAAGGAAAGAACAAAAGGATTCAAAAACCAGCAGAAATGTACTTTATTTTTGTGGTGGTTTGACCAGGAAGAAGTGGGAATTCTGGGATGCTGTGGTCAAACCAATGGATGCTCAGATTTTGATATTGGCACCTGATGTGGCCAGTGGGATCTGGAAAAACCTCCAAGAAAACACAGGGATTAAAAGCAGAGCTTCGGCGCTGGGCGGCTCTCTTGGGACTCCGAGGGACGGAGGTCGGATCTCCCTCCACTGTCCAGCCGCTGCTGCTGGGCGGGGGAGGGGCAGCCATGTGGTAGGCCTGGGCCTGAACAGAGATGGGGGGTGAGGAGGCCCTTGCAGATGGAAGGGTGGAGGACCCCCAAGAGACATCGGGGAGCCATTCCCCCCCAGGAGAGAGAGAGAGGATGTGCCAGCCGGAGCAGCAGCCAGTGTGGGAGTGCTGGAGTTCTGGGACAGACAGAGACTGAAATTTTTAACCCCTTTCTTTCATGATTGGGACCCTGCAAAAATGCTAATCCTCCTCGGAGCTGAATAAGATGGGAGATAAGAGATGAGATGAGACAAGGACCTGGCCCGAAGGACGTGGAGAAGGCTTGCTGAGTGGAGAGAGAGATGATTGGAGTGGCCTTTTGGCAGGACTTTTCTTGTGTAGCCATAGACTGAACCAGTTTTATTCCTGTGACACAGAGACTGCATTTAGGGAGAGGCAGTGCCTCAGAACCAGGATGGTTCATTGTGGGGACCCCTCGGCCCCAGTGGGTGGGAAAAAATGGGGGGGACAGATGTCCCAAAGCAGAGACTGTGCCTTTTTGGAGTGAGACAAGGCATCCTTAAAAGACAACCCTGAAAGCAGCTCTGGTCCATGCACAGTGGTGAGAGCACTGGGCATGGAAGGAAGATGTCACAAGCGGCAAAAGGACTTTCCAGGTGGTGCTGAGTGACATGGAAGCACACGAGCTTTCAGCGTGTTTCCAGGGGAAGCCTATGGTGCAAGAAGGACTCCTCTCCTCTTCATGGACTGAAGTTTGAATATCCTAAAGGGTGTGCCAGACTGGGCAGTTGGTGATTTTGGGGGGAATGTATCGGATTGGGAAATTTTGGTGGTGGGGAAGAGGAAAGTGTTTTTTGTAAGGTTTTCAATTTCTTTTTCTCTTATAGTGTTTTTTCCTTCTTTCTTTTCTTGCAGTTTAGGTAATAAACTTTTCTTTATATTTAAGCTTGAGCCTGCTTTGCTTATTCCTGGTCACATCTCACAACAGACACCAGGGAGAAGGTACACTCATGGGGGCTATGGCTCTGCCAGGCCCAAACCATGACAATTTTATAAAATGGGGTTGGCCCTCCCCTTTCTCCTATGACCTTAGAAAAGTGAGCAGAAACGTGTGTTTCCCTTGTAGATAAAGTGTCCCTGCTGAAACAGTTCAGCTACCAATGGAATCACCTGAGTGGCCAAGCCCTGCTGGATGTCACCGAGCGTATCACAGGTATGGCCTCTCCTTCTGAGCCCAGAGCTCTTCCCAGGGAGCATTTAAAGGGAATGCCTGTGAGCAGACAGCAGAGTAGCTCCTCCAAACCAGGAGGTGCTGAGCTTGTCCCTGCTGCCCCATAGCCAAGGCAGGTGGGTTTGGCAGGTTTTCCCTGGCTGCTGCAGAGCTGGGCAGCACCTGAGATGGGGGCAGTGCTCAGCCTGGGGCTGAGCTCTCACTGGGGCATCTCAGAACCACCTCCAGCAAAGGGAGGGCTAAAAATGCCCCAGCTGGCTCCTCTCTGGGAAGCTCAGGGACATCTGTGATCTTTGAGGGGAAATGGTGGCCAATGCTGTTTCAGGGCATCCGTTTGTTTTGTCCTCACAGAATCCTTGTTTTTCTCCTGGAAAGTTTTGAGGCTGAACCGTGCAGAGCCTGGGGGTCACAGCTGAGGTCAGAACTCAACAGAGGTATCAGAGGCACGGGTTTAGCGCAAGGCAGCCTCTGGGGGCACAGGGACAGAAGCAGAGTGCTGAGGCTCCCTGCCTGTGCTGTCACAGTGGCCTTGGACTGAGCCTTTCAGGGTGTGCAAGCAGTGTCTGCCTGTGTCAGCGCTGCCCAAAATGCTACAAATGCAGCTGATAATTGATTCCTCAGAGGAGCTTGCTATGCCAGCAATAGCCAAGGAATGGAAACATGATAATCTCAATATATAGTAGAGAAGATGATTGATAGCCTTGCTTTAAGTGGGGCTAAATCCACTGCTAATTATGCCAACATCTTTGAATGTAAGGTTTAATACACTTTGTGTCTTCATTAGGAATCTCAAAAGGGCATGTTCAGCAATTGGGAATGTCAAAGGTCCTTTAAAGAGCATTTGAATAACGTAGATCTCCAGCAATAGGGAATTTAGTTTAGCTCTTCTTTTGACCTCTTTTTCAAAAAAATGATTTAACCATAAATTAGGAGTACTTTAGAAAGAGCAGATGTTCTCTCTGAGATTCAGTAGGAACAGACAGATGATCTTCCTGTTCAGTAGTCACCAATGTCTTTAATTGCATTTTAACTCAAATGAATTCCCATTTTAAAATGGGTTCCATAACCCTTTCCTGCTTCACAGAATTGGTTTTGGGTACTTGCAGGAGCTCTTTCATTGTTGGTGACCACTGGTGGATTAACAGCATAGAGAAAATGAAGTTTCTTCCACTACAGAATATTAAATGGCTGCTAGGTAACATTTTGTCTGATCAGAAAATAAGAATGGTCTCCAGAGCATTTCAGGTTTTGATCTCTCAGCCAAATCTGCCATGCAAGAAGTCTGTTGGTAGTAACTTTTTGTCTGTGTTTGATATAGTTCAGTTCAGAAAATGGGCAGAGAGATTTCACAGACAATATGAGAAAACACTCATGTTTTGGTTACATTTCAGTCCCCTGTGTAGCATTTTTCTTTCTCTATGCCCCTATTCAAGTGGACATCATAAGAAAAAGTGCCATTAACATTGAGAGGGGAAGTGGCATTAAAATGTGGAGATGTCCAAATGCCAAGGCAATGGGGTCTGAGAATTACCTAAGACACCCTGAGGTTTGAAACAGGTCTTTGTTGGAAGCCCCAAAAGCATTCTGCCAAAGACCCCAGCTGGTCACTGATGTTTCTCATCCAGCTGTCAGGCAGCAGCCATCTCTGGTGGGCTGGAGTTTTGAGGTGTGTTCTAACCCTGCCCTTTGCTGTGTGCCACTGAGCACAGGGATGAGCCAGATTAGACATTTGGCACTTGGCATCAAAGTTACAAAAATGGAATCATCCCTTTTATTAGAAATCTCTCCATTTCCTCTCTATGGTGCATTTCCAAATCTTCAGCGTGGGTTTAGACAACTTCTTAATGGAAATCAAAGGTAATTGGACATTTCATGCCTTGCTCATGCAGAGATTGTGAAATAATTTAGTAAAGGTAGGAAGTCTGCCACAGGGACAGGGCTCTGGTTTGAGCAATTAGTGCTGAGAGGTTGGTGGTTCTGTTTCCAGGATGCTCAGCTGCTTTGCCCGTTTCTGGACCAAGGGGCACTGGGTGCTATTTTGCTGATCTTGGCCAGAGAGGCTGGCAAGAAGCAGAAGCAGAGGCAGATCCTTGTTTGCAGTGAGGCTGGTGGGTAAGGAGCTGTGTCTCTGTCCCGGCAGTGCTTGTGCAGGGGGTTCATGCCAGGAGCCCTGAAGTCGTACAGCGTGACGCCCTGCCCGTGCTCTGGTCCTGCCTGGAGAACAAGGCGCTGTCTGTGCGGAGCGCCAACGTCCGCACCATGGCCACCAAGCTGGCCTCTGCCTTCTGCAAGGTGATGGGCACCCAGCTGAAGGAATATGCTGCCAGCAAGCCTCCACATGTGTGGGAAAACCTCTCCAAAATGCTGGGCTGGTGAAGGCGAGATGTTCTCCAGAAAGCTGAGGAAGTGCTGAGCTGGACACCTCTGGATTTGCCTTTTGAGCTGTGCCAAAAATGACGAAATCCTAAGGAAGGGTGTGCATCTGCCCCCGCTCTCTCCATTGCCCTTCCTAGTCATGGCATGGGGGGCCTGAAGCAGCTCCAGATGGAGGACAAGGTGAAGGCAATCATGGCTCAGCCTCACACAGAGGTGAGGGGGGAGCTGGGCCAATCTCTGCTGGGAGGAAGGGTCTTGTGGCAGCCCAGAGAGGCTGTGCACATTGCCAGGGAACATCTGTGCCCTGCATGTGCCCCTGCAATGAGCTGTGCTGCTGCCAGTGCCCGTGGAGCTGTAGGGCTGCTGAGCTGTGGGGCAGGCAGAGGAGCAGGAGGGTGCGTGTGCAGCTGAGCCATTCCTGGAGAGTACAGGGCTCTGGGCTCCCTGCTGTCCCAGGGCAGCCCAGAGGCCAGGCTGTGCCGGTGCCAGCTCTGGGCAAGTGGCTCAGGGTTGTGCCCTGGCCTGTCTCAGTGTCTGCTAGCAGGAGCATGTTTCCCTGTGCAGCTGTTTAGAAGTTTGCAGGAAATGTGTCCCATGAAATATGGAGCTTCAGATGCTTTAGGTTTGCATGGTGGCCTCTGTTAAAAAAGAAAGCAAAGGTGAAGCCAAGGAAATGCTCAAGACAGTTTGGGGGTGGCTGCCAGGCAGCCCTGGCTCTGAGCAACAGCATCTGCAGTGGGACAGGAAACTCCCAGCTGATGGGAACAAACTTTCTGGCTGACTGCAGAGGCCAGGACAAAGCTGAGTGGTTTCCCTGGTGTCCCCCAGCCCTTGCTGGCCCCAGGGGCTGATGGCATTTGTGGTCCCTCAGGTTCATGTCCCCACATCAACAGCATGGGGGTGCTCCCCCTGCTCTGTGCAATGCAAACAGGGGCTGCTGAGCCAGTGCTGCCGTGTCTGTGCCTGCAAGGATGGGGCACCTGTGTGAGCTGGGGGAGAGGCCAGGCCTGCAGAGGGGGGATGTTGTTGGCAGCTCCATCAGAACGCCCTGGGACGCTGCCCTGGGCTGTGCAGCGCACTGGGGATGGATCAGCCCCTGCTCTGCTGCTCCTTCCTGTCTGCACCAGGGCCCTTGCAGAGCCCCAGCCATGTTGTTTGCCCCCAGCCTGCCCACGGCCAGCCTGGGGCTGCTCACGGGGCTTTTCTGTGCTGAGCATTGGCCTGGGCGTGTTCTTGAGAGAGCCTGGGCAAGGAGCCTGGAGCCCCCAGGGCCTGGCCTGAGGCATCAGCGCTGCCCCAGCAGTGCCCATGGCCTGTCCCTGCTGCAGCCCTGGCACTGCCACCCCCAGGGCTGTGTCCAGCCCTGAGAGCACTCAGGCCCTACAGCAACACCAGGGCCACCAGGGCAGCGGGGCAGGGCCATGGCAGCAGCACTGGCAACACCAAGTGTTGCTTCTGCTGGGCACAGCTGCTGGGCCAGCCCTGATCTGCCCCCAGCTCTGCACAAAGACATTGCTGCTGCAGCTCCAGAGAAGGCAACAATAGGGCATCTCTGCAGAAAAATTTGCTGGGAGATCCTTTAGTTCGTTTAAAGCCACTAATAGTGCAGACCCTCATTGACACAGTCTGAGGCCACAAGGAATGTGGAGAGAAACAAAATTAATTATGGCAGAAAGAATGGCATTTCTTTGTGGAGTATATTATAAAAGTAAAACACATAAAAAGAAACTCTAAAATTAAACAAACAAGAAGTATCAAAGATTACTTTTATTATAAGTGTCTTACAGAATTTGGCCAGGAGTTTAATTTTTCTGAAAGCATCCAGTCATTAGTCTCCACACTGCAGTCTTGAGCTCCTGGTTCTTCAGGCTGTAGATGACAGGGTTCAGGGTTGAGGTCACCACTGAGTACAGAACTGACAGGGCCAGATCCAGAGGTGGGGAGGAGATGGAGGGAGGCTTCAGGTAGGCAAACATGACAGTGCTTAGGAACAGAGAGACCACTGCAAGGTGAGGGAGGCAGGTGGAAAAGGCTTTGTGCCGTCCCTGGTCAGAGGGGATCCTCAGCACGGCCCTGAAGATCTGCACATAGGAGAAAACAATGAACACAAAACAACACAATGATAAACCACCAGTAACTAAAAGAAGTCCAAGCTCCCTGAAGGAGGATTTGGAGCAGGAGAGCTTTAGGATATGGGGGATTTCACAGAAGAATTGGCCCAAGTCATTGCCATGACACAGGAGCAGGGAAAATGTATTGGCTGTGTGCATGAGAGCAGTGAGAAAGCCACTGGCCCAGGCAGCTGCTGCCATGTGGGCACAAGCTCTGCTGCCCAGGAGGTTCCAGTAGTGCAGGGGTTTGCAGATGGACACATAGCGGTCATAGCACATGATGGTCAGGAGATAAAATTCTGCTGAGATGAAAAAGACAAAAAAAAAAAATAGCTGGGAAGCACATCCAGTGTAGATGTTCCTGGTGTCCCAGAGGGAATTGTGCATGACTTTGGGGACAGTTGTGTAGATGGAGCCCAGGTCGCTGAGGGCCAGGTTGAGCAGGAAGAAGAACATGGGTGTTTGCAGGTGGTGGCCGCAGGCTACGGCGCTGATGATGAGGCCGTTGACCAAAAGGGCAGCCAGGGAGATGCCCAGCAAGAGGCAGAAGTGCAGGAGCTGCAGCTGCCGCGTGTCTGCCAGTGCCAGCAGGAGGAAGTGCCTGATGGAGCTGCTGTTGGACAATTACCGTCTCTTGGTGTGTAGATCAATAAGAAAAGTTATCATGGAACAGTTGGGTTTGGAGAGAAATAAATATCCCAGCACAGCCTGTGGGCACTTTCCCCCCACTGCCTGCCCAGGGGCTCTGCTACCTGGAGCTGTCCCTGCCAGCAGCTGCTTCCCTGTGCCCAGAGCTGGGCCCTGCCAGTGCTGCCAGAGCCCAGCCCAGCCCTGGGGGCTCAGCTCTGCCCTGCAGACCCCTCCCAGCTCAGGCACTGCCAAAGGGCAGCTCTGGCTCTGCAGGCTCTGATGGCAAAGTCAGAGCAACTCTGAGGAGGCTGGAAAAGTGGAAAAGGGACACTGATGGTGTGTTGTGGTGTGCTGTAATGTCCCATTTTGGCCTTCCAGGTCATTCCCCCAGGTGTGCCTATGCCTCTCTCCCTTCCCCCTTGCCCCCATGCTGAGTGAGTCCTGTCAATCAGGCTTAACATTCCAGCAAGGCGTCGTGTGGTTGGTCAAGTTCAAAGGATGCCCCTGTGCCCAGAGGTCATTGGCCTTTCTGGGTGTCATCTTCCCCTGAGACCCTGCCCCTCTCACCTGGTTGGTGGCTCACCTGTGCCTCCCCTCCCCCTGTCCCTGAGCTTAAAAAGGTGATCACACCATGCAGCCAGGTTCTGTTGGAGCAGTTGCTCACATTCAGACCTCTGTAACCATGGAATAAACCTCTGGACATTAAACCCTCCAGCAGAATCCTCTCCTTTTTCTCTTCACCATCGCCTGAAGCTATTCCTCCTGAGGTAAACGGGGTTCCTAACAAGCCTGGACTTGTTCAGTGCCCAGCTGCAACCACCAGCAAGCCAAGGTATCTCTGGGGTGATACATCACAGTTGCTGCCTTTGGCCCAGCAGCGAGGGTCAGACTGGCCCAGGCACAATCTAACTGGTAATATTGGGAGCCTTTTTCCAATATTTGGCATCCCTGGGTGGGCTAAGCGACTCTGTAGCCCGAGACGGACTTGCAGTACCTCGAAGAAGCTTCTAGCAGCCGTGCATCCAGCTGAAAGGGGCTTTGGTTGCATCGCCCTTAGCTAGAGACTTTGGGAATATTCCCAGAAGAAGTTTCGTGGACTGTTCAGCACCTGTGGAAAGCCCAGCTCCTTTCTGGTGAGCAGATTTTCCAGAGGGAGGACAGGGTAGCCTCTCTCGCCCACAGAGAGGTCCTGTTCCAGTGAAGAGACCTGCCTGTACCCAGCCAGCTACAGCTTCCATTTCGGGTGAGTATCTCTGCTCTCGGTAGAGCAGGAGCTCAAAAACAGACTCTGCCGTGAGTTCTGTTCCTTTTTGCCTCTGCATTTTTGGCTGCGCAGCCCCACAGACGGGAATTTATTGCGTTCTAGATTTTAGCTTTCTGCTGCACGTGTTAATCTCTTTTGAAATTCGCGCCGGAATGGGAGCTCTCTGCCCTTCCCCCCCGGCTTTGCAGCGCAGAGTGCTCGGCTCTCTCCACGTGGTCGGGGGATCTCTCTCTCTCTCTCTCTCTCTCTCTCTCTCTCTCTCTCTCTCTCTCTCTGTGCGGGGGAGGGGGGGCTCTCGGCTCTCTTGCCGAGGGGGACTCTCTTTCTCAGCTCTCTGTGGGGGAAGGGGGGGTTCTCTGCACATGCGGCGCGGGGGGCCCCGGTTTCGGCTTGCCATGTGGCGTGGCTGCTCTCTCTGCTCCGCGGGGGGGCTGCATTCCACGGCGGGAGAGGCTTTGTTTCTGCCTCGGCTCGGCAGGGCGTGCCCTGCTGCTGCTGCCCGGGAATTTTAAAAGCAGTATATACAGCTGAATTGTGAAGCTTTTGTCGGCTCGTTATCGCTTTCCTATCTGTGTTTTTTTTTTTAGAAATCGGTAGCTGATTTTAGCTTTGTTTTTGGTCAGGTGGGATTTAGTACTTTGCTTTTTTACATCTAACATGGGTTCGAAACTCAGCATTGTACAAAAAGGAGTGTTTTATAATATTGTTAGCATTTTAGACAGTGGTAATGTGAAGTTCTCAAAGGGAAAATTGAAACAGTTTATAAGATGGCTTTTCCTCCACTTCCCACAAATCTCCCCTGAAAAAATCCACAATATTCAATTCTGGGATAAAGTTAGGAATGAATCGATAACCTTAGGACAATCTGGCAATGCACCCTCAGCTAAATTTGTTTTGGAGTTTACAAATTCGAACAGCATTGCTCAAACAAAAGGAAATGGAGAAAAAGCCAAATGTAAAGCCATGTACCTCTGCTCTCCCTGTTTCTCCCTCTCCTAGCTCTAAAACCCCTAAACCTCTTTCCCCAAAACTTGGTATTTTAAAGAGAGCACACTCATTGGGAAGTTGACTCCCAGAGTCTGCTAAAATGCCTGAGTTGCCCTGTCCACAAGGCCCTGGCCAGGCTGCGGGGAACCTTTCCCAATCCCCTATGTCCCCTCCTCTGAAACCCACAGCACGTGTTAGCTTTCCAGAGAGCAGTGATGCCCAAAATGGCCCCCAGTGCCCAGGGGGTCCACAAGATGGTGGATGCCACGTGGCATCTTCCCAAACCTGGTCTTCTTCTTCCCAAAATCCTCTTAAGCATCCCGAAACTCCAGCCCCATCCCCCTCCCCTCCTTGTTCCTCGTGATACCTTCCCCCCTCCCCCTCCCTTTCCTGCAATACCCTCAGCTCCGCCCCTCTACTCCTCCCAGGGGGCATCTGCTGACGTGATGTCACCAGGTGTCCCCGCCCCCTGCTTGACCCCTGACCCCGCCCCCTGTTCCCACAGTTTCCCCGCCCCCTGCCGGCCCCCTGTCCCCGCCCCCTCCCCGGGCTCCCACGGTGGGGACACACCCACTGCCTGTTCTGAAACCTGTGTCTGTGATCCCAATGCTTCTGTTTCAAGGGATCCAGAGCAGGGAACAGCAGATTCAATGCATAGTCCCATGTTGTCACTGGCTCCTGTTACCTTTCAGCCTGCAGCTCAGGAGGGAGCAGCTCCAACTGCTAATTGGAGTTCTTTTGGACAACAATTGATTAAAGAGATCTGTAAATCTCATAAAGAGTATGGTCCACACAGTCCATATTTCCGTGGCCTTTTAAATTCTGAATTGAGTAGGACTGTAGTGATTCCACATGATTTAAAACAGCTTTTTTCCTGTCTCATGACCTCAACGGAATTCAAATTATGGGAAATAGCATGGAAACAAATGCTGAATGATGCTCTCCCAGGCTTGCATGCTGATCCAAACACAGCCAAAGACAACAGTGGTAACCCTATCACCATTGAGCACCTCTATGGTGAGGGCCAATGGTCTTCTCCCTCAATCCAAGCTACTGCAATTCCTGCAGAAACACTCAAGAAAGTAAAAGAAGCAGCTGAAAAAGCATTCTTTTCCCTACAACCCGAGGGGCCTTTTGAGCCCTATAGTAAAATTAAACAGCTACCATCAGAGCCTTTTTTGAAATTTGTAGAAAGGTTAACTAGAGCCATTGAAATACAAGTTAAAAAAGAGAATGCTAGGGAAGCAATTTTAGAGGAAATGGCATTTACAAATGCAAATGAACAGTGTCAAGCGGCAATCCTGAGCCTTCCTATCGAACCGCCTCCAACCCTAAAAGATATGCTACTAGTCTGTAACAGGAAAGTGCCTCTGATGAGTGTGGCTGAAGACACCAGATCAAGGCTGCTGCCAAGACCACCTCAGCGTGTCGCCGTTGCCAGCCCTGCGCCTTTCCCCTCAGCACATCAGTACCCTGGGCAGCAGCGGAGACCAGCAATGGCTGAGTGCACAAAACCATGCCTGCTTTGTAAAAACCTAGGGCACTGGAGTAACCAGTGCCCCCTGAAAAGGGAATTTGATGAATTTAGAAATGGCAGGGGAGGAGAACTACAAGCCCTCCCTGGGGGTCAACAACAACAAAAAAACTGAAAAGGGAGCGCCGGCCTGCCAGGCGTGCAGACACAAAAAGAGCAGGCCAAGGGAAGAAGGGTAGCAAAACAAACCAAGCGCGCGATAATATTAATGTTTGTGTAAGTGAAGCAGGTGCTTCAAAGACTGTGTATGATTTAGGTGATCCTGTGTTAACCACGTCTTCTGTCAATGAGCCTTACAGGTTGCAGCTGACAGAGTCACTCCACCTGAAGGACAGTGATTGGCATTTTGTCTCTGTAAATCCTGAACAGAAAGGTACTTGGAACCAAATTCGTTGTAAGTACATCGTCATTGAGGACACCAAACACACACCACAAGAGATCAAAATTGCTCCAGGAATGACAACATCAGATCCTGAGCAATTTGTTCTCAGCCTGCATTGTTTCCACCCACCCCTGTTCCTTCCCAAGGGACAAATTGTTGCACAAGCTATCCCTGTGCCATCTTTACCTGAAAATATCGAAAAACAAGGGCCCACAGTCGCCCGAGTACAAGTTATTGGGAAAGACAAACCCAAATTATGGTGTAATGTCAGTGGGGTGGGGAGTCTAAACGCATTGAAATGCTTGTAGACACAGGTGCAGACTGCACAGTGAATCCAGTACAAGACTGGCCAGCACATTGGCCTTTGCAAAATGTTGCTGGTCATCTTCAAGGTGTAGGAGGCCTGAAATTGGCAAGACAATCCAAAAGCATTATTCAATTTGAGGGACCAAACGGACAATTGGCAAATATCCATCCATTTGTGTTGGATTATTCAGAACCTTTGTTAGGGAGAGATTTAATGGCCCAGTGGGGTGTCACAATTGATATTCCAGACTCTCCACAGCATATTTGTACAGCAGTCATTGAACAACAGCGCCCCACCCAAACTGAAGTGGAAAATAGACAAACCAGTTGATGTGAAACAGTGGCCGCTCAGTAAACAAAAAATAAAGGTGCTTGAGGAACTAGTGGAAGAGCAACTAAAAAAGGGCCACATTGTGGAGACCATGTCCCCATGGAACTCTCCAGTGTTTGTCATCCTAAAAGCTGACAAAAAGAGATGGCGGCTCCTCTGCGACCTCCGACAAATTAATAATGTAATTGAAGATATGGGTTCTCCCCAACCTGGTATGCCATCCCCAACAATGCTTCCCCAAGATTGGAAATTAGCTATTATTGATATTAAAGATTGTTTTTTCCAAATCCCCTTGCACCCTGACGATGCACCGCGTTTTGCATTCTCCATCCCTTCCATTAATATGGAATCACCTATGAAAAGGTATCATTGGACAGTTCTTCCTCAGGGATTAAAGGTATCTCCAGCTATCTGCCAGTGGTATGTCTCTTCCCTGCTTTCCCCAGTACATGCAGTCGCGGAGAAGGCCATCATCTATCATTATATGGATGATATCCTTGTGTGTGCCCCCAATGATGATTTACTCACACATGCACTTGACCTAATGATCGATGCATTGATTGTTGCAGGGTTCGAGCTTCAGGAAAAGAAAATTCAAAAGATGCCACCTTGGAAGTATTTGGGCTTAGAAATTGGAAATAGGACCATTGTTCCTCAAAAACTAGAAATCAGTCCAAGGATCAAGACCCTTGCGGATGTCCACAAGTTGTGTGGGTCTTTGAATTGGGTAAGACCATGGCTCAGTCTGACTAACGAAGACCTTGCCCCTCTTTTCAATTTATTTAAAGGGGGAGAGGACCCAGGTGCTCCTAGGTCTATTACCCCAGAGGCACGGAAAGCTCTAGAAAAGGTTCAGATTGCAATGTCCACAAGACAGGCCAACCGATGCTGGCCTGACCTGCCATTCAAATTTATCATTCTAGGTAAGTTGCCACACCTCCATGGAATTATTTTCCAGTGGGAGGAAAAACAAACACCTAAGGCAAAGAACACACCAAAAAAGGACTGGGACCAGAGGGACCCTCTCTTGATCATAGAATGGGTTTTCCTCAGTCACAAAAGGTCCAAGAGACTGACAAAGCCTCAGGAGCTGGTAGCAGAACTGATCCAGAAAGCAAGGACCCGGATCAGGGAGTTAGCAGGATGTGATTTTAAGTGCATTCACATTCCAGTTAAGTTAAAATCAGGTCAAAATACTATGAAAATACTGGAACAATTGTTTCAAGAAAATGAAGTTTTGCAGTTTGCTCTGGATTCCTACTCAGGACAAATTTCGGTAGCGCGGCCTGCTCACAAATTGTTCGAACAAGATGTTCAATTTACCTTAAAACTGAGAAGTGCTCTAAGTAGGAGACCTTTAAAAAGGGCTCTAACTGTCTTCACAGATGCATCCGGGAGGTCCCACAAGTCCGTTATGACTTGGAAGGATCCTCAAACCCAGCAGTGGGAGACAGACATTGCTGAGGTGGAAGGTTCACCTCAGGTTGCTGAATTGGCTGCGGTTGTTAGGGCCTTTGAAAGGTTCTCAGAACCATTTAATCTGATTACAGACTCTGCATACGTGGCAGGAGTAGTATCCAGGGCAGATCAAGCAATACTGCAAGATGTGTCTAACATCGCACTTTTCGAATTGCTCTCAAAACTGGTAAAGTTAGTCACTCACCGAGAGCAACCATTTTATGTGATGCATGTCAGGTCACACACTGACTTGCCAGGGTTTATCGCTGAAGGCAACAGAAGGGCAGATGCTCTTGCTGCACCTGCAGTGATGGCCACTCTCCCAAATGTTTTTGAACAGGCAAAAATCAGCCACCAGCTTTTCCACCAAAATGCACCTGGCCTGGTTCGTCAGTTTAACATCACTCGAGAACAGGCCAAAGCGATTGTGGCCACATGCACAAATTGCCAACAACATGCACTCCCTACAGTGAGTACGGGAGCAAACCCAAGGGGACTGAACAGTTGTGAACTGTGGCAAACAGATGTAACACACATACAGTCTTTTGGACGGCAGAAATGTGTTCACGTTAGTGTAGATACCTTTTCTGGAGCGGTCTATGCTTCTGCCCACACAGGAGAATCATCTATTGATGCTATTAAGCACCTCTTACAGGCTTTTTCTTTCATGGGCATCCCCAAGGAGCTGAAAACTGATAATGGGCCTGTTTAGAAATCCAAGGAATTCGGGAGCTTCCTGCAGCAATGGGGAGTAGAGCACAAAACTGGCATCCCCTACTCCCCTACAGGTCAAGCCATTGTAGAAAGAACTCACCGTGATATTAAAAGGGTCCTGGACCAGCAACAACAGGTTCTGAAGGTGGAACCTCCCCACATCCGGATATCCAGGGCACTATTCACAATCAATTTTCTGAATTGTTCTTTTGACAGCCTGAACCCACCCATCCTACGCCACTTTGGGGGGAGCAATCATAGGTTAATGAAAGAAAAACCTCCAGTTTTAGTAAAGGACCCTGAGACTTGGAAAATGGTGGGACCCTACAAATTGGTTACTTGGGGACATGGATACGCCTGTGTGTCCACCCCCTCTGGTTTAAGGTGGGTTCCTTCCAAATGGGTAAAGTCCTATGTTCCCAAGGTCTCAGAGAAATCTACAGAAGCACCCCAGGTTGCTCATGCTGCCTGGAGAAGAAAACGCCGCACGCATTCTCTGGAGGAATTTCCACTTAAACCTCCTATCTGGAATAGTTTATAATATATGTTTGTTTAAAGTTTTTGTACCAGTTTAGATCCCACTGTTCGTGTGTAGCCTCGACCGAGCCTGCTTCTCGTCCTACTCGTGATCATCCCACCTGTGACCTCCTGCATAGTGCCGCAGCCCAAACCACATATGGACTACCTTGGCAAAAGCTCTCGGACATCAACAGAGAAACTGACAACTGGCTGAATGGACTGTTCAAAGGCTGGGGAATCTTGGGCTGATTGGTATCTATTCTGAAAACTGTGTTTTTAGTGCTGTTTATTTTAGTTATTGTAGTTTTTAGCATTGTTTTTGGACTAATCGAACGCATGGTGCTCAAGTTAATTTCAAGCTCATCTCCCCCTCCTGAGGTCTACCATTTGGAAGCCCTCAGTGCTCCAATGGATGACCTGGAAGCCTCAGTGGAAAACACTGACCCTCCTGTAGAGGAAGAACTGATTTACCAACCATGGTTTGGCAATCATTCTGCACCACAAACACAGTCCTCTTCTTTTTAAACAAAACTAGCGGGAGATGTTGTGGTGTGCTGTAATGTCCCATTTTGGCCTTCCAGGTCATTCCCCCAGGTGTGCCTATGCCTCTCTCCCTTCCCCCTTGCCCCCATGCTGAGTGAGTCCTGTCAATCAGGCTTAACATTCCAGCAAGGCGTCGTGTGGTTGGTCAAGTTCAAAGGATGCCCCTGTGCCCAGAGGTCATTGGCCTTTCTGGGTGTCATCTTCCCCTGAGACCCTGCCCCTCTCACCTGGTTGGTGGCTCACCTGTACCTCCCCTCCCCCTGTCCCTGAGCTTAAAAAGGTGATCACACCATGCGGCCAGGTTCTGTTGGAGCAGTTGCTCACATTCAGACCTCTGTAACCATGGAATAAACCTCTGGACATTAAACCCTCCAGCAGAATCCTCTCCTTTTTCTCTTCACCATCGCCTGAAGCTATTCCTCCTGAGGTAAACGGGGTTCCTAACAAGCCTGGACTTGTTCAGTGCCCAGCTGCAACCACCAGCAAGCCAAGGTATCTCTGGGGTGATACATCGCAGTTGCTGCCTTTGGCCCAGCAGCGAGGGTCAGACTGGCCCAGGCACAATTTAACTGGTAATATTGGGAGCCTTTTTCCAATAATGGTGCTTCTAAGAGACCCTGTGCTGATCGCTGTCACTGCCTGGTTTAGTAAGATCTGAGATAAATTTTTTTTATTTTCCTTAGCCTGAACAAAGAGATAAATATCTATGTGGAATTTCCCATCCAGTCAACCCAGAGCAGTAGATTAAAAAAGCCGGATTTTTCCTTTTATGACTCACTGTGCTCCCTGTACAATCTACTTTGACATGTTCTGCAGTTGAATGCATTGTTGGGAGCAGCCCTGAACAATGCAGCATCCTCGCCACACAAGGAGAACATTTCCAAGCCTTACAAGCTGTCTCCTCCCACCCAGACCTTGTCCCCGAGTGCTGGGAGCAGCTGCCAGGGCTGGCTGAGAGCTGTCCCTGGCAGGCAGCAGAGTCCCTGCCCCAGCACAGCGCCCTGGGCTGCAGGACCCTGCTCTGCAGGACAGCCCTGGGCAGCCCTGGCTGCTCTGCACAAGAGACAATCAGAGAATACACTCACAGGTTCTGTAGGTATTGGGATGTTCCAGCTTTAGGAGATGGCTCCAGGAGCTGCAGCTGCATTGTCCTGCAGCCAGAGGCTCCTGTGCCAAGAGCTGGCAGTGATTCTGCCCCAGGCACTTCTCAGCCCCTTCCCAGTCCTGACTGATTGAAGCTCTCTGCGCCTCTGTGCAGTGCCCAGGGTGGCTGCTGGGCTGGGAGAAGAGCTGCTCATCAAGAGGAATGTGCTTTTGAAGCTCTTCTTGGTTACCAGGAGCTGCCTCTGTGCCAGAAGCCCAGCCCAGCTGAGCAGCACAGACACAGCACAAGGACTTTATTGAGCCTCTGGGGCTTTGTGCTCAGGCCCTGAACATCAGTCCCTGAGAGGGAGCTGAAGAAACCTCTCCAGAACTCCAAGGCAGAATCACACTCCAAAGTTTCTTGGACTTTTAATGGGTCCCACTGAGGGACTGGACTGACAAAGTGTCCCCAGGCCCCAGGCAGAGCAGAGAACTGGAGGCAGGGATGACAGGTGGGGACAAAGAGAAGCCAAGTCTTGGTGCCCTGGGGCACAGCAGGGTCTGTGCCACCAAGGGCTGGGAGGAGACACCTTGTCCTGAGGCCCTGGGGCCTCCTGGCACAGCCCCAGCCAGGCTGGGAACTGTCAGCCCCTTGTCCTGCCCTCTGCGTCCCCCCCTAGCCCACATCCCAGTGGCCTCAAGGATCTGCTGGAAGGAGTCCCTGGGGAGCCTTGCTCAGGAATGGCCCTGGGGGCTCCTGAATGCTCCCTGCAGGGACTGCAGGTTTTTCAAAGGACTTTGAGTTTGGCTTTTTTCTTAGAGTCTCTGAGAGATTTGTGCAATCATGGCCTCCAATTATCTGCTGCAATTAGTCCCTGCAGAGGCTTTGTCAGTAACAACACTCAGTGGGGCTCATTAATGCTTCAAGGTACTTCAGTTATTTTAAGGTACTTGGTGTTTCCCTTTTGATACAGACTCTGTGAGAAGTTTCTGCAATCATGGCCCCAATTATCTGCTTTAATGAGTCCCTGGAAAGCTTTGTACTGACACTCAGTAGGGCTCATTAACAGCTTGAGATACTCAAGGTTTTCAAGGTACTTTATGTATTTAAGAATACTTTTAGGTACTTTTAAGGATTTTCCTTCCCACACTGACTCTCTGAGAGGATTTTGTGCCATCCTGGCCTCCAATTCTCTCCTCCATGGAGTCCATGAGGAGCCTGTGTTTTGTATCTTGCCCCTTTCTGTTTTACAACAAAGATGGAACTGAAAGAATTTTGTAAGACTTTCTAAAACCATTCAAACTAACTTGGGACAAGTAACAATGCAATAACAACAACCACTAAGAGAATTAATAATCTTTTTGTCATCACCCCAACTGTTTTAGCAGACATCATCCAACCATTTAGTCCCTTGGATTGGAAGAGTTTATTCACCCAGTCTTTGTTTTCCACTTGAAGCTTCTTGAACCCTTCCTTCAGTACCTGAATGCTCTTGTGGATTGACTCTCTGTGGCTGGAGAGGTTCATGCAACACATCCCTCAGAGTCTACACAGCCATGCCCATGTGCCCAGAGTAAAAACTCTATCGCTATTCTGCAAGATGGCATGCAGAATAGACTAGAGTCTGATGGTCTCTATGTCTGAGAGCAGGCCACTCAATGTGAGGGAGGTAGCATTGGTTTCTTTGCTTAACAGGCACTTAAGATGCTCTAATTATCCTAAAGCTTTAGCTGCAGCCACCCAAGGTAGTCCAAATTGGAGGTGCCACCATCCAATACCTGGATTAAAGCTTTCAAAGCCATCTTTTTGATATCATCCGATACATCTCTGGGGATACCTGCTGCTTGATCATCTGGTAGACTATGTTGTCCTCCTCCAGCTCGATGGTTGATTGTCAATTCCGCCCTTGCCTCATTATTAGCATAGTCTGCTATTAATTCATTAAGTAAACACTTCCACCCCCCTTCCCACAGGGTGTATTTGGTAGGTGAAAATAATGTGGTCATAATATATTTTAAATCATAGGGAGTTAAGACATGAGCTGTAAACATGGCCCTCATTAGGCCATTAAAACAAGGTAAATCCCTCCTGTGGTCTTTAGCTGCCCTACACAGATCCTTGACTTCCCTTCAAACCATTGGCTGACACCTGGGATTCTGCCTCCTTCTTTCATAACATACAGCGGCAACGAGGAGTGTTGAGACTGTATGCCAGTCTCCGTTCTTAACTGCTTCTTTCCTGATCCTTTCCTAGGGATCTTCTGGGGTTGAGTGGTGAGGTGGCTCTGGGGAATCCAAACTTTCTTCTGGGGACGAAGAATAACTTGGAGCAGAAACATTTGCATTAGAAATACTGTGACAGTTGGGCTTACTATGTTTTATCATGGGGTTATATTGTCGCCAGAGGTGGAGGCAACGGGCACTGACATTTTGTCAGGTGTTGGGAGGAAGGGCCTTGATTTAGGATGGCAAACTTCCAGGATGGAGTTCTGGAGACATGGCCAAGGGTGAAGGTGGAATGATTGACAGCAGGGCGTGACCCGCAGTTGTGGGGTTGGAGCCTGGAGGTTCGTTCAGGGCGGAAGAGAAGGTTGTGGTAGCAGGAAGCGGAAGAGCCAAGATGGAGGGAAGATGGTCAGGCTCAGGGGCATCTGGAGAATTTTTAATAATCCGCCTCAGGATTGATTTTAATTTGTTCTTTGAAGATATTTGGTCATGATCAGTGAGAATTAATTTAAAGCATAGATATACACACCTTTCTACTTTGGACATCTGGCTGCCCATTTTTCTCTTTCTCTGCCTTAGGTAGAACAGCAACTGGAACATCCTAAATGAATTATGCAACATTGGTGTGTATTGTAAAAAGACCGTGACAAAATGGGCATTAATTGTCCTGCGTTTCCCCAAACCCACCTGCAATCCTATGCAGGTGAAACTGTCGCTGTCCCTTGTGGATCCTGGCCAAGGTCCCTCAAAGCAATGATGAATCTGCCAGCATGGCACAATCCAAAATCCCGGGGAGCGCTGGCCTATCCATCAGCTAAACCCAGCTGACATGACTGAATGTCAGGGTCCCAGTTCAGGTGCCAAATGTCTCAATGAGGGTGGCTGTGACAAACCTTTCTGGTTCCCCAACTTCAGGGCAAGGGTGGTGAAAATGAAAAGGAGCAGATGCTGGGGAAAATGAAACAGGAAATCTTATAATACGATTGCCTGGCAAAAGATTTTGAAAATATGGAAACTATAAGTCAGATTGAAATGAAAGCTAGCTTTGAGATATCAAGCCTTAGTTACTGAACAAATGGAAAACAATGGTATAGCTGGCTGAAAGTAATCTTCTTTTGGTGAAACAATACCCTCTGCTTGCAGACAGGTCCAAGGGTCAGAGCAGACCCTGCTAGCATGGCAGAAGCTGTCCAAAGAGTAGTTTTTAGGGTTTAAAATGTAACATAGAATGGTAATGTAATGATTCTTATAGGCTGTATGTAAATGCTAAAAGATTTGTATCTTGTACTAGATTAGTTAGTGAAAATTAGAATATGCAGCACAGAGGAAGATTTACTGTATTGTAAAGGGAACTCCTCTCCTCTTTCAGGCATCCATTTTGGGCACCTCTTTTGAGCTCCTCTTTTGAACCTGCTCTGAGCTGTGGCTGGCAGCTCCAAACAAGGCCCCTGCACCCAGACCCTTTGCAATAAACCACAAGTTCCAAGACCTGGCTTCAGACATCTCTTGTCTCTGCCCATCCCAATCGTCCTAGCCCTAGACGCTCCTAAAAGCATGATCAATGGAGTTGCCCAAAAAGAAGTTTAGTAATAAAGTGAAAACAATAAACATAGAAAAGTCGAGCACAGTAGGAGGGGTAGGATTCAAAGACCTGAGACAAAGGCAAAGCAACTATATATACACTTGGGGATAGAACACTCTAGAACAATAACCCTATAGGGGAAACAAGTAACCAGTAGGGGAATAGAACTTGGACAACTTAGCCTAACAACACTAAAGGCTTATGAGGGAACTCTCAAACTCACCCTAAGTTAAACAAATTATTCCAATGGCTTGAAACTTCATGCCCGGTTCTTCCAGGGTAAAATCTGTCTGACTCTGAGTTATAGTTGGGCTAACTGCCACATTGCTGCTTTGCTCTGGTCCCTTGGGACTATGTGGCCCAACAGAGCCACAATGGTGTCCTGGGTTCCACGAGGCTCCACAGTGTCACAATGGTGCCGTGGATCCATGGTGCTCTGCAGTGCCACAATGGCCCCTTCATTTAACAAGGCTCCCAATGTCACATTGGTCTCCACAGGAAGGAAACCACAGAGCCCCATGTTTCTGGAGCTGTTGAGTGGCAACCACTAGAGGCCAAGGCAAGCCTGACCTGTCTGTCCTGGCAGGTTTGCTTGGAGCAACCCTTGGATATTTGAAATTATGAATGTGGAGTCCTAATTTCAGGCATTTGTGACTGGAGAAGAGGGAGGTTTTTCTTCCATAAAAAGAAAAGCAGAGAGCAATTTCCAGTGTTTCAAAAACAGGTGAGTGCTGGCACTCAGGAGTTAAAGAGAAGCCAGACCTGTCTGTCCTGGCAGCTTTTCTCTGGCAGCAATCCTGGGATACACAGAAATTTGGAGGTGGAATCCCAATTTTGGCCATGGATACCTGGAAAAACTGGATGGTTCTTTTCCATACAAAGGAAAGGCCAGAGCCCCAGTGTTTCAGGGACAGATGGGAGCGGCCTTCCACATTCCAAGGTCAGCCAGACCTGTCAGGAGACCCCTGGGAGACCGAGGCAGCCACATCTATTTCATGTTCCCATGGTTCCACAGGGCCCTGCAGTGTCACAATGGCTCCTTGCTGCCATGAGGTCTTGCAGTGCCCCAGTAGTTCTCTGGCTTCTATGATGCCCTCAGGTGTTATTATGGCCCTTTGATTACACAAATCCTTAAGGATCTTAATGGTCTCCATGGTTCCACAAGGCCCCACAGCATCATAATGATCTATTGGTTCCATGAAGCCCCACTGTGTCACCATGGCCCCTCTCTTCCATTGGGGCCCAGTAGTGCAACAATGACTCCCTTGGTTTTGCAAGTTCCCTTAGTCTCACAAAGGCCCCTTCCTTCCATGAACCCTGCAGGGTCACAATGTTCCTTTAGTTCAATGGGGCCTCACAGAGTCACAATGGTCTCCATGATTCCAAGGAGCCTTGCAATGCCACAATGGTCTCCATGGATCCACGGTGCCCTGCAGGATCACAACGGCCCTTTGGCTCCACAAGGCCCTGAAATGCAGCAATGGCCTTTTGGTTCCACAAAGCCCTGCTGCCTCACACTGGCCCCTTGGGACCATGAGGCCCAACAGAGCCAAAAAAATGTCCTTGGTTCCACGAGGCCCCACAGTGTCAAAATGGTCCCTTGGATCCATGGTGCCCTGCAGTGTCACAATGTCCCCTGCATTTCAGAAGACCCCAAAGTGTCACAGTGGTCTCCATGGTTCCTCAAGACCCTACAATGTCACAGTGGCCCCTTGGATCCATGGTACTAACAGTATCACAATGATGCCCTTGGTTCCACAAGTTCCTACAGTGTCACCATGGCCCTTTGGGTCCATAATGCCCTGCAGTATCACAATGATCTCCATAGGAAGGAAACAAGTGAGCCCCAGTGGGACAAGGGCAGATGAGAGGCGGTCACCAGAGCCCAAGTCTAGCCAGGCTTTGCTCGTATGGGCAGATTTTGTCTGGGAGTAACCCTTGGATGTAGGGAATTTTAGACGCAGAATCCCAATTTTGGCCATGGGTGCCTAGACCAGAAAGACAGTTCTTTCCCATTGGAATAAAAGTTCAGAGCCCCAGTGCTTCACAGTCAGATGGGAAGTGGCCCTTGACATGTCAAATTCAGTGGGACCTGTCAGACAACCCCCAGGAGTCCAAATCAGGCAGACCTGTTCCATGTTCCATTGACTTCATGGGTCCTAACACTGTCACAATGGTGTCCTTGATTCCATGAGGTCTGGCAATGTCACAATGGCTTCTTTGTTTCATGAGCCCCAACAGAGTCACAAGGGTCCATCTGCCCCACACAGCCCCACTATGAAACAATGGCTCCTTGTTTCCATTTTAAATCAATCACAATCAAACCACAGTTTGATCATAGATCCTTGCTTCCATGGGGCCCATGATTTCCCCAATGGTCTCTTTGATTACATGATTCCTGGATTCCACAGTGTCACCATAGTCTCCTTGGACTTCCATTGTCACAACTGACCCATGGTTCCATGTGGTTCCATCATCATGGTCGCTGTCAGAGGCTGGATGAGATTGATGTCCCGAGACACCTGGGATGCTCGGAAAGCCCGTGTGGGGCCAGGCCTTGGTTTGTGGTGGGACAGGGCCCCGCCCGCTACCTTGGCCTGGCAAAGCTGTCAATCACACAGCGGGGGCAGTACTAAGCCAGCTCTGATTGGCCAAGCTGCCAATCAATCACACACTAGCAGCTGGTGCTACCCTAGCTCTGACTGGATAAACAACTGGCAGTCCCACCCCAGGGGCGGGCCCACGAATTCCGAGGGGGTTAAAAGCCAGAGCATGAGGCCAGCCCATGGTGAGGATTCTCTCTTCTCCTGGGGTTTGTTTGTTGGCGATTCTGGAACTCCAACAGTTGGTACCTATGTGCGTGTCTTTCTATGGATCTTCTGTCTTTCTGTTGTTCTCTATTTCTTCTCCTTCTAATCCTACTTACCTGGAACATTCTTGAGTAACATCACATGTTAAGGGTTAAATGATTTTAGGTTAAATGTGTGGGAATCCAGGGCACAGGGAATATTTCTCTGTCTGCTCTGAGGCATCCTGACCCCCAGAGAAACACTGCCTTTCACCTTTGCCCATGGAGAGGACTTCCAGGACTTTGAGACAGATTAGAATTTACCAAAGTGTGAAATAGATAATAGAGAATAGTATAGTATGTGACTTGGGTGCGAAATTTAGGTTTTGGGATGTTTAGTATGGTGCAGATAGGAAGCAAGATGGAGGAATTGGGGTGTAGTCCATGTCTTCTTCTTAATCTACTCCATTTTCTGCATTGTTGGTGGCACAGGGTGATTGGACAAGGAAAGCACAGTGCAGAGGTTATGTGGACAGTCAAGGGATGAGTTATTGGTGGATAAGTAGAAATAACATATGTTTTAAGAGTTAATTCTATGAAACAACTTTAAAAGACCTTAAAACCGTATATTTTGGGGCAATTTTGCAGTGCCTTTCCAGCGTGCTGAGGCTGGTGTGCACAGCAATGCAAAACTTTACATAACAGTAAACAAGCAGCTGAAGACCAAAAAAGTCTCATGCATCTCCTTTTACCGGCACAGAATTGCTATTGGAGCGTTTCCACCGCCCAGAAAGGCCCAATATAAAACAAACATCAATAACAGGTGCCCTGAGAATATTTGCAATAAGTTGGCTTTTTTCCATAAAGTTGTTTACTGAAGTGTGTTGTCTTACTTGGCTAATCATGTGAAATGTGTTCATTAAAGGACCAATTAGGTCCACCTGTAGCAAACCAAGGTATAAAAGAAGAGGATTGAAAAAACAGGTGGCTTTTAGCCCTTGGCCTTCTGATCTGAGTCTGTGTCATCTCTGATTCAAAAATGACATTTGGGGATCTGTGGGGGCTATTGGAGATCTTTTCTGCACCGCGTGACCCAACTGGAGCTTCTCAAGTACACTTTGCCTGAAGCTCCCACTGTGCCCATGACAGGATCCCCTTTGAGTGTCTGGGACATCCCGGCTCTTTGGCAGCCTGGGGACTCCTGGGATGTCACCGTGGAGCCCCCGTGAGTGCCTCTGACAGATCAGTGCCTTTACAGCCCAAGGTGCCCTGGGATGTCACCATGGAATGGCTGTGACTGCCTCTGACCACAGGGCTCTTTATCATCCCCAGAAAGCCCTGGGAGATCTCCATGGAGCCCCTGTCTGTGCCAGTGACATTCCAGCTCTGGAACAGCCTGGAGACTCTTGGAAAGTCCCCATGGAACCTCTCTGAGGGCTTGTGACAAATCTGATCCTTAGCAGGAAACCATCATCAGGTCCCTGTTGCTATGGTCAGTTTCCACGGCAAGCATCACCAGGGCCCTGTTGCTATGGTCCGATGGTCAGTCCCTTGGCAGCTCCATGGAGACCCCATGCCAGGGATGGTTGCCATGGACACCAGCTCAGGCCTGCAGCCACAGCCCGTTGCCATGGTAACCATTTGCAGCCCCCCTCCCCAGGCTCATGGGATCCCAGAACCACAGAATTGGTTGACCTGGGAGGGACCCATCAGGATCCTCCAGTCCAACTGCTGGCCCTGCACAGGACACCCCAACAATGCCAGCGTGGGCCTGGCAGCGCTGTCCAAACGCTGCTGCAGCTCAGAGAGCCCTGGAGCTGGGACCCTTTCCTGGGGAGCCTGGGCAGGGCCCCAGCAGCTTCTGGGCAAAAACCTTTTCCTGACATCCAACCTGAGCCTGCCCCAGCTCAGGACTCAGCTGCAGCCGTTCCCTCCACTCCTGTCCCTGGGCACCAGAGGGAAGAGGTTCCCACAGCCCCAGCCATGGACCCGCTCCCAAGGCTGTTGCCATGGCCACCAGGGCTGGGACCAGCTGGGATGCTCGGTTTCCACGGGCCGGGGTTCAGGAATGGGATACCCCAATTTCCTGCTTCCGCTAAAACCATGCTGCCTTCCCGCCTCCCATGGAAAGTACAAAAGGCAAAGATCCTGGGCAGGGGTAATAACAATTTATAAGAAACAGCAATGAGATAAGGAAAAAACAGAACAGAAACAATATTGATAACAGAACAGATAAATAAAAGTGTTTACAGGGAAAACTAAAACACAACTGTCTGGCTCTTCCCAGAAACATATTTTCCCCACCTGGAAGGGACACCCTTCTTCTCAGGGACAGAGTCCCTTTCCTACCCCTGGCAGTGACCTGAGGTGGGAGTGAATGTAATGACACAGCCATGGCCAGACCCTCATGTTCTTCAGTTCCACACCATGTCATTGACGGGGGAAGAAATAGGGGCAGGTGTCTTCTCAGCATGGATCATAGGAAAAAAGGATCACCTGGACTCTTCTCAACGTTGGACCTCCATGGGGCGTTAAGCTGGAGCAGTGCACAAAGCTCCTCCTGCAGCTGGGGCACTCGCAGGGCTTCCCTTAGTGGTGCCTCCATTGGTGTTTTGTCATGTTAGAGCTATGGGTGAACGTCTTCCCACACTGGGGACACTGGTAGGGCCTCTCCCCTCTGTGGATGCATTGGAGGGTGATGAGGTGGGAGTTTTGCTTGAAGCCCTTCCCACACTCAGAGCAGCGGAAGGGCCTCTCATCTGTGTGAATCCACTCATGCAGGAGGAGATTGGAGCTGCTCTGAAACCTCTTCCCACAGGTGGGGCACTTGCAGGGCCTCTCCCCAGTGTGGATGCGCTGGTGCCTGATGAGGTTGGAGTTGCAGTTAAAGCCCTTCCCACACTCATAGAAGCAGAAGGGCTTCTCCTCTGTGTGAATCTGCTGGTGCTGGAGGAGACTGCAGCTGGTCCAAAACCTCTTCTGACACTGGGGACACTCGTAGGGCCTCTCCCCAGTGTGGATGCGTTGGTGCCTGATGAGTTCTGACCTGTAGCTGAAGCCCTTCCCACACTCCCCACACTCATAGGCCCATTCCCCAGTGTGGATCATCTAGTGGGAGATCAGGCTGCTGCTTTGCCTGAAGCTCTTCCCACACTCCAAGCACTTGTACCGCTTCTCCCCATCATGAAGCTGCTCATGGATCACCACCTCTGAGCTCTGGCTGAAGCTCTGTCCACCTTCCTGGCTCAGGGAGGGTCTTTCCTCCTCTGAGCACCCTGGCCTGGGTTTGGAGCCCCTCTTCCTGTGGAATCTCTGGGGAATTTCCTCCCTGTTGGATTCCTGTGCCCTGGAGTCACTCATAACAGCCTCTTCCATGAGGTTCTGCTGGAGGGATTTGTCCTCTCTGGTCCCAGTCCTCAGCTTCTTGTCTGGGGGAGGAAAGACAAGGAGTGGATGGGATTTGGCTCCAAGCCTGAAGGAAGGGGAAGGAGATCCCCCCAGTGCATCCCCGGTAGGATGGTGTTGGCAGCGAGGTTGTCCTGCAGCCAGAGGCCATGCTGTGCTGGGAGATGGAGCAGGAGAGAGGGTGAAAGGGGCACTGACTTCGTCCTCACCTGCCCGGACGTTCCGGGGATCCTTCCTGTTCCTCACAGCTTCCTTTTCCATCTGGCAAAGGTTTGGGGATGGAAAATCCTGTTTTGGGAGAATAACATGTGATGAGCACATTGAGATTTGTACTGGTTTGAAGGCAAACATGGGGAGAGTCTAAAGCAGAATTGCAATTCAAAACCAAAATGAAGATCAAGGCAATGATACAGAAACACTGCCTTGAACTGACAGAGTCAGGATATAACCTGACACCTTGTTGGTCAGGGTGGTGGCAGCAGTCCCATTAAATGGTGGCTGCAGTCCTGTTGGAGAGATGAACGTGATTCTGTCAGAGCAGTGATCCTGTAGAAGGATCTGGTCTTCCTCTGGATGTCCAGTGGGGGTTTTGGAGCTCTTGTCCTCTGGGAATCCAGCAGGCAAGAAACTACTGCAGTTAAAAGCCATAGATTATATCCAGGCAGGAATGCTTGGATCCTCCCCCTGGGCGGAGAATCCCACAATGGGATGATGGAATTTTATCAGTCCTGCAGTGACACACAATGGCCCATTCACAGAAGATATCTCCCCTGGAGGGCGTTATCAGGGATGTGTCATGGAACAGATAAAGAACCCTGCCCCACCTGTTTATAGCAGTTGATGGAGATGGTGATTGAAAACATGCATTTGGTATTGCCCTGCTACAGGGGACGTCTCTGTCCCTTGTCACTCCCTTGCTCTCTCATCTTTTCTCTTTCTTTCCATCTCTCTACCTCACATTTACTGTTCAATAAAATCCGTTCTGGATTTGGTCTCGTTAGCACCTTATTTGGGGCAGAGGCATCTCTCTAACAATTTTCTTAACCAGATTGTGACATTATTTATGCACAGTGAGTTCAGGGCACTGTTCTCTGACCCCAAGTGCCTTTGACGACAGCATGGTTCCCTCCACTGAGGAGGTTGTGGTTCTTTCTGGACGAACTCTTGGAAACTTGGACACAGTCGCTTCTTGCTCCTGGGGAACTTATGGGAGAAATGATGAGGAAAATGACTTTTATGGGTGGCCAGTGTAAAGAAAACAATTTGTTGTCGTTCCTTGTAAAGTTTGTTAAAATCACTGGAGGAAAGGGAGCAAATGATACCAGTCAGACTGACAAGGTTCCTTCGCCCCACGATGAGGAACACAAGGCTGCTGAAATTCCCACAAGAAGCCCAGCCCAAGTAGCTAGATTTCTGAATAAGTCCTGAATTGCCTGGCTTGGGGACGTAACCAAATGCGAGAATCCTTTTTCTCTCCATCCCTGTCACCTTTGTGAGTGCTACACAGAGCTTTCCCTTCCTTTTAATAATCTTTATTGGGCCAAATTTCAATTTCCTTTTATTGAAACCTGCCAGCAGCTGAGCTGGAGATGTGCAGGAAGCAATGAATATTGGAATTGCCACATTACTGCTTGGATTGTCAGTACATTCATGTTTGGGATTTGTTTGTGCTTTCATCACAAGTTACTTGTGGGAAGAGCATATATTCTTCAAAGTAATTTTGCAGAGACAAGTTTGATTTCTGCCAAGTTTATTTTGTCCAGTGCCCAGAGGATGCTCAAGGGGTCTCTGTGCCTCTCTCACTGGGGGATGTTTGGGAGGGGTTTAGTGAGGGTTTTTCCTGTCCCTGTCACCCCAGGCAGTTCCCCAGGGGGGGTCCCTGATCCTGTCGCCCCAGGCCATTCCCCAGGGGGTCTCCATCATTCTCACCCCAGGAAATGCCTGGGGGGTCTCCCTCCCTCTCACCCCTGTGCCAGGGGATGCTTGGGGCAGTCTCTGTCCCTCTCAGCCCAGGGGATGCTCAGGGGGTCTCTGTCCCCTCACCCTGGGGGATGCTCGGGGGGTCTCCATCCCTCTGGCCTCAGGCAATGCCTGTGCAGGGTTGGGGACCAGGGGCTCTGTGTCCCTCTCACCGCTGAGGGTGCTCGGGGCTGGGGGGGCTCTCCGACCTTCTCACACCTGGGGAGGCCGGGGGGTCTCTGTCCCTCTCAGCCCTGCTGTGACCCCACCCAAACATCATCGGGGTCAGAGGGACACAGACACCTGCAAACCACCAGAAGGGCTGAACCTGGGATTTGGTTTGGGGCTGAGGATTTTGGAAAGGGCTGGAACTGAGGCTGGGATTGGATTTGGGGCTGAGATTTGGATTAGAGCTGGGATTGGGGTTAAGGCTAGACATGGGATTGGCTTTAGGGCTGGGGTTGGGATTGGGTCTGGGCATAGATGAGTTTGAGACTGGGATGAGAATAAATACAGAACTGTGAGTGTGTCTAAACATGGAGTGAGACTGAGACCAGGATCAGGGTCAGGTTTGGGATTGAGCTCACCCAGAGTGGGACAGCAGGGATGCCACTGTGGGAAGGTTTGGGGAAAATCCTGGTTTGGGGTAAAACAAGGTGTGAATGCCTTGTGCTGGGGATTCCTCCCACCCAGGTCCATTTCTAGAACTGACCTGATGTCCAAAAATCAAGAGTGAATAAAAAAAAGCCACCAGGAGTTTCCCATTTCCAGTCTCATCCCTCTTGGGTTATGGTTGGTCCCCCATCTCAGGGCTGGTGGGGATCCCATGGGTCCTGGGGATCCCTCCTCTCCAGGGTCCTGCTGTTGGGTTCTGGGAGATTCTGGGGTCCCAAGGTCCCCCTCTCCATCCTCCCCTCAATCCAGCCACTTGGGGTTCCCCCTTCTTTCCACCACCCTGTCCTGGTTTGGGGCAAATTTGGTTGAAACCCTCCAAAAGGAGTTTCCTCTAGAATGCCGATTCAGCAGCCCCACTCTCAGTCAGTTCAGGAAAATAATTGCTTAGAGAAACGTGGAAAAAAACTTTATTTAACAGGCAAAGCATTCACCAGCACAAAACTTGAACAATATTAATCAATAAAACCTCCTGCTGCTCCAAAATAAATGACAAACTCCAAAAGTCCCTCTGTTGCCCGATTGATAAATGACACAAAACTCGGATAAGTTTTGTGGGTGCTTTATTAAGGGCCCGGGGAACTGGGGGACTCACGTCCCTAAAGTCCGAGCCCCCAAATTCACGTATGGGTGCTTCCCTCTTATACATGCGATTCACAACAAAGTCTCCGAGGAACAGTTTCCCCGTTCCCTTTGCCTAGCCTCCAAGGAACAGTTCCCCGTTCCCCTTGCCTGGTCACAGACCCCTTGTGATACATTCCTTGGTTCACAAACAAGATCATTAATCCTCTGCTTATCTTATTCTAAGAGCATTGTATGCTGCCTCTAGACAGGTTAGCATTCTTACTTTCTTGCACTAGTTTAATTATTTATTAAATCCCTAAGACTACCTGCTAGGTTACACACAAAACTCAACACACTTTTCAACGGCTACAAAACTGCTTTTAACAAACCAGTTCACACACAACTCACTATAATTAAATATTTTGCTAAATTTCATTTCTTTTCCAACATTTCCCCCCTTTTGAGCATCCTTCAGTCCTGCTGCAAGGATGCTCAATCAACAGTATTGACAGTAACATCTTCATAATGAGGTGGGGAATGTTCTTCATTCTGCCGCCCACGGGTCATCGCCTTCAGCAACCGGAGAGATCGCCTCTTTTCCTTTTCGATCACACCTAAGAGGCATCTATATACAATCCATATAGTCACTAGAAATACTAAAAACATTAGTACATACTGTATAGCAGACGTAATCCAGCCAGACAGGTGAAGCCCCAAAGAATCAAATACTGCTCCTATCCAATTATGCTGTGCTTCCCTTTCAATTTCCTTGGTTTTTGTTTCCACTTCTGCCAGTTGAGAAATATCTTTCTCAACTTCAAGTGTAACATTTGGAATGTGTACACAGCAATGATCTATTCTCTTACTCAGGTAACCACAAACTCCATGTTCCTTTAACAGTAGCAAATCCAATGCCATTCTGTTTTGTAGGGTCATTCTTGATGTAGCTTGCAATTGCAAATTTAGATCCTTAAATCCCTTCTTAGTAGCTGCTGCCAACCTTTCTGTCTGTCCTAACAAATTGTTGAGCATTTCCCTGTTTCGATATGTCGCTACCGGAGGGAATAATGACTCTAATATCCATCCAAATTGCACTCCTGAGCCAGGTTCATGCCACTGCTCCTCTAGGGATTCTTCCCTCTTTCTGAGTCCTCTCCTTTGGATCAATCTATTCTGTTTCCAGTATGGACACAATGTGGGAACCCCTAGGGTGATTTGTGTTACTGATCCATCTAGAGGTAAATGTGTGGTCCACTGTCCGTGTCCCAACACCCAGACTAGATTTCCAGGGCTATGCACAGTAGTATATCTGCAATCTATAGGTCCATCCATGGACTCTCTGCTAACCGTGTGATCATACCCCCTACACTCGCATCCCCACTTTAATGCCATTTTCACCGGTACCAATCCGATTCGGTCTTCCGGTGTATCACATGTAAAAACCTCAGTACAATTCCAATCCTCTTTCTGCGGTCTGAACTCTCGGGAAGATGTAGACGTGATAAGGGCCCTATAATGTGACTGATTCTTTACTCCTGACCATTGGATGCACCATTGTACTTCCCCAAGGTAATTATAGTGTTCCAAAACACTAGGTCCCCATAATGTCTTCCAACTATTCCAGGTGTCAAAATTCTGTGTGACATTCTGACAACTCATCTCATTTTGTTGGGATTTCGTTCTTATTCGTACTGTATTGCATGGCTCATCTATTGGGGTTGCAATTAAACACCTCCTGGTATTTTGAATCCAACCATAATGATTGGATTTCTTTTCACATTCCTCTCTAGTCATAGCCCGAGTGGTCATACACAAATCCCTCCATACATCTACTGGTTTGGGAACTGACTGGCAGGACCATGAAACATTCTTGAATGTTTCAGGCATTTTGGTTACTGGTATTATTCCCCAGGGAATTGGTTCACCTGCAGCCTGTGGCAATGGCAGGCAAGCTGTTATTTTAGTCACATTCTGCATGATCCCAAAATCTCTGATTAATCCTACCACTAAATTTTCCTGCTCAGTATTTCGTTCTATTGTATCATTAACCTCCCGCCTACTCCTACTGTGCCTCTGTAAGGATAACATCATTCTGTCATGCCTCCACCATGCATTTCCTATTCTAGGATTAGTGACACTCAACCACCCACAACCTTTGCCTTCCTTTCCCCACCAATTGGTCCCGTCCTCTATTCTGTCCCAGGTCAGTTCCCTATTTTGCTTCCACCATTTGACCCAAAGGTTCCTTTGATATCTTGATCTTACTAGGAAGGAACAATTTATTCTGAGAGGTGGCCCATCCCACATGTCCACTGCCATTGATACTGGATTAACCTTTATGTTTTCAGCACGATCCCCTGTCCATGGCAAAACCCTCATACTCACTCTTTTGTAATCAAAACTATCCCGTATTTTGACCAAACATGTATATTCTCCCGTGTCGTTTGTGGTTACCTTGGTAAGATTCAGTACCGTGTTTCCTTGTTGTTTATCCTGATCCCAACCGACTCCTATCTTGCCTCGGCTTCTTTCAGCCCCCCGTTGCCATATTGCAATAACTTCACCGGCCTCAACTCTCTGGCTGTCAAAGATAACACAAGTTAATTGAACATCCATCCCTTCCATGACTGTAACCTTTGTTTCTTCAACCTGTACAAGAGTAGACCCTTGAACGGGTACTAGTCTCATGATCACTAGCAGTAATATAATTAAGAAGGCGGCTTTGCGTGGAAGATCATCCGGGTTGGAGACACTATCTGGGTTTCCCACTGGAACGGTGCCTTCTTTACCCTGGTGTAATGGATCCAAGCATCCATCCCCTGGACCTTCACCGCCGTGTAGGTCGTCATCATCACCTGGTGGGGTCCGCTCCATGATTCCCGTAGCGGATCCGTGATCCACTTCTTGACGTACACCTGGTCCCCAGGCTGGATGTCGTGGACAGAATTCTCCAGCGTGAGCGGTCTATTCCACTGTAACGTATTTCTTAAAGAATTCAAGACCTTATTAAGTGACATAACATACTCTGTAATCGCCTGGTCCCCACTCACATGTACCTCCCCTTTTAATACAGTTGCATGATATGGTTTGCCATATAATATCTCATATGGACTTACGCCTACCTTTTCCCTTGGTTTAATTCGAATCCTGAGTAGGGCCAAAGGCAAAGCTTGAGGCCAGTGCAGTTTAGCTTCCTGGCAAATCTTTTTGATTTGTCCTTTCAGGGTTTGATTCATCCTTTCCACCTGCCCACTAGACTGAGGTCTCCAGGGGGTATGCAAATTCCAGGTTATATCTAACATTCGTGCTAATTCCTGCACTACCCCGGCTATAAAATGTGGACCCCTATCTGATGACAATCCTAAAGGTACTCCAAATCTTGGTATTATTTCTTTTAACAAGGTTTTTACCACCTCCTTAGCCTGATTAGTTCTACATGGAAAAGCTTCCGGCCACCCTGAGAACGTACATACGTACACTAACAAGTATCTGTATCCCTGTGCCCTAGGCAATTCAGAAAAATCAACTTGCCAGTAATCTCCTGGTTGTGGCCCGACTTGCAACTTTCCCATTTGTATTTGTCTCCTAACTACTGGATTATTTTTCAAACATACTGGGCACATTGCATTAACTCTTTTTGCCATTGTTAACATCTGATTAGAGATTATCTCATTCTTCAAAAATTTTACCAATACTTCTGCCCCCCAATGACATTTATTATGTTCTGATTCCAAAATAAATTTCATTATGCGGGTAGGTACCACTATTTGTCCCATTGGTGTAACGTACCACCCAAGTTGATTCTTCTGTGCCCCTAGCAAGTTTATTAGTTTTCCATCTTCTATTGAATATTTGGGCTCCTGATTCAGGTATGGGGTAGCCGGATTTGTTCTTACCGGTACCAATGCCATTTGAGTCCATACTTCCCGTGCCACTTGCCGAGCTGTAACATCAGCAAATCGATTTCCTCTGTAAACGTCTCCTTCCGCAGTCTGATGTCCTCTAACATGCATTACTGCAACTGCTTTGGGACTGTGTACCGCATCCAGTAGCTGTAGCACTTCTTCCCGGTGCTTGATGTTGGTTCCCTGTGAATTCAAAAGCCCCCTTTCCTTCCACAACGCCCCATGTACATGAACCACACCAAAGGCATATTTAGAATCTGTCCAGATATTAACCCTTTTGTCCTTGCTCAAATACAGGGCTCTGGTGAGTCCAATCACCTCTGCCTTCTGGGCCGAAGTTCCAGGTAACAAAGCCTTTGCCTCTATTACCCGATCCAATGTTACCACCGCATACCCGGCATAGCGAGTCCCATTCTCGACAAAACTGGATCCATCAGTGTATAGTTCCCATTCAGGTTCTTCCAATGGTTCATCCTTTAGGTCGGGTCTGCTGGCATATACTTGTTCAATTACCTCTACGCAATCATGCACCAGTCCCCCAGCTTCCTGGTCACTGCGTAAAAACTCTGCTGGATTAACATGATTAGTAGTCCCTATTTCAATATCATCCTGTTCTCTCAGGATGGCCTGGTATTGCAACATTCGACTGGATGATAGCCAGTGACCCCCCTTTTGCTCCAAAACGGCCATGACCATATGGGGAACAAACACTTTCATTTTTGCCCCCAAAGTCAATTTCCGGGCCTCTTGAATAAGAATTATTGTTGCCGCCACGGCTCGTAAACACGAGGGCCACCCGGAACTTACCGAATCCAGTTGTTTAGAGAAGTATCCCACTGGCCTCTTCCAGGATCCCACCTTCTGGGTGAGGACCCCCAATGCCAGTTTTTGCCTCTCATTCACGTACAACTGGAATTCCTTGGTCACGTCAGGGAGTCCTAGGGCTGGGGCCTCTTTTAGTGCCTGCTTCAATTCCTGGAAGGCCTTCTTTTGCTGTGTCGTCCACTCCAACCGATGCTGCTTCAAGGCCTCATAAAGTGGCTTGGCTAGGAGACCGAAATTCATGATCCACAGTCGACACCATCCCACCATTCCTAGAAAAGATCTCAATTCCTGATGGTTACGAGGCAAAGGAATAGCACATATTGCCTCTATTCGGTTTACTCCCAAACGTCTCTGCCCTTGTGTGATCTCACAACCGAGGTAAATAACACTATTTTTGACCAATTGAGCTTTTTCCTTAGAAACCCGATACCCTGCTTGGCCAAGCATGTTGAGTAATTTAATTGTTAATTCCACGCACATTTCCCTTTCCTTAGTAGCCAGAAAAATGTTGTCCACGTACTGCAGGACTACATACAAGGATGGGGATATTGTTACCTGGGTTATCTTCCATTCATCCAGCTCCTTGGCCAGTTGGTTTCCAAAAATAGTAGGGGAGCATTTAAATCCCTGTGGGAGTCTCGTCCACATGAGCTGCTTCTTTCTCCCAAAATCAGGACTCTCCCACTCGAAGGCAAAATATTTCCTACTCTCTACTGCCAGTGGGATGCAGAAGAAGGCATCTTTAAGGTCAATCACTGAGAACCATTTAAACTCTTCTGATACAGATGTTAACAAAGTATAAGGATTAGCAACAACTGGATGTATGTCTTTCACTATTTCATTAATAGCTCTTAAGTCCTGTACCAAACGGTACTTACCATTAGGTTTCTTTACTGGAAAAATTGGAGTATTATACTCCGATTCACATTCCTGTAATATTCCTTGAGCCAAAAATTGTTTAATTAACGGGGCTACTCCCCTCCTTGCCTCAAGCTTCAAGGGGTATTGCTTTATCCTCACTGGTCGGGCCCCTTCCTTTAATTCCACTTTTACTGGCTGCGCAGCTTTAGATTTTCCGGGGACCCCTGACTCCCATACCCAGGGTACTACAGCCTGCTCAATTTCTTCTGGAATAGGAGAGGCATCCACTTCCTTGATTACAAAAATGCCTGCTATTTGTTCCTCAGGTATTTCCAATTTCACCCTTCCCCCTTCAAATATTATTTTCACATTAAGTCGGGACAACAGATCTCTGCCAAGAAGGGGTGTGGGGCAGTTTGGCATATACAAAAATTGGTGATCTAATTCCTTCCCCCCGAACCTAAGATTTAAAGGTTGTAAAAATGGTTGTTCCTCTAGTTTCCCTGTTGCCCCCACCACCTGTACCGTTGTGTCACTCAAAGGTCCCAATCGTCTATTGAGTACAGAATAAGTAGCTCCAGTGTCTACCATAAATTCTTGATCCTTTCCATCTATTTCTAAAACTACCCTTAAATCCTTTTCTAGTCAGCTTTGATTCTGATAGTTTCCCAAAACTAGTGCTTGAGCGACTTCTGCTGGTCCTCCCGTGAATCCTCCCACAGGGGCATTTCCCACTGGGGCTGTCCTTAATCCCATGTTTCCCATGCCCATACCTCCTCTAACCGGGCATTCATTTTTCCAGTGTCCCAATTGTCGGCAAAACGCACACTGGTTTGGATCCAACCTCCCCATGTTAGGTGCAAACCCAAATCCTCCCCGACCTCTTGGCAACCCCCTCTGTCCGTGATTAGCTCCTCCCCGACCTCGACCCCTAATGGGTCTTCCTCCTGCCCCTGCCTGTTGCATTATAGCCAGAATACTAGCTTGTTGTCTTTTTGCAGTTTCTTTTTCCCTGTTGTTGTATACCTTCTTTTCACCATCACCACCATCACTATCACTCTCACTAGATCTCGTTTTTATAGCTATATCCACAGGGGGAGCAGGGGGCACATTAGGAGCAACCGGAACCCTCGGAGGTGCTATACAATAAGACAAATCTTCCTCGACTGAAGGATACAAATTACTCTCCTTTCTTTCTTTACATCCCACACACTCCCTTTCATCATTCACTTCTAAAACCAAAATACCACATTCCTTTTGCCATTCCTCTTTCCGATATAAAACGAAAAACAAATCCAAATATGGTATTTCATCCCATTTCTCATTCCTCCTTAAAAATTGCATCAAAGATTCCATTATCCCCAATTCCAGTGTACCATTCACCGGCCATCCCGCTTCCCCAATCTCATATTCAGGCCACCAATGATTACAATAATCTATCATTTTACTTTTATCCAATTCCTGATAATACCCTTCACTTTTCCACCGTTTCAATATACAACCTAATGGTGTATTTCCAGGTATTTTACCATTGGCTTGCACTAAGGTTTTAAAAGTTTTAAAAGACATCATATTACAACGTTTAATTCCACTATTAATCCCAATAAACCAATATACCTTAAACCAATATACCTTCTCGCCGTCCTTCCCTAAAACAAACAGGAGGCGAGTTCCGGTCCTGCGTCCTTAGACGTCTTATGGCCGGAGCCTAGGCTTTTTTACCAACCACCAAATCCAAATCCAATTATCACCTTTTTCCAATATAAAGCACCTTCGGGCTTACCTTAATGCAGTTTGTCTGACAGGCGCGGGGGGTCGGGCACGACCGATGACTCCCCGAGAAGTGCTCGGTGCCGGCTTGGAGTGGATCGGGACGCGAACCGCCCCAGCAGCCCTCGGAGTCCTGCCGCGGTCGCCAGAAAACTGTTGCCCGATTGATAAATGACACAAAACTCGGATAAGTTTTGTGGGTGCTTTATTAAGGGCCCGGGGAACTGGGGGACTCACGTCCCTAAAGTCCGAGCCCCCAAATTCACGTATGGGTGCTTCCCTCTTATACATGCGATTCACAACAAAGTCTCCGAGGAACAGTTTCCCCGTTCCCTTTGCCTAGCCTCCAAGGAACAGTTCCCCGTTCCCCTTGCCTGGTCACAGACCCCTTGTGATACATTCCTTGGTTCACAAACAAGATCATTAATCCTCTGCTTATCTTATTCTAAGAGCATTGTATGCTGCCTCTAGACAGGTTAGCATTCTTACTTTCTTGCACTAGTTTAATTATTTATTAAATCCCTAAGACTACCTGCTAGGTTACACACAAAACTCAACACACTTTTCAACGGCTACAAAACTGCTTTTAACAAACCAGTTCACACACAACTCACTATAATTAAATATTTTGCTAAATTTCATTTCTTTTCCAACACCTCCTTGGGTTGTAGTTCCGTGAACTCAGCGTCTTATCAGTGGCTTATTAGTCTCTTATCAGTCTATTATCAATCTATTATCAGTCTCTTTCAAGTCTGTCCAGTGCTGGAAATGCCTTGGCCCAGGCCCATCCCAGTGGGCCTCAGGCAGGAGCTGCTGGTGGTATTCTGGTTGTTCAGTTCAGAGCAGTCTTAAACAGTTCCAAAGAAAAATAAAAAATACAGTCCAGGGAACTTCTCTGCCTCAGAGACCTAAAAACTGATTAAAAGCAAAGGACAGCTCTGTCCTGCTTTCTGCCCATCCAGCAGCTGGAATGTAGAGGAGTGAGTGCAGTGTATGAAAACAAACTGCAGCTTCTTCCTCCTGCCCTTCACTCTCAGAACCAGACTTAAATGTGCAGAACTCATTTCTGGCCTGAACAGACCGATGGGGTATGAGCATCATGAAGTCACCCTAGGACACACCCCTGTCAGGGTCAGGGGGTCCCATCCCCGCCTCATCTCCGGGCTGCCGGGGGTCCCCCAGTTCCGGTATCACCCCTTCCCCTCTCCCCACCCCGGGGGTCCCCCGTTCCACAGCCCCAACTCTCATGGGGATCCCCAAAACCAATGTCTCACCCCTGTCGGTACCGGGCCATCCCCACGTGGACCACCCAGGACCCTCCCAAGGGGCGATCGCGGCTCCTCTCCCACCGAAAAAGCTCCTCTTAGGGAGCCCGGAGATATCCGGGGCTCGAGTTCTAGATCTGCTGGCTCCAAACACTCTCCAAAAAATCCTCCTGGAGCCCCTGCCTGGAGTTATTTGGGAATGTAGCTACTTGAGCTGGGCTTCTTCTGAGACTTTCAGCAGCCTCGTGTTTTCCACGTTGCAGTGAAGGAACCTTTTCAATCTCGCTGGTATTCTTTGCTCCGTTTCCTCTAGTGATTTTAAGAAACTTTTCAAGGAAGGACAACAAAATATTTTCTTTACAATCCAGACCCACAACAGCCATTTTCCTCTTTAGTTCTTCCATCCATAAGTGACTAAGAGGAAGCTGCGTCCAAGTTCCAAGAGTTCTTCAAGAGAGAACCCCAACCTCCTCCTTGGAGGGAACCAAGATGTTGTCAAAGGCACTTGGGGTCAGACAACAGTGCCCTGAACTCACTGCACCAAAATAATGTCTCAATCTGGTTAAGAAAATTACTAGAGAGATGCCTCTGCCCCAATTAAGGTGCTAATGAGACCAAATCCAAGGTGGATTTTATTGAACAGTAAATGTGAGGTAGAGAGAGTTAAAAGAAGGAGGAAAGCGGGGCAGGGCAAGGGAGTGACAGGGACAGAGACCTCCCCTGGAGGGGGCCAAGTGTGACATGATCCCCTGTGTGTGTGGCCTTCCCAGGGTGGGGGTTTTACACCTGAGCCAGTTTGGGTAAGGGGAGCAGGGATTACCCCACTGTTTCAGGTTGCCATGCAAGATGTAACCAAATGCATGTTTTCAATCCCCATCTCCATAAACTGTTATAAACAGGTGGGGCAGTGTTCTTTATCTCTTCCATGACTCACCTCTGATAACGCCCTCCAGGGGAGATATCTTGTGCTAATGGGCCATCGAGTGTCACTGCAGGACTGATAAAATTCCATCATCCCATTGTGGGATGCTCCGCCCAGGGGGAGGATCCAAGCATTCCTACCTGGATATAAGTTGAGACTCCACACCAGGCGCAGCTTGCCTACTGGGTTCCCAGAGGACAAGAGCTCCATAAGCACCACTGGACCTTCAGAGGAAGACCAGATCCTTCTAAAGGATCACTTCTCTGACAGAATCACGTTCATTACTCCAACAGGACTGAAGCCACCATTTAATGGGACTGCAGCCACCACCCTGACCAACAGGGTGTCAGGTTATATCCTTACTCTGTCAGTTTAAGGCAGTGTTTCTGTATCATTGCCTTGATCTTAATTTTCTTATTAAATCCTAATTCTGGCTTAGACTCTTCCAGTACAAAAGACAATATGCTCACCCCATGTTTTCCTCCCAAAAAAGAATTTCCGATTTCAAATACTGGGCCGGATGGAGGAGGAGACTGTGAGGAAGACAAAGATGCCCAGGGACACCCAGGCAGGTGAGGAGGAAGTCAGTGCCCCTTTCCCCCTCTCTCCTGCTCCATCTCCCACAGCCCAGTACAGCCCCTGGCAGCAGGACAACCTTGGTGCCAAGACCGTCCTGCTGGGGATGCACTGGGGGGATCTCCTTCCCCTTCCCTCTGGCACGGAGGCAAATCCCATCCTCTTCTTGTCCTTCTTCCCCCAGACAAGAAGCTGAGGACTGGAACAAGGGAGGACAAATCCCCACAGCAGAACCTTGTGGAAGAGGCCATTTTGAGTGACTCCACAGTGCAGAATTCCACTGGGGAGGAAAATCCCCAGAGATCCAACAGGAGGAGGGGCTGCAAACCCAGCCCAGGATGCTCTGAGGAGGAAAGACCCACCCTGAGCCAGGAAGGTGGACAGAGCTCCTTCCAGAGCTCGGAACTGGTGGCTCATCGGCAGCTTCATGATGGGGCAAAACCCCACAAGTGCTTGGAATGAGGGAAGAGCTTCAGGCAGAGCAGCACCCTGATCTGCCACCAGATGATGCACACTGGGGAATGGCCCTATGAGTGTGGGGAATGTGGGAAGGGCTTCAGCTGCAGATCCGCCCTCGCCATCCACCAACACATCCACACTGGCGAGAGGCCCTACGAGTGTCTCGAGTTTCAGAAAAAGCTTCAGATCAGCTCTGATCTCTTCCGCCACCAGCAGATTCACACCGAGGAGAGGCCCTTCCGCTGCCCTGACTGTGGGAAGGTCTTCAATTGTGCCTACCACCTCATCAGGCACTGGCGCATCCACACTGGGGAGAGGCCCTACCAGTGCACCACATGTGGGAAGAGGTTTCAGACCACCTAACATCTCCTCCTGCATGAGTGGAATCACACTGATGAGAGGCCCTTCTGCTGCCTTGACTTTGGGAAGGGATTCAAGCACAATTTCACCCTCATCAGACAACAGCACATCCACACTGGGGAGAGGCCCTACGAGTGTCCCCAGTGTGGGAAGAGCTTCAGCAGTAGCTGTCACTTGACCAGACACCAACAGAGGCACCGGTAAGGGAAGCACTGAAAATGCCCAAGCTGCAGGAACAGCTTCAGGCACCACTCCAGCTTCATCCCTAGTTAGAGGGCCCACATTGGGAAGAGTCCTGGGGATCCATGTTCCTCATGATCCATGCTGGGAAGACACCTGTCCCTTTTCTTGCCCCTGCCGATGACATGATGTGGGATTGAGGAACATGAGGGTCTGGCCATGGACGTGTCAGTCAATTCACTCCCACCTCTGATCATTGCTAGGGGCAGGAAAGGGACTCTCTCCCTCACTCCCTAAGGAGAAGGTTGTCCTTTCCAGGAAGTGGAGATTGTGGCCAGGGAGACCCAGTGAGTTGTGTTGTAGTTTTCCTTGTCAAAGTTTTATTTTTCCCTTCTGTTATCGATATTGTTTCTGTTCCATTAGTTCCTTATCTCATTGCTGTTCCAAATAAATTGCTCTTATCCCAGCCTGGAATATTTGCATTTTGTGCTTTCCAGGGGAGGCTGGAGGGCAGCAAGGGCAGCACAATTTTAGTGACAGCAGGAAATTGGGGAATCCCATTCCTGAACCCTGGCCCGTGGAATCCGAGCATCCCAGCTGGTCCCAGCCCTGGTGGCCATGGCAACAGCCTTGGGAGCGGGTCCCTGGCTGGGGCTGTGGGAACCTCTTCCCTCTGGTGCCCAGGGACAGGAGTGGAGGGAACGGCTGCAGCTGAGTCGGGGCAGGCTCAGGTTGGATGTCAGGGAAAGGTTTTTGCCCAGAGGCTGCTGGGGCCCTGCCCAGGCTCCCCAGGAAAGGGTCCCAGCTCCAGGGCTCTCTGAGCTGCAGCAGCATTTGGACAGCGCTGCCAGGCCCAGGCTGGCATTGTTGGGGTGTCCTGTGCAGGGCCAGCCGTTGGACTGGAGGATCCTGATGGGTCCCTCCCAGCTCAGCCAATTCTGTGGTTCTGGGATCCCATGAGCCTGGGAATGGGGCTGCCAATGGTTGCCATGGCAACGGGCTGTGGCTGCAGGCCTGAGCTGGTGTCCATGGCAACCATCCCTGGCATGGGGTCTCCATGGAGCTGCCAAGGGAATGACCATAGGGACAGGGAGCTGGTGATGGTTGCCAGGGAAACTGACCATAGCAACAGGGGGCTGGTGATTGTTGCCATGGAAACTTTCCAGAGCAATGCGTTCTGGTGTTTTTTGCCTGCTAAGGAACTGAGTTGCCACAGGCACTCAGAGGGGTTCAATGGGAGTCGCCCTGATTTTTTAAGATTTTCTAAGATATTGACATTCTTGCAGCGAACTTTCTCACACACTTGTTGTACATAACTCATTGTTTTGCATTCCTTTATGGAGGACGAGAGAGTTGATGGACTCTTGGTTTGTCCAGTGTCATTGGAGAGATGGCACCGTCACCCTGCAATCCACTGTCACTCTTCGAAAACGATAAATGTTGGAGTCAGAAAATAAACTTCCTTTTTTTTTCACCTTGAGAACAGTGGTGCTCCCTTCTGTTCTTTCATGTCCTACAGCAACACATGGGGACTTTCCAAGAGTCTCCAGGCTATTCAAGAGCTGGAATGTCACACCCAGAGACAGGGGCTCCATGGAGACCTCCCAGGGCTTTCTGGGGATGGTAAAGAGCTGTGGTGGTTTGACCAGGAAGGAGTGGGAATTCTGGGATGCTGTGGTCAAACCAATGGGTTCTCAGATTTTGATATTGGCACCTGATGTGGCCAGTGGGGTTTGGACACACCTCCGAGAACAAGCAGGGGTCAAAACCAGAGCTTCGGGCCTGGGAGACTCTCTTGGGACTTCGAGGGAAAGAGGTCGGATCGCCCCCCTCGTCCAGCTGCTGGTGCTGGGCGGGGAAGGGGCAGCCATGTGGTAGGCCTGGGCCTGGACAGAGATGGGAGGTGAGGAGGCCCTTGAGGATGGAAGGGTGGAGGAGCCCCAGGAGACATCAGGCAGCCCCCCCCCCCGCCCCCAGGAGACAGAAAGAGAGGAGAGCCGGCGTCTCAATTTGTTAGTGGCCGGCCCAGGAGGAAAAGGGGGGGGAATGCAGTGAGGAGGTGCCGGCCAGAGCAGCAGCGAGTGTGGGAGTGCCGGAGCTCTGGGACAGGCAGAGACTGAATTTTTAATCCTTTCTTTCATGATTGGGACCTCGCAAAAATGCTGATCCTCCTCGGAGCTGAATAAGAAGAAAGGTAAGAGATGAGATAACAAGGACCTGGCCCGAGGGAAGTGGAGAAGATTGGCTGAGTGGGGAGAGATGATTGGAGTGGCCCATTGGCTGGACTTTTCTTGTGTAGCCATAGACTCAGTTTTATTCCTGTGACACAGAGACTGCATTTAGGGAGAGGCAGTGCCTCAGAACCAGGATGGTTCATTGTGGGGACCCCTCGGCCCCAGTGGGTGGGAAAAAATGGGGGGGACAGATGTCCCAAAGCAGAGACTGTGCCTTTTTGGAGTGAGACAAGGCATCCTTAAAAGACAACCCTAAAAGCAGCTCTGGTCCATGCCAGTGGTGAGAGCACTGGGCATGGAAGGAAGATGTCACAAGCGGCAAAAGGACTTTCCAGGCGGTGCTGAGTGACATGGAAGCACACGAGGTTTCAGCGTGTTCCCAGGGGAAGCCAATGGTGCAAGAAGGACTCCTCTCCTCCTCATGGACTGAAGTATGAGTATTCTAAAGGGTGGTGCCAGACTGGGAAGTTGGTGATTTGGGGGAATGCATCGGATTGGGAAATTTTGGTGGTGGGGAGGAGGAAAGTGCTTTTTGTAAGGTTTTCATTTTTTTCCCTTATAGTTTTTCCTTCTTTTCTTGTAGTTTAGGTAATAAAGTTTTCTTTATTTCTAAGCTGGAGCCTGCTTTGCTTATTCCTGGTCACATCTCACAGCAGACACCAGGGAGAGGGTATTCTTATGGGGGCACTAGCTCTGTGCTAGGCCCAAACCATGACAAGAGCCCTGTGGTCAGAGGCAGTCACAGCCATTCCATGGTGACATCCCAGGCCACCTTGGGCTGTAAAGGCACCGATCTGTCACAGACACTCATGGGGGCTCCACGGTGACATCCCAGGAGTCCCCAGGCTGCCAAAGAGCTGGGATGTCCCAGACACTCAAAGGGGTTCCTGTCATGGGCACAGTGGGAGCTTCCGGCAAAAGCTTTATTTCTTTATTGGAGAAACTCCTACTGAGTCATGAGGTGGAGAAATGACAGACAGCAGCCACCACAGAACCCCAAAAACCCTGCAGGATCTCTAGACTCCTAAAATTCCATTTCAGAGAGGAGACTGGGGGTGGCTGGATCCAATCCCAGCTACAGACTTTGACAAAGGTGCAAAAGATTGGACAGGTGGAATTGAACTTTTATGCAACTTGTCCCACAGGATTAATGATGGAATACCAGACAGATTTCTAGAAATACAGCTATAATTGATCTGATCATGATTAGACAGAAAAATCCTGATTAGTTATTTCCTCCACAGCTTTGGAGCTCTAACCATTAGAATAGTCTGTTATAGGAAGAAATTTTGAAGTCAACAGGGCCTGTCTGGAGTTGTTGGAGCCCATTGCAGGCAGAGCCTCCTGCTCCAGCAGGAACTGCCTTTCCTGGGCCATGAGCAGGGCCGGTCCCGCTGCAGGAAAAGCCCCAGGCCAGCCCCAGCACAGGGAAGGGCTCAGGCACAAGGGCACAGCGCCGTGCTGGGAGCTGTGCCAGGGAGAGCCTGAGGCACCAAAGGCACCTTGGCAGCAGCAGCTGCTTGCAGGCCATGGCCAGAAGCCTCCCTTGGCAGCCCGGCCTGGTGGCCACCACTGCAGAGCTGCTGCCTCAGGGCTCATTCCTGGCTGGGCTCTGAAAAGCCACTTCTGCTCCAGGAGCCTGACTGGGAAGCCATTGGCCCCAGCACCTTGGGGACAAGATATTAATGACAAAACTCTTCATGCCAGCAGAGCCAAGGCAGGGGCAGAGGAAAGGGCAGAGCCAGGCCCAGGGGACAGGGCTGCCATGGTGATGGCTGTGAGGTCACTGCCCCTGCAGCAGCCTGGCTGCCCTCAGCAGACATTCTGGCGAGCAGCCTTGTGAGGGCACCCAGCACATCAGAGAACCCACACTACAGGAATTCTGTCCTTGGGGATGAGAGGGTTTCCCTGGATCAGGTTGCAGAAAGCTCCTGCTCATGGACAATTCCTGGGATGGGGAATCAACTTCTCTGGAAAAACAGTTGCCATTTTGTGCCACTCTCCTAACTGTAAAATATTTCCTCTTTCTAACAAATGTAAATCCACCCTCATTCAATTTAGAGATATTGACCTTTGTTCTGTCACTGCAAGTTTTGGGAGAAAATGCCTTTGATCACTTTTATCCATTTTTACAGACTTTGGGGAGGAACCAAAAATTTTCCCAGATGGGATTTGGAGGCCTCATCACATAACCAGGAGGGACAGGCTGATGGCTCCAGCGTTGTTCCAGATTGCAAGGCAGTATGTATTCTATTACCATCTGCATGGCCGTTGTCTTTTGTCAAGTGGGCAGTTTTCCTTGTCTGTCTCTATGAGCGACCATATTCACATCTCCCTCTGGAGGGGACATCTGCTGATAACAGATTATTGAATGTCACTGCATGACTGATAAGAACTACAGCATCTCATTGTGAGATGCTCCACCCAGAGGGAGGAGCCAAGCATTGCTACCCATATAAATCCAGAGGTTCTGACACACCAGCACGGCTTTTTCCACAGGATTTCCCAGAAGAACAGCAGCTGCCTCTTCTTCCACTGGATCTTCAGAGGAGGAATACATCTTTCTATACAGATCCCCCTTGCTCCAACAGAACCACACCTGACACTTCAGGAGGGCTGCAGCCACATTTCCAATGGGACTGCAACCAACACCCTGACCCACAGGGTGTCAGGTTGGGTTCTGACTCTGTCAGTGTTGTTCTAGTGTACTGCATTGTTTATTTTATCCTTTTTTTTTTTTCTTTCCCCTATTAAAGAACTGTTATTTCCTGCTCCCATATTTTTGCTTGAGAGCCCCTTAATTTAAAATTTATAGCAATTTGGAGGGGTGGGGAGGGTTTACATTCTCCGTTTCAGGGGAGGTTCCTGCCTTCCTTAGCAGACTCCAGTCTTTCCAAACCAAGACAGATTCTGGCACCCAACGTGCAGCTCGAGGGCACAGAAACAAAATGGGAATAACAGTTCTTGAGTAATCTAATTTTGTGTGTGTGTGTGCCGCTATAAAAACCTCATTAAGTGACACCATGTGGTCCAGCTTGCCCTGGTTTTGGTGGCACATGATCACAACTGCATTTCTCCCATTTGTAGGCCCTTATCTAAACATGGGTCCTATAACCAAGGCTACTCTGTCTGTTATCCAGCTTGTTTTATGGATGAATAAGGTGAGGAATTCATAGATTTTTAACTTCCTCTGGAAAACAGGCACATGGATTCACAGCTATCACACACTAACTGTATGTTTTTAGGGTTACTTTAATAATGGCACCTGCTGTAAGGAAATGACACCGGGCAAAATCTTCTCCCAACCCTTTAACCATCTCTTTGGGTCCACCCCACCAGTTTTTGAAGGGTTAACATCCATTCTAAATACTAAAGATATCATACAGTGGCTGGTGTTGCTGATAGGCCTGTTCTATTTAGCATTTAGAGAGAGGACGAGACTAACCTGGATAACCACCCTGACACCTACCCCAAAACCTAACACGCCACCAGAATCTAGGGATGCTGCTGCCCCAGAGCCTGACCCTGCCCCACAGCCCACCTCAGATACGAACCACCCAGATTGGGTGGGGGGTCTGGTGAAGGAGATACATGAAATGGGCCAGATGCTGAAGGAATACACTTCCCCAGCTGGTGAGAAGCCCTCCCTCTGCCTCAAAGAGGGAGAGTCTAATAGTGCAGCAGCGGAACCCACAGATGTTACAACTGTCCAGATTCCAGCTGAATTGCAAAGGCAATCACAGCCAGCAGCAGTTGCACCTGTAGAAACAAGATCTAAGATGACAGCAGAGCACCCAGATAGGGAAGTGCCCTCACAACCCGTAGGGGAGTCAGAGATTCCAATTATCACCAAGTCCTGACGTATGAAAGTCTCTGTAATCTGCACAAAGACATTGTACAACGGGGATGTGAGGCTTGTACAACCTGGCTACTTCAGGTCTGGGATCTTATGGGTACAGGCGTCCAGCTGGATGGTGGTGAGGCAAGGAATCTGGGACCCTCGACCCAGGAGTCAGGTATCAATCAGGTTTTTTAAGGGAGCCAGGGTCCCTTTCTCTCTGGGAACTGCTTTTAATAAGTGTCAGAGAGAGGTTTGTTCACAGGGAAAGAATGCAGGACCAGCACCATAGAATGAGCTGGAAGACTCTTGAGGAAGGGATCCAACAGCTGAGAGAAGTGGCAGTATTGGAGGTACTCTTTGGGAGGGATGGACAGCATGATAATGACCCCAACAAGGTCAGGTGCACAGCGCAAATATTGTGGAGCCTGGCAAATCTGGGGCCATCTCAATACACCGCCTTTATTGCAATGATTAATGCTGATACCAACTGAGAGACAGTGGATCTATTGCCAACAAACTTAGAATTTATGAGAGTGTGATCAATGGCCCGATGCAGGCTCATGTCTCTGCCATGGTCCAAGAACTCAGAGAGGAGATGATGGAGATGATGAGGAGGAGGTGAGGAGGAACAGTTCCCACACTGCACCAGTGCGAGTCACAGGCCCCAGAGTCAGAGCCCAATGTTCCCCAGCTACAGAGAGGGGGTACACCCCACAGGCTGACCTGTGGCTTTTTTTGCATGACCATGGGGAAGACATTGGAAGGTGGGATGGAAAACCCACTTCTGTCCTGGCAGCACGGGTGTGTCAGCTCAAGGAGGGAAACACTAATCAAGGGAACTCCAGTAAAGTGAAGGTAGACTCAACCTCCCATGACCCAGCTGCTGAGTATGGTCTGTCAGATCCCGTTGAAGGTACCTCTACCATGTATGTACCTAGGAAAGAAATAATAACAAGGGTTGAAGGGGCCCTGCCTCTAGCCAGGAAGAGGCACTGGAAAGCCAGTTTTCTGGGGAGTGTGGATTCAATGGCCTGGCACATTGGAACCACAAAAGTACGACACCTTCGTTGATACAGGTGTGCAGTGTACCCTAATACCATCGGGACATGTGGAGGCCGAACCTGTTTCCATTGTTAGGGTGACAGGGAGATCACAGCAATTGACCCTGTTGGAAGCTGAGATGAGCCTGACTGAGAAAGAGTGGCAGAAACATCCTATTGTGACTGGCCCAGAGGCCCCGTGTATTGTGGGCATAGACTTCCTCCAGAACACCTATTACAAAAACCCAAAAGGACTCATGGGCTTTTGGCATAGCTACTGTGGAGGCAGAAAACATTAAGCAGTTGAATATTTTGCCTGGACTATCAGAAAACCCATCTACAGTAGGACTCCTGAAGGTGGAAGAGCAACGCCGGTCAATTGCCACCTCGACAGTGCACCGCCGGCAGTGTTGGATGAATCCAGATGCCGTGATCCCCATCTACAAAATGATCCGTGAACTGGAGAGCCAAGGAGTGGTCAACAAGACTCACTCACCCTTCAACAGTCCCATCTGGCCTGTGCACAAATCTGACAAAGAATGGGGATTGACAGTGGACTATCGTGCCTTGAATGAAGTGACTCCACCCCTGAGCGCTGCTGTGCTGGACATGCTGGAACTCCAGTACGAGCTGGAGTCCAAGGCAGCAAAGTGGTATGCCACTGCTGACATTGTTAACATGTTTGTCTCCTTTCCTCTGGCAGCAGAATGCAGGCCTCAGTTTGCTTTCACCTGGAGGGGCATGCAGTACACCTGGGACTGACTGCCTCAGAGGTGGAAGCACAGCCCCACCATCTGCCATGGACTGATCCAGGCTGCACTGGAAAAGGATGAGGCTCCAGAACATCTGCAATATATTGATGACATCCTTGTGTGGGGGAAGACAGCAGCAGAAGTGTTTGAGAAAGGGGAGAAAATCATCCAGATTCTCCTAAAAGCTGGCTTCGCCATCAAGAAGAGCAAAGTCAAGGGACCTGCCGGAGAGATCCAGTTTCTGGGAGTGAAGTGGCAAGACAGACAGCATCAGATTCCCACCGATGTCATAAACAAGATCACAGCAATGTCTCCACCATCCAGCAAGAAAGAAACACAAGCTTTCCTAGGCGCCATAGGTTTTTGGAGGATGCATATTCCCGAATGCAGTCAGATCGTGAGCCTTCTCTACCTGGTCACCCGTAAGAAGAACAATTTCCACTGGGGCCCTGAGCAGCAACAAGCCTTTGCACAGATCAAGCAGGAGATCACTCATGGAGTAGCCCTTGGCCCAGTCAGGACAGGACCAGAGGTGAAGAACGTGCTCTACTCTGCAGCCGGGAACCATGGCTTGTCCTGGAGCCTTTAGCAGAAGGTGCCTGGGGAGACTCGAGGACGACCACTGGGATTTTGGAGTCGTAGCTACAGAGGGTCTGAAGCCAACTATACTCCAACAGAGAAAGGAATATTGGCTACCTATGAAGGAGTCCAAGCCGCCTCAGAGGTGATTGGTACAGAAGCACAACTCCTCTTGGCACTCTTGGCACCGGTGCTGGGGTGGATGTTCCAAGCCAAGGTTCCTTCCAGTGGTTGCTCCATGTCACCAGTGCTACATGGAGCAAGTGGATTGCTCTTATCACACAGCATGCTTGTACAGGTAAACTGAAACACCCTGGGATTTTGGAAGTAATTGCAAATTGGCCCGAAGGTGAAAATTTTGGTCTCACAGATGGAGAACAAGAACCAGTGACATGTGCTGAAGGAGCTTCACCATACAACCATCTAACAGCAGAGGAAGCACGCTACGCTCTTTTCACTGATGGTTCCTGTCGCATCGTAGGGATGAACCGGAAGTGGAAAGCAGCTGTATGGAGCCCCACCTGACAGGTTGCACAAGCTACCGAAGGAGAAGGTGGATCAAGTCAACTTGATGAACTCAAAGCTGTTCAGCTGGCCCTGGACATTGCTGAGAGAGAGAAATGGCCAAAGCTCTACCTTTATACTGATTCATGGATGGTAGCCAATGCTCTTTGGGGATGGCTGGGCAGGTGGAAAAAGGCTAACTGGCAACATAGAGGGAAACCAATTTGGGCTGCTGAAGAGTGGAAAGACATTGCTACCAGGGTAGGGAGGCTACCTGTGAAAGTCTGCCATGTAGATGCCCATGTACCCAAGAGCAGAGCCAATGAGGAGCACCAGAACAATGAGCAGGTAGACCAAGCTGCAAAGATAGGGGTGTCCAAAATAGACCTAGATTGGGAACATAAGGGAGAGTTATTCCTAGCTAGATGGGCCCATGATGCCTCAGGCCACCAGGGCAGAGATGCCACCTATAAGTGGGCATGAGACCAAGGGGTGGATCTAACCATGGACAGTATTTCTCAGGTTATCCATGATTGTGAGATGTGTGCTGCCATCAAGCAGGCCAATCGAGTGAAGCCCCTCTGGTACGGTGGGCAGTGGTCCAAGTACAAGTATGGGGAGGCCTGGCAGATTGACTCCATCACACTGCCCCAGACACGCCAGGGCAAGCGCTACGTGCTGACCATGGTAGAAGCCACGACTGGATGGTTGGAAACCTACCCTGTGTCTCATGCTACAGCCCAGAACACCATCCTTGGCCTTGAAAAGCAAATTCTGTGGAGACATGGTACCCCTGAGAGGATCGAGTCACACAACGGGACTCATTTCAAGAACAGCCTTATCAACACCTGGGCTAGGGAACATGTCATTGAGTGGGTGTACCATATCCCCTACCGTGCACCAGCTGCAGGAAAGGTAGAGATGTTCAATGGACTACTAAAAACCCAGTTGAAAGCTTTGGGTGGGGGAGCTTTCAAAAATTGGGAGCAGCATTTAGCAAAGGCCACCTGGTTAGTTAACAGCTGAGGTTCCACCAACCAAGCAGGTCCTGCCCAGTCTGAGTCCCCAAATATAATAGAAGGAGACAAAGTCCCAGTGGTACATATCAGAAGTTTGTTAGGGAAGACTGTGTGGATCAATTCTGCCTCCAGTACAGACAAACACATTCGTGGGGTTGTCTTGGCTCAGGGACCAGGTTGCACGTGGTGAATAATGCAAAGAGATGGAACAACACGATGTGTACCTCAGGGAGATGTGATTGTGGGGAAAGAATGTTATGCAATATCACTGTTCATTGGATGTTACTGCCATTGTCTGTACATTAAACCACACAGACATGAGATAGAAGGAAATGTTTAAGTGTCGAAGGTCTGAGCAAGTGATAGATGGAGCTTTAAGTGAGTAAAGTGAAAAGGGGGAATCCTGCAGCTCTGTAATATAGGGCCTGGATTCAGTGGTCCAGTGTGGGGATATGATGAAGGCATGATGGCTATTGCTTGTAAATTTTGGGGGAACAGATGGAAATTTTGTATGAATAATGCATGATGTGTGGTAGTATGTTGATGATATGGGGATAAGGGGTGGAATGCCCTGGGGTGATGTTATGATGCTTGTATCCCCATTCATCTGTTCTGTGCCTTTAAGATCGGCTCTGAAGAGTGGAAGTTTTGTTTGGGTTTCTCATATCAGGGACACAGAGACGGGAAGTACATAGGGCTGATTTCGCTTTTTGCTTTTGGCTTTCTGCTTTGCTTGCTCTCTCTCTGCTCTCGCTTCTGCTTGCTTTTGCTTCTGCTTATTAGCTAGTTCTAGCTAAACAAATTCCGAATCCAAGTTCTAGTCCAAATTTCTTCCTGGACTGTTTCTCCTCTGCTTTTTCTTTGACCATCTCGAACCTGCTCTGGACTGGGACCTGGGGACACCAAAAGTTTGCCCCGTTTGGCCTGCAGCAGCTGCCCCAGCGCCGGAGGGACGAACAGAGCAACCACCCCCGAAAGAGACTTTCTGATTTTGTCACCTTTTTCAGAGCGGTGTCATCTGGTATAGTTTATTTTGTGTGCTGGGGGGTGCCATGCCAGTTAAATAAACAGGTTCTTTCCACTTCTCTCTGAGGAATTCTTCCTGAACCGGTTGGAGGGAGGGGCCGTGTGAGTTTGCTTTCTGGAGGGGCCCTCCTTTGGAGGTTCTCTACCAAATTTGCCGTAAACCAGGACACTGTCACAGGATGGGGCCAAACGCAGGAGCGTCATAACTACGTCAGTGGGCTGTGTTTCAGTGAGATCCAGCAGGGTCCTGTTCAGCCTGTGCTCAGCAAACTGATTAGCCAGGAGCCACTGGTGGATCTACCTTCTGTAGCCTTCTGCCTTCATTAGCAGACACCTCTCTCTTCAAACCAAGACGATTGTTTATCATCTTGCAGATGCACAGTTGCTGGGGAGCCCCATTTTACACCAGGGACCTGGAGAACCATTCCCAGCAATTGGGAAAATCCTCGGTGGTCCATCCACCCACAGATGAGGTCTCCAAATGTGTCCCGAAATTGGGTCCAGCTCTTAGAGGCCTAAAAGAGCAAGTCCAAGTGACGTGATGATATTTTTAGCCCAGAAAGCCCTGCAGCTGATGGCACACTTCACAATCAGCAGGGGACACAGCTAGGCCAAAGCCCAGACCTCTGCTGGGAGCCTTTCTCCTCAAATGCCCTTCAAACAAACTTCCATGCAAGTCAGTTGAGAAAGTTTCTTAAGTGATCCATTGCTGGCACATGACTACACAGGGTTATGGGAAAGATTCTAAAGCAGCTGCTGTGGAGTCAAAGAGCCAGCACTAAGAGTCCTTGTCATCTCTTTGTAGCTCAATGCCACTTTGAAAGATTTGAGGGAGTTTAGAATGAGCTAGAGAGCAGACCTCTGTGTTTTTTAGATGATGCCATTGCTTTTTCTTCTCTTCTACATAGACAGGAAGGGTGAGTTTGGCTCACATCTGCACTGCATGGCTCACAAGGCCACAAGACTTGTAGTTACAAGAGCTTTGAAGGACTTCTTGGCCAAGAAGACACTGCCAACAAGGATATTTATGCTTTGCAGCCAATCCTTCAATATTTCGTCTTAGGGACTCATGCTACAGTGTAAGTTTCTTTAGCCAATCATGTTATGACACACAAACATACAGCACTGCATCCTAAGCTTCTTGTTTACCATTGTAACTACTTTTATTTTTTCTAGATCTTCAGCACTAAAACTCTATAATAAACTAGAAATCCACATTCTCGCTTCTAGCACCTAAGTTTGGAAGCCCTTTCCAAGGTCTCCGATCAAATCCTGTGTTTAATTCTAAGCTTTGCTGACAAGACCAAAAGTCTGAGATTTCCCTGCATTTGGGTTTCCAACAACACCCATGCTAGTTCCACAATGCCCAGGGTCCCTCTATCAAGTCAACTCTGGCAGGAACAAGGCGGCTGCCGGGGGGCTGCTTGTGGCCTCTGACAGCCCATTGCTCAGGGCTTGCCAGCGCCCCAGCCCCTCAGGGGCTGCCCCAGCCTGGCCAAGCTGCCCGGCAGCAGCGCCACAGCCCCACCGCAGCTCCAGAGCAGCCCCATCCAGAGGCACCTGGGAGCCCTCAGCAATGCAGCCAGCAGCACGCGGCCAGGAGGACATGGATGGCGCTTCCTGCCCGGCACAGGGCTTGAGGCCATCTCCAGGCACCGCTCTCACAGGGATCCCTGCAGCTCCGGCCCCCGCCCACCCGCTCTGTCACCAGCACAAAGGCTTCAGCAGTACCACCACAGGCCAAGGGGCTTCTGGCCATCTTCCCTGCAGCACTGCACACCTGGGCAGGTTGCTGAGCCAGGGTACCCTTCTCCCCTTCTCTTCCCCTATGCCCTGCAGACCCTGGGCAGCAAAAGAAAACTCCTGGGAGTCTGTGTATTATACCACACTCTATATACATATACTAAAGAAAAAAACAAAAAGAAGAAAAGAACAATGTTAAAGAAACGGGAAATTGCTGCTAGCTCAGGTGGTCTTATCAGACAGAGTCTCTGGGATCAGCTCTCTGCAGAGCTCCAGCAGCGCAGCCAGCTGAGCCCCAACAGACGAGGCCGTGTCCTCCATGCCCTGTGGAGCTGGTCTTGCAGCCTCTGGATAAGGGAATATCGCCCATTCTGCAGTGCTTGGAGGACATACAATGTTTCAAGTGCCACATCGGACACGGCACTGCTGGTGTCCTCTGGCAGGTGTTCAAGGGCTGAAAGAGAGAGGGACAGAGCCGTGGTCAGATCCCAGATCTGCGGTGAGCCGAGGAGAGCCCCCTGCCAGGGCCATCCCAGTCGGTTCTAGCAATGGCCAGGAGGGTGCAGGCACCAACGGGAGCAGCCCGAAGGGCCACGAATCGCCCAGGTGGCCCTGAAATCTGTGTGTGCTCTGCCCACGCTGCTCCTCGTCTGCACAGGGAGCAGAGCCCTCTGCAGCCGGGGCAGGGCTTGCAGCTCCCCCGGCAGCCCCCGCTGCCAGCCCGCTGCCCTCCCTCACCGTTGCAGATGAGTTGCAGCTCTTCCTTCTTCCCCCTCAGGTGCCGCCCCGCCATGCCTGTGAACACAGAGCCTGTCACGGCCCCAGCGGCACAGCTCCCTGCCAGCGGCGCTGCCGGCGCTGTGGCCACACGGGTTGCTGGCCGGGCAGGGCTCAGCCCGGGCCCTTGCCGCACGCTGCCGCCCCAGGGCACGGCTGCCAGAGGGCGGCAGTAGCAATGCCCGGGCCAGGCGGGGCTTCACGGCGCCGGGCCCGGCTGGCGCTGCCGGGGCAGCAGGCGGGGCTGGGGCCGAGCTGCGGCGGGCCGGGCCGGGGAGGGAGCCCGGGCTGGTGGCTCACCCATGAACCTGAAGGCCGCCGCTCGCAGGGGCTCCTGTGGGCTCTGCAGGTAGCACAGAGCCCGGCGCAGGTGCTCGGCCGCTCGGCTCCTTTCCTCTGCCAGCTGCAGAGAGCGGCAGGAGGGAAGGGTTGGCGCGGGCTCAGCCCCTGGGCCGGGCGCTGCCTGCGCCCAGCCCCGGCCTCCCCTGCCCGCACAGCCCTGAGGCGCGGCCAGCGGCCGCCGGCACCCGGCTCCCGAGGGGAGGGGTCAGAGGGCCGGCTGCTGCCCGGGGAGCCGCGGTGCCGCCCCGCCCCGCAGCACCGCCGGGCCGCGGCTCCGTCGGGAGCCTGGAGAAGAGCCCGCGCGGCCTCTGGGTGCAGCACCGGGCAGGGCCACAGCTGCCCGCCCCGCACACTGAGCACCGTGCTCAGGGAGCTTCTCCAGGCTGAGGCTGGGGCTTGCAGGCTGTCCTTACCAGGCACTTCCACAGAATCTGGTTTTTCACCAGTCTTTTGAGATCCCTCCTCTTCAGGAACTCAGCCACACAAAGCAGGGTTTCCTGAGAAGCCTGGAGAGCAGCAGAGACACGGAGATGGCCCCACAGCCCAGGGCGCAGGACCCTCGTCCCTGTGCCAAGGCCCGGATGAGGCTGCAGCCCGGCAGGTGCCAGGGCAGGAGGCAGCCAAGTCCCCTGCTGTCCCGTTCTTCGGCTGTTCTAATGGCCTGGAAAGGCTCTGGATGGCCTTGGGGCAGCCCGCGCTCCAAAGGACGAAAGGAGTCTTCAGGTTTTTCAGTCTTCAGTGTTGTTTATTAATTCTTATCTACAGTATTTTTTCCCGGCCCAACAGAGGTCCGCACAGCATGTCAGCCATGAGCACACTGACTGCCCTCGGGGCAGTCACTTATCTTTATACCAAAAACTACATATAAGATATTTACCTTTTCTCCCCAATACCTTTCACCCTTATTGACAAGTGCACATTCAGTAAGAACCAATCTCAAAGTGCCACCATCACCATCAAAGATGGATGACAAGAAGAAGAAGAAGAAGGACAGGACACACCATAATTCCTCCATCTTGTCCCCTAGAACCCCCCTGTACCGAGATTCTAAAACCTGTGTTTTCACTCTATAATTAATCTATCCCTTCACCATTTATCCCCGTGTGATCCTCCCATCCTCATACAGGTGTTGCTTCCTGTGCAGGATCAACGTCTAACCACCAGACACTTCTGGCAACGTTCCAGGACTTCCGAGCCTCCCAAGGGTTGTCTCAGTGACTCTGCAAATCAGGAATGACATGCTGAGTTTCCACACCCTGCCAGGGGGACAGCAGCAGCCCACGAGCCCTCACCTGTGCCACAAGCCGCTTCTCATCATGGCACTGGAGGAAGAGGGGCAGCAGGCTCTGGTGCAGGGGTGTCTTCAGGGCCTTTTTTTCCTTTTCCTGTGGAAGAGTCACCAATGTTCGGAAGAGCAGTATGGAGATGAGCTGAACCTGCCAATTGTTCTGTATGGAAGGAAGAACAAAAGACCTCAGTATCGGATTTGGTGCTGGCAAGCTGGGGAGGCAACACAAGTACTGCATGTACACGGAAATCTACCTCTGCTCCTGAAGAGTGGGTAAAATCCTGCCCTTCTTTCAGGGATCTGGCTGCATCCTCCTGTCCAGTCCTGAAGTGCCTCCATCGAGTTGCCAGGGAATCCAAACCGGTTTCCCTCCCCTTTGGTGGTTGGGGTTTGAATTTCACTGGGTGGAGCTCATCTCTGGAAAATAAATAACTATGAACGGGGACCTGCAGTGGGAGGGAGGGAGGGAGGGAGGGAGGGAGGGAGGGACACCTGCACGAGCAGCTCCTGGCCAGGATGCAGCCCCTGGCTGAGTGCTAGCACGTTGAACTGAGAAATGGTTTGATCCAGCCCTTCCCTATCCAGGCTGGGGCAGGTCTGTTCTAAAGGCAGCCCAGGGATGGCACTGAGGTGCTGCAGCAGCTGCAACTGCTCGCATTGAGCAACTACAGAGGACAGGCATTTACACCTGGTGGGGATGCAAAAAGCACAGTGGGAGAGGAAAAGACAGAGAAGGCAGCAAAAAGGTGAGATTTGAGGCACCGAGGGGCGGACCCAGCCAGTGCCCAGCCAGCACAGCCCACCCAGTGCCCAAGGGCAGAAACTCTGCAACTCCACCAGGGATTTATCAGGAATGTTCCCCTGACACTGCTGGGGGGTTGATTGACATGGTTGACATTTTACAACACTCCCAGGTGACTCAGGTCACATTCTTCATCCATCCATCCATCCATCCATCCATCCATCCATCCATCCATCCATCCATCCATCCATCCATCCATCCATCCACAGGCTGTGGTGTTGGGATCCTGTCAAGCTCTGCCAGCCTTGGGCTTGGGGAGATTTCTGCCAGCCGTCCTGAGCTCCGTAATGGTGCTCTCTGTTCTAGGAAGCAAGCAAGAAAGATTTTAAAAATAAACCGCAACAGAGAAACCTAAAAACCCTTCAATAGCTCAACCCTGCTCAAGTGATTTCTTTAGGGACAGCTACCACTCTCCAGCTGAAATGCTGGGCTTTTGGGGAAAAAGAAAATTACATGTTCAACTACAAATTGAAAAGGATTAAGGTAAGACAACGACAACCTTTCAAACTAAAAATTATTGGCCCAAAGCTTTTATCTTCGCAAGAAATCTCTAGGTAAGACCAGCCTGACAGTTTAACAACTGGTTCTTCTGGTGGGGAGAAACCCTCCTCTTTAAGGGAAGCAGCCTGATAGTTGAAAGCAACTGTTAGGTCAAACTTCAGGCTCCCTGGCACAGCCTGCATTGCCTTTCCTTCCTGTTCACTGATTTACAGGCAGTGCCACAATGGCCCGGGTTCAGATGTTTGGTGCCATCCAGGGAATTTGGCATTGCCATTTCCATATGTTTTAATCAAAGTTTCAGTCCTTGCAACCACTCTTCAAGTGCCAGCTTTCCTTTCTTTTACAGAAAGCTCACAGTTCCTAGAAGACTTCTGACATCCTCTCTTGCACTCAGAGAGATGACATTTTCAAACAGATGTTTCCAAAGTTAACAGCATTTGAAAGAATAATGAACTCAAATGCCCCTGGATTCCACCTTAGCCCAACTCCATTCTGTGTCAGACACTGAGATTCCCACCTCTAAGGCAGGAGCTGTTTTTGCCCCCCATCCCTCCTGTCCTTCTCCCCAGCAGCCTGTGCCTGTTTTCCCCGGCAGAATCCCTGTCCCCGTGCACCTTGCCAGGAGCAGCTGCACACAGGCTCACAGCTCCCCTTGCCCTCACCAGGGGGTTTCTCTCATCCCCGAACACGCCGATGAGAACGTCGGTGCGATGAGTGCCCAGGGCCTGCACTGCCACCACAACTGGGATCTCTGCTGTGCTCTGGGGCTGCACAATCCCACAGGGCTTGGGGCTGGAGTAGAGCACAGCAGAGTCCTCCTTGCGTTTCTGGAAGGGACACAATGAAATGCAGATGCAGAGGGACCTCTCAAGAAACTGTAGGCTCCTTAACATCCACCACAACAGCAACTTACACACAGCTTTAAAACTCCCCAGGACAAAGGTCAAAGGCACAAACAAGATGCAAGAATTGTAGGCTCAACACTCCCAGGGGATCCTGCAAAGAGGCTGCCAGCACAGGCACTGGTGTCTGTGGGTGCAGCAGCTTTTCACAACCCTCCAAGATCTCCCACAGGAAAACACCCTGAGGACTGGAACATCAACTGTTTTTTCAGGAGCTTAAACTGCCTCCTCAAGTTTACATTCAGGTAGGATCATGTTCTCAGCAAATTTTTAAGACTGAATAGAAACCAGCAAGGTCTTATCCAAACCCTTTTTTCCCCTAATAATCTCCTCAGTAATATTTGACAGGAGGAGGTGGCTGTGATGCCAAACCTGGGGAATAAGCCCGTAGCAGCCAGGAAGGTGGCTGGGATTCCTAAAGAGGATCTTCCTCTCACAGGGCACCTTCAGGTGGCACTCATCACACAGCAGCACTTGGGGGGACACTTGGAGCTCAGGAATGAGACACCTGGGCAAAGAGATGAGCCCAGGACAATCAGAGATACTGAGAGAATGGAGAATGCCTACCCCCAAAGATTGTGAAATGGAGCAGAAGACATTGGTCACTGCCAAATGCACATTGAAGAGCCCTACAAGGGATAAATTGCCTTCTACCTCTTCCCACTCCAACATGTCTTGTCAAGGAGGGGCAAACCCTGAGAGGTAGCACCCAGAGGCTGCCACGTGCCCCAGGCAGAGCACTTTGCCCCACAGCTGCCTCAGCCCCTCCTTTACCCAAGAAGGCTTGCAAGGACTCCTGGAACAGTGCCAGTGACCCACGAGCTCTGGGGGAGCCTTCCCAACAAGGATCAGTGCTCCCTAAGGCTCAAGGAACACACAACTCCAGTGTCTCAGTAAAAATTACTCCCTTCTCTGCCATGGTGCTCTTGCCCTGCTTGAGAACTCAACTCTTTGGCCCAGCCCTGGAGGGCACGAGACAGCAGCTGCCCAACATAGGGGCTGATCAGCCCCTGCCAGCCCCTGCAGCTCCCTGGCTCCTTCACTGCACAGCTCCTTCAACTCAGCAGACACTCCCCAAAAGCCACCAACATCCACTGAAATCAGCACTTGAAGCTGCACAACGCTCACCAGTTGATTTCATGGTTGATGCCAATCAGTGCCCACTCTGCCTTTTGGTTCAAAATCAAGAACTGTGTCCTCTATTGTATTCACACGACTGCCCCTGGCTCTGCTCTGCACATCTCAGCAAGAGACACCTGCCCCTGCTCAAGGAGAAAGCTGCTTATGCAGAAACATCCCATGGCCACTTTGGGGGAGAGACAGAAGAGAATTCATTATTTGCTGGTAAAAGGTTCCCTCTTGATTTCCAAAAGAAAAAAAGCAGCACTTTTCCTCCAAAAACAAAGGCAGCATCATTGTTTCTCCACTGTGGGCACACCTGCTCACCACTTTTCTCTTGCTAGGGAATAACTCCCTTGTTCTTTTTTTATCCATCTTCCTTATCTTATTGGTATCATCCAGTGGAGATTGCTTTCATTTCTTTACTGCCTTGAGCCAGTGCCTCCCAAGAGCAGCAGCCCAGCTCCAAAGCTGCAGAGCAGCCAGCATCAGCTCTCCTGCTTCCACTCCATTATCCTGCAGCACATGGCTCAGGCTGGCAGGGACAAGGCCTCACGCTGCTGGGGTGCTGAGCACTGAGCTCTGCCTCCCCTATGATCCACCCTTCTCCCTTTGGCTGGGCCAGGATTGTCTCTTGCCATGGCACCAGCCCACGGGACGGTGCCCAAGTCCTTGGCACAGTTCCTGACTCCCACATCAGCGCTTTGCTGGCTGTGCAAAGGAGGCACCAGAGCCCTCTGTGCACAGGAGCTGGGGGCACAGCTTGTGCCCCACAGCATGGCCATGAGAGGTGAGCTGAGGCTGCTGCTGCCCATCTGGCATGGATTATTCACACAAGGTTTTACAAACACTCCTGCTGCTGCAGAATCAGCCAGGCTGGCCCATCTGCAAAGCCCTGGGGGCCTTGCTGGGTGTTCAGGTGGGACATGCCAGAGCAGCTGCTGCCAAAAGCTGATCCATCCCACTGCCTGCCATGGCCCAAGGCACAGAGAGATCCCTGCAGGGAGGAGTCATTCCAGCTCCCGGCTACCACACAGGGCAGCAGGCCGCCTCACAATAAAGCAATGCCAGCAGCAGAGCAGAGATTCAGACCTCAGGAAACACCTTTTTTCTCTGCTCCACCCCAAAAGGAGGCAGGTGGGGGATGTCCCAGAGACAGCTACAGATGTGCCCACCCAGCTCCCAGGGTCCTTACTTGATGGTCAGGATGGCAGGCGTAGGAGATCCAGCCACACTGAACTGGAACTCCTCCTCAAAGCTCCCCAGCCCGGTGGCACTGAAGGAGATCTGCACAGCCTGGCTCCCACCTGCTGCAATGGTGCCCTCCTTGGGGCAAACTTGAAACACAAACCCAGGTTGGTGGCTGAAGGGAGACAGGTGAAGGGAGCATCAACAGCTCCTTGGTTCATCAGTTTCACCTGCAGCAGCAAGAAAGCAAAGTGGAAATACGTGTGGAATCTTCCCTTCTTGTGAGTTATTGTCTAATGATGCAACAAGCACCCAGCAAAGGCAGAAGATGCTTTGTGCTGCTGAATGGCAGAAGTCCAAAGATACAACAGGACAAGTTCTGCCTTTGGGTTTTCATGCAGAGCAGTGGCAACTCCACAGAACAGCAGTCACCCTGGGCTTATCCCATGGACACAGAGCAGTGCCCCTCTGCTCAGCAGCACCAAGCGCATTGAGAGGAACGTGGGCTGATTGCAGCTGCGTAGGGAATCACCCCAGAGCTGCTGCTGCCCCAGTGAGCACAGCTCCAACAGCACCATCTGCTCATTCACCTTTTCCCAGACCATGAAAACAATACACTGTGAATGAGGCATCAGCATCAAAATGTACAGACAGCACCATCTTTTGGTGAGAAAACTCAGCGTGTCTTTCCCATCCACAGCCAAGATTTTGAAAGTGTCTGCCAGGATGCAGTGCCTCATGAAGTTTTTGCAAGCTTGACTCTACTGGGGGGGGGGGGGGGGGGGCAGCAAATAGGTAGAAAAACCCTTTGCTTTATTCCCAGGAACACTTTCCTCTTTCTAGAGCCAGAGATGCACCAAGGCTGAAGTGTGGTGAGGGACTGGTCAGCAAGGGAGAGAACTCCCAAGGATTTCCTGTGATTGCAGCAATAAGAAGAAGACACTTGGCTGGGAGCTGTTGGCAGTGGGCTGAAGCTCAAAGGCAGCCAGTTTGTTGCAGCTGTTTCTGCAGAGCCCAGTCCAAAGGTGCCTTGTGTCTGGCACTGCCACAAAAGCCTCTGAACGTGCAGCTTTGGAGCCAGTGAGGGTTTCATGTGCCAAGGGGTTGTTTTGCAGAAAGCCTCCCAGATGATCCCTAAGGAAGGCTGCCCAAAAGCACAGACTGGAGCTTCAGGAACAACAGACACACCTTTGTGACCCCCCAGATTTCAGCAGTCCATCAAATATTCCCTGCTCACAGCTGCCCAGGTTGGCAGCAATTCCACAGCTGCACCAGGCTTGCTACTGCCTCAGGAGCCATCAGGATCCATCCCAAGCCCTGCTGCTCACCTCATAGACATGGGGGGTGTTGACGAAAACATTCCCAAGGTTCAGAGTAGGAGAGCTGAGTTCAACCAAGGGTCCTTGGCCTTCCCCTCTGAGCTGCAGGGGCAGCCTGCTCTCACAGCCTGGGGAGAGATGTCCATTGCAGTACAATCATTCCCTCTGCTCCACTGCATTTTCCAGGCTGCCTCAGTGCTAGTCCCTGACTCTGAGCTGGATGCAACCAGCTCCTGATGCTGCAGGAGAAGATATGGACCCTTCTCTTCCCTCAGGACATATCCCCTGAGGCTGACTTGCAGATTCTAACCCATTCCCTGGGCTGCTTTCCAATTTGAGCCACCAGTTTGCTGAGTTTAAAACATCTCTGGTGCCTGTAGTGACAGGTCAAGGAGTAATGGGTAGAAATTGAAAGAAAGGAAATTTAGAATAGATATTAGGGAAGAAATTTTCCCTGTGAGGGTGGTGAGGCACTGGAGCAGGTGCCCCAGGGATGTTGTGGAGGTTCCAGCCCTGCAAGTGTTCCAAGCCAGGCTGGATGGGGCCTGGAGCTCCCTGCTCTAGGGGGAGGTGTCCCTGCCCATGGTAGGGGCCTTGGCACTGGATGATCTCTAAGGTCCATTCCATCCTTACCATACTGTGATTCTGTGGTTTCCTTCCCATGCACCTAGAGGAGCTTTGAAATCCATTCAGTGCAGGCACAAAACTCCTACAGGGTTTGGCAATTCCCAAACTCCCTGGCCCAGGAGCACAGGACTGTTGCCCAAGTGCTCCCCTTGTGACACTCAGCACTGTATTCTGTTGCCACAGACTGAGAGCTGCAAGGTGACAACTGCCACACAGGGAGAGAAGCAGCTGCTGGCCAAGGCTGCTCCCTCTACCAACAGCCCGGGCTCAGTGGGGCTCAGCCCCCTCTGCTCTGCTGCTCTCTGAGCACTGGGAGGTGATCCAGGCTCAGGGAGCCCATTTCTAACTCAGCTCCTGCTTCCTGATGATGGATCCATGGCAAATGGAGCCATCCTGGAGGCCAGGGACCTGCAGGGGCTGAGTGCTTGTTCACTAAAGCTGTTCTGCTCTGGAGCTCTCTGGCCTTTGAGGGAATGCTGGCAAAGCCATGGCATGAAAACCTCTCCCTGCACTGCCTGGGCTGTTCTGGGCTCACTCAGGCACACACAGCATTCTGAGCCCTGGCCTGGCACAGGAGACTCCCTGGGAGCTGCAGGGCCAGGGGGGATGTGCCAGCACTGCCCTGCTGACCAGGGACTCTTCCCAGCACTTCCATGGGAGCCCCATGGGCTCAGGCTGGCACCATGGCTTCACTGAGGGGGAGAGAGGCAGGGCAAAGGAGCTGCACCTGAGATGCTGCAGTAAGCCACACTTCCATACTCCAGTGCTTCCAGGGGTTTGAAGGTCACCTTGATTTCAGCTGAACAATTCGGCCCAATTTCTCCCTCCTGCAGCAGAAAGAGACAGCAAAAGATTGCTCTGCAAACTTCACATTGCTTCTTTTCACCACCCTCCTGTAAGCCTTTGTTTAGAGCATCAGTGATGAGTGAACAACACAAGGAGCCAAGGAAACACTCCAAACACAGCCCAACACAGCTCTCAATGCTCAGCTGATCAGCTCCCACTCTCCACAATATTCCTGCTGCTCTGACACAAGCTCTTGGGCACATCATGCTGCTGTCAGCTACAGTGGGATGCAACTGCCACTGTGCCCTGCTGGCTCTTGGCCTTAGATGGGCCATAGCTGTAACCGAGAACATGATCACCTTCCTTGGAAATAAAAATATTAGTTTAATCTGTATTGAAAGAAAGCAGAGGCTGGGATTATTGTAGGGTTTACTCCAAGATGAGAAGGGTGTTCCCTGTGCAGACACCAGGCATTCATCCTCTCTCACAATGCCAGTACTGAGAATCAAGGCTCTGGTTGATGGGAGCATGTGGCACTTTGCTTGCATCACCAGAAAAGGAAAAGGTTTTCTGTCCCTGTGTGCAGGACAACTCCAAAGGCCCATTTCAACCTTCCACTCTGGTGTCCAGGCTCACAGATGACGCTGGAAGGGACACTCAGAAATAGTGCAAGGCATGGTTACAGGAAGGGATTGGCATTTCTGTCATTAACCTTGGGCTGAATTTGGCCTCCTTTTTCCAGGGAACAATTGCAAGCTTCAGGTCAGTGTGTGAGCTGGCAGCGCTCCAACAGCCTCTGCTGAGCCCCACGTGTGGGGGGAGCCCCTGCCTACAAGAACTGCTCCCTGGCACACTGACAGGACACGCAGGCAGTGCCTTGAGCTCGAGCCTGGCAGCAGTGCCTGGAGCCTGCAGGGCACAAATGCTTTCAGCAGCGAGCCCTGCAGCCTCACCAGAAACTCCACGTCCTCCCTGCCAGCACATGGAGCCAGCTGAGGATCTGCCCAGTGACCGCAGCCGGGGAAGGGGTGGGTGTAGGGAGTAGGGTGGGTGGGAGGAGGAGGAGGAGGAGGAAGAGAAGGAGGAAGAGAATGTTCTCAGCTATCACTTACCATTGACTCAATGAAAAAAATGTCATCAGAGAACAGCATGGGGTCTTCTTGCACCTTTGCCATCTTCTCCTCGTCCATGCTGCTCAGGAGGGCACTGTGATCTCCGCAAGAGCCCTTCACCTTCTCTGTTTCTGTCTCCTCTGGCAAGTTTTCCTGGGACACCTCTTTGGGCGGCCGCAGCAAACACTGCCTGCAGCCCCAGGGAGAGACAAGGCCAGCAGATGGCTTCATGAGCCACAGATTTGCAGAGAGAAGTGTGAGCGCAGGAGAGCAAAGCACTTGAGGAGGAGCAGCAGCAGCAGCTCCCCAGCAAAGGCTGAGCCCAAGCCACGAGGGTCCCACAGGAATCAGAGAACAACTTGCTGTTCCCCGGCCCAGCAGGGAGTTTCACTCCACCCTTGCAAGCTCAGCAGAGGTTTCCAAAGCCAGCATCCCTCCAGAGAGCCTCCTGCCTCAAAGCCTCTGCCACAGCTGAGGGAGAATCAACCAGCCATTTCAAGTGGCTTTTCCTCCCACTGAGCTGCTCGGGGGGGCGCAGAAAGATCACAGAGCACCCACTGCAGCATTTCCCTGGCAACGGGAGACAAAGCTGGCTTGCAGCTACGTGTTACCAGCATCACTCTTTGTTTCTTCCATTTTGGACCTACCCCGTTCCCTACTCTGCCTTTCACAAGAGCATCCCAGAGCACTTCCACAGGAAATTGATGAATTCAGACACCGAATCCCTTCGGGGACATTCAAGTTTTTATATGCAACATGCATGCAAACAGAGAGGGGAAGGAACTTTGTTGTGCAAGAGAGAGACAGCAAACTCCTGGAGAGACCTTACCATGAGCCAGAGCTTTTTGGATCCCATCCCAGTGCACGGCACTAGAATGTCCTGAGAGGGAAAGGATCCTGCACTATCTTCTCTCACAAAAAATCCTCTCTGCTCTGAGAGCACAAAACCTCTCTGACAGCAGCACAGGGACACACAACCAGCCCGCATGGGCAAGGAGCTTTTGAAGGAACTATGGGGAAAAAAGAGGGTGTGTCACCTTTGGAAAGAGGGACTGGCAACTCAGGAAATGCTTAAGGATGTTGCCAGGTCATGTAGAAAGAAGATTAGAGAGACAAGAGCCCAATTAGAACCTGAGGAAATCCAGTCATCCCAATCAACCTTTCCTTCCCAAAATGCCATCCCTGGTTGGAGTATAAATGAACTGGAATGCTGAGTGCTGAGCTCCTGAAGCCCAGGGACACACACTCCAGTGCCTGGCATGGTTCACTTGGCCTAAACCATTCAAAAGCACCAACATCCCCTGAGGCTACATGTTAGCTCAGTCTTGGGCCTGTATCTCACTGAAATGCATCTTTCAAACCAACCTCCTCTTCTCTTCATTCTCTTCTTCCTCAGTAGCAAAAGCCTTCCACTGGAAGTGGGCTGTGATGTTACTCCTGTTTTCAATGAACAGGGTTCTGTGGCTTGACATGGTGGTGAAAGTCTTGTCAAGCTCCACGGAATTTGTGCTCAGCCCAACGTTGACATCTACAGCTTCTCCCTGGAGCTTTGTGTGGATTCTTTTTTCACCTGGAACAAAGCAAAGTCTTTGCTCAGCTCACTGGCTGATGGAAGCACAAGGAACAGAGCAAAGCACAGGGCACAGAAGAAAGTGTCCCAGTTTTGCGCTGAAGGAGCAGTTCTGTGGACCACCCCACTGATCACATCCTTCAGCTCTGTGTGTACAGTGTAAGGATGTCCTGGGCACCTCCTAAGACACCTTATTTCTGAGGGTGTTTGTAGAGATTTGGCCCCAAGGTGACAGGATGGACAGGGAGATTGGTCCATGTGCTCCAGTGACCCACTCAGATCACCAGGATTTCTGCATCCAAGTCCTTCAGGTGACAGGGCTGAGGAGCCCTGCTCAGTCCTGCCTTGCCCAGGCTCTCCCTGGGCATCCCAGGAGACTCCTGTCTCTCCTGATCCCTTGGATCCCTTCTTGCTGACCAGAAAATATGCCTGGAGGCAGGTGGGCAGCAAAAGGAGGCCCAGAGGAACAAGTGAAGTGACAGCCCACAGCAGGAGGGGACACAGGTGAGGAAACACAACCAGCCTGGCTCTGCAATGTGACAAACCACTACAGAATGAGCACCGTGAAAATCATCTCCCTGTCCAAACCCACAGCCACATCAGTCTTTAAATATTTTATACTGTTCTGATCTGAAAAACCAAGCTGGAGCATTGCAAATCAAATAAGAAAGGGACAAAGGAAAGATTAGTGAGTACAGAGCAGTTTCTACATTAAGACTGAATGGGATCCCTCAGTCTAGAAATCAAATGGGAGATTGATGTGAGAGGCTGGCAACAGCTTGAACAGCCTGGGAAATGGGGACAGGGAAAAAATTGTTTTGATTTGTCACAAAAAAGGAACTTGAGGGCCTGAAAATGTTGTTAGGCAGAAACTACATCTATGTGTAAGGGCCGCATAGAAAAAGGGTCTGTGACAAGCTAATGGAGAAGCAGCATATGGGACAGAGGTGTGCAAGAATTCCATTGCATTGCAGAGAGTCTGATGGAGACCTCACCGAGAGCACTGCCCAGGAATCAAATAAAACTTCACCCAGGCATAGCCACATGGTAGTGGAGAATCAGAGTTCCTCCTTCCTCCACTCAGCAAGTCCCAGCAAAACAGTAGTCAAAAATCTTTGCCTTTCTCAAGCCCCTAAACACCAAGGAGTTCTCAGTTTGCTTTGGGGTAAGGCTGAACAGGGGAGGCACCTCTGGAGGCAATGCAGGGCATGGGACAGCAGGGAGCCATGTGCAGAATTGTCCTGTGCCCTGCAGGGCCCAGCACTCACCTGAGCTGCAGCACACGGCCAGGGAGCCGCAATGGGCACCGCTGGCCAGCGGGTGAAATGCCACTGTCACCTGCACGGTGTCACCAGCGCCCAGAGCTCCTGTGGCCGGCACCACGGAGAAAGGACTGCAACACAGAGAGAGGGGTCAGGCCTGGGGACACCTGGCCATGAGATTCCTGCTGCGCTGCAGCTCCCTGCAGCTCCCTTGGGCAAGCAGGGAGCAAACCAAGCACAGGCAGCACAAGAGACAGAACAGACAGGATCACAAACAGCCACTGAGCCACTGCTGAGGAGATCCAGCCCTCACAAGGTCCTGGGGGTAAAATGGCCTCAGCTCCCCATACTCTGCATCCAGCTCTCTGCAATGAGGCTCAAGGCTCCCACTGCCAGCAATCCCATCAGAGAATGGTTTGTGAAAAGCACAGAGAGGGTTCAGAGCTATTTGCATGCGCAACTTGACACTGACTGCCTCAGGAATTTCTCTTTTCCTGCTGCCTATAAATCGCATCTCAAGAAATGAAAATGGTAGCACACTCCCTGTCCTGGGAGATTACAGCCTAGGAATCAGACAGGGAGAACGAACTTTTCCCTGAAGACCAAGGAATAGTCCCTGTTGAATTTGCAGTGTGCTTCGTTGGTTTATTTTACCTTGAAAACATCATGATTTAGCCTAAAAAGGGCAACTTTTAAAGGCATTTCAATGAAAGCTGCTCTAAGAAAAGGAGCAATCAAAACTCGGAAAGAGTGCAAATACAGATTAGAGCAATACAGTGACATGGAAACCCAAAAGGACGATGCCACTTACAGTCTGAAGGGTCCAATCCCAGGTAAATGAAGCACCATGAGCAGGGGCATGTCGGCGGAAGGGAACCAGGACATCAGTTTGATCATCACAGGCTCGATTTTATTGATCAGTGTGGCGGGTTAAATACAGTTAATAATGAGCTTCATACATATTGCAAAAGTTGAGCTCAGGATTGGTCAGCTTACATATCAGCACCTACGCCTACTTCTACATTCCTATGGTTCTACTTTTGATACTTTCTACATATTCTTAGGATATATTCAGGACTAATCTCAACTCCCTATCCTCATGTTGCAGCAAGGTCGCTGCTGACTCTTCCTTTCAGCTTGCTGACTGCTGACTTTTCTCCTTCAGTTTAACCAGTGGCATTATATCAGTGTGGCCTTTCTCAGCTAACCAATTATTAATAATGCTCTCCACATTTCCCCCGTTTTCTTCTTGTGCAAGGAGATTAGTTTGCCATGTTTTTGTTATTGTACAGCTGACCATGTTTTGGATACAGTTAAAGATACAAGGCAAAATAAGCAAAAACAGTAAAATTACACCCAGCAGTCCTATACCATAGATCACAAGGTTCCTCAGCCACGGTCCGAGTCCTAAGCCTTTAAGCCATTCGTCAATTCCTAAACCGTCTTCTTCCTTAAGTTTGTGAAGTCCCTGTTGTAATTCTTTTATCTTAGTGTGAATGGACACCGAATGATCAGACAGATTCATGCAACACATTCCCTCAAACTCTTCACATCCATGCCCTTGTGCTAAGAGCAAAAAATCTACAGCAGCTCTATTCTGCAAAACAGCATGGTTAACACTTTGCACATCTGCAGTTAACATGTCTAGAATTTGTGATGTCTTGTTCAGCTCATCCCTTGCCCAGCATCCTAATTGTTTTGCTAAATTCATGGCTTTATTGGCAGATCCTCCTGGCAAGATAGTTGAAACCACCACCTGTTTGAATGTGCCCCAAAACCGTGGATCTCCTATCTTGCTGCAGTCTAAGTCATGTATGCTACGTTTTCTCCTGTTTGAATTTTGACTCAGCTGCATTAGCAAGGACACATTAGGATGAAACAATGACAATTTTCCCAAAAAACAGGGTCCACCCTGTGGTTTAGCTGGTATACCATTCCATGCCCTGTCTCCACAAATCAAAAATATTCCTGTGGGTAATTTCATTGGTGCTGTGATATTTGTGCTGTTACATTGACTGTAATGCTGTGGAGAGAATTCACTCACATTCAGGGATGAATCTAGGGTGGCCCATGTTTCTTTAGGTTGGTTTAAATTCTGAGCACCCGAAAGTTTGAAGCTAAACCATCCACCAGCTGTAGTGTTAGATATGCTGGCATTTGTACTTCCAAAAAGATCCAATTCTTCAGGAGGAGAATGCAAAGAGGTGTTAAGTGATTGGATTAGTAAACATTGACGATAGCCATCACTCTGACCTGCAGTATACCCTTGTTGCACCGGCAATGTGATGTTTGACATGTTAGACATACATAAGGTTTGATTGTTTATCAAACTGCAAAATTCTCCAGGAGACCACACCGGAAGTCCCACCAGGCATGTTTGAAATGGGTTAGTGACTCCTCCAAGACTAAGACAAAGTGATGATTGGTTAATTTGATTAGCAAGTGTTACCCATAAATTTTCCCTTGGTTGACTAAAGTGTGTTACTCCTACTGCTTCACTTGCTACATCATTGAGCAGTATAACAAGAACAAACCTCATTTTTCTTTCTGCTTGCTTTGCTTCTCCTTTTCTTCCTTCTGCTTACGTTGTTTTTCCTTTCTTCGCTGTCTTTTCCCTGGTTTGCTAGATTGTCTATTGTAAGGCTGAGTCAATTCTTGAATATACTGATCTAATTCTAAATCAGCATCCTTGCTCACAAGTATAGCACGAGGTAAGTTTGAAGGCAAATCAGCTTTGCAGCGAGCTGCTATGATGCGTGAGGCTTTAGTAATTTCAAATATTCTAAGGTTTTCCTGTAACTTCCACCTAAGATATGCTATAACCACTTGTTCTGCACTCTCAAAGAGCTGTAATCCTGTCCGTCCTGGCAGGCCAGTACTTTGTTCAAGAGCTCTAACCCAGATGTGATTTCGAATCCACTTTCCAAAACAAGATGTACACCATAAATATCCCAATGACTTCTGTGAATACCAATAAACCTGATTACAATCTGCACAATGCAAAGCTACCCATGCATAGCATTTATCTTTATCCTTTTTGCAAACATAACAAGGAAGCGAATGTAAGTAAGGACCAGTATAAAATTCTGTTTCTTCAACCCAATGCAACCAATTCAATGGTGGTGATCGCAAAGCCTCTTCAGCCTTTTTACTATATGAGGCTAACAGCTCAAGGTCTTTCTTTAACACAAGGTGTATCTTATTCCGTAATCGTAGTTCTTGTTCGTTATCCTCCTCAACAACTATATCCTCCCGAGGGTCCCACAACTGTAAAAGGGTTCTAATCATAGAAAATTAATTAGCAATCACTGATACCCCTATTCAAATGAGACCGTTCCCTTTTTTGCCTTCTTTTTCTTATCTGTCTTCAATCTTGCTGCTCCTAATTTCACTGGTCCTGCCACTTTCAAACTTAATTTTTGCAACTTATCAATGCAGCAATCTAATGCTCTATCAGGATCCCCTTGGAAGGGTCCTACAACTGAATGCTGTGTTAAAGGCACTAATTTCCTACACCTTATAGAAACTATACGTGATTTACTTTGAACCCTAATTCTATTTACAATACATTGTATTTCCCATCGATAATAAGCAAGAACCTTCTGTTCAGGAGACTCATAAAGATTTAAAGCTATATATGCGTTTTGCCCCGTTTGTCTCCTTAATTCATCTTGCCAGCTTTTTCCCCACGTATGCTCGTGTTCACAAGTATGACACCACAAATCCCGTAATAATGATTGTTCTATCCAAAAAGTTCTTTTACAACCTCCACAACGTAGAGCTATCCAGGCAGCACAATGTGGATTGTGACAGTCAAGGCAATGTAGTTTCGCTGGATCTGTTAAGTGAAAAGTTGATAATGAGTCAATGAAACCAATCAACTCCTGGGCCGTCCGGTAGTGACGTGTCAGTGCTCTGTCCACTGCTTCCGAGTACCCCTTCAATTGTAACAGTAGTGGTCGTAGGACTAGAAGCAGTTTCTTCCCCAGTCGCTCCTTGTCCTCCTCCGTAAGGCGATCCACCAGAGGCTGCATCAAAAACAGGTTTAGTCCACTTAGCAGGCACCCACAAAGGCCCTGTAGGTGAGGAAACACAAAGATACCCCCGACCCCAATGTAATACTTTTGCAGGTTTTTCCCATAATCCTGTACTTGGGTTCTTATACTTAACCCAGACCTCTGTTTCCTTAGTATTTTCCTGACCTGACCTTGGATGATGTTTCATTGCAGGAGGGGTATCATCTTCCCCAAAAATGCATAAATGATTAATCACATATAAAACCTTAGCCAAACATGCTTGTGGATCTGTCAAATCTTGATGTTTTTCAATATACTGCTTAAGGGTACTGTTTGCTCTTTCCACTATTGCCTGTCCAGTAGAAGAGTGTGGAGTACCTGTCACGTGCTTAACAGACCACTGATTCAAAAATTTCCGGACCCTAGCACTTACATAACCTCGACCATTATCCGTTTTAATACTCTTTGGAACTCCCATAACAGCGAAACAACTTAACAGATGTCTGATAACCTGTATAGCTTTCTGTCCTGCCTGAGCTGTAGCCCATATGTAATGACTATATGTATCTATGGTGACGTGCACATGCTTGACTTTACCGAATCTAGCTATGTGTGTAACATCCATTTGCCATATCTCATTTATTTTTAAACCTCGAGGATTAACTCCAATGCCTAGACCTATCCCACCATTATGATAACTACATGTTGGACATGCTCTGACAATGGCCTTGGCTTCTGACAAACTCAGCTCAAAGTGTTTTGCTAAACCTCTTGCATTTTGATGATATCTACTATGTGCTTCTCTGGTCAATGTGTGCTTGTCAATAGGACAAGAATTATCAATGGGTAGGGTAACCAATTTATCTGCACGTTCATTCCCTTCTCCTAAACCTTCAGACCACTTATGGCTCCTGATATCTGAATCACAGAATATGCTGCCTTTCTTTCTCGTAAAGCCTTCCTTAACTGTATCAGTAACTCATACAATCGTTTATTATTCACTTCCTTAATTGCTGCTTCCTCTATTCGTTTGACTACTCCTGCAACATACATAGAGTCTGTGACCACATTTAAAGGCTCCTGTAAGTTGGACACCGCCCACACTACTGCTAACAATTCCAAAGTTTGTAAGCTATCTGCAGGGTCTGCTGTGAGGAGTTGATGCTTCCATTGTCCTTTTTCTTGCCAGGTAACAGCAGCACGCCTTGATTTCTTTCCTGCATCTGTAAAAACTGTAATAGCTCCTTCTATGGGGTTTTCTTCTCTCAAAGGTCGAGTAATCCAGTTCCATTCTGTCATCCATTGCAAAACTCTAGACACTAATTTGCTAGTCTCTACTTTAGCAGGTGACATCAATAATGCTTCTTGTAAATTCTTTGAATTTATCAAGTACCAGTCCAAGGTTTCTTTTTCCATAGGCAATCTAATAGTAGCAGGTTCTCTACCATCCACTTCAAGAATTCTGAGATGCCCCTTTTTGATTAATGCAGCCAATTGTTCAATTTTTGAAGATATTGTTTTCTTATGCTGTAGTGGTGGTGATAACCATTCCAACACCTGTATCTCCCCCGTTTTCTTTTGCAACTGAGAGAGAGCACCAAGCAAGTGGCAAGGGCTATTCCAAATAGTAAGGTCAATGGGGTGGTCGAGTTGTCGACGAGACACATACCCTTGCTGTACACAGTTACTAATTTGCTGCAAGGCAAGATGATGCTCCTTTGTCAGGTGTATAGGAGTAGTAGGGTCCACACCTTTTAACAAAGGCCGTAGGGCTTCTAATAAATGATTTGGTATTCCCACAATAGGCTTCAGCCACTGTAAGTCTCCCAGCAACTTCTGTGCATCATGTAGAGTTTTAATGTCCAATTGTAATTCCAATTTTTGTGGTATCACTATTTGATCCGTCAAAGTCCATCCCAAATATTTCCAGGGCTTTGTAGTCTGAATTTTCTCTGCAGCAATAACAAGTGAATATGCAGCAAGAGTATTTATAATGGTGTTAATCTGTAAAGAGGAGAATGGCTGTTGCTGTGCAAACAAAATATCGTCCATGTAATGATATATTATAGTTGCTGGCCATTTACGACGTAGTGGCTGTAATGCAGCATCAACATAAAGCTGACATAAAGTGGGGGAGTTGTGCATGCCCTGCGGAAGAGATGTCCATTCAAATCTTTTATCTGGTTCCCCACGATTTATTGCTGGTAAAGTAAAAGCAAATCTCTTCATGTCATCAGGATGCAGGCCAATAGTGAAAAAACAATCCTTTAGGTCAATAATTAAAAGTGGCCAGTGTTCTGGAATCATAGCTGGATTTGGAAGACCAGGCTGTAAGGCCCCCATTGGTTCCATTTGGTCATTTACAGCCCTCAAATCATGTATCAAATGATATTTCCCTGATTTCTTTTTGATTACAAAAATAGGTGTATTCCAAGGGCTTGTGGATAGTCGAAGGTGTCCCTTTGTATATTGTTCCTGTACCAATTCATGGGCATGCATAAGACTCTCCCCTTTTAATGGCCATTGCTTAACCATCACCGGTGTATCCATTTTCCAGGTGAGTGGAATGGGGAAAGTCCAAGCAATGGCAATTACCCCAAAGGGTGCTGATTAGTTAACACCACTCCCAATTGTGTTAAAATGTCCCTTCCAATTAAACAGGAAACTGTAGGAGGCAGTTGAACAATTGAAAACACAGCAGATATTTGTTGATTCTCAATGCACACAGACAAAGATGGCGACCTGCTTGCCAATGTAAATCCTCCCACTCCTGTGAGCATGTTTGATGAGGCAAATAGAGGCCAATGTTGTGGCCATGCTTCTGGAGAAATGATGCTAGTATCTGCTCTTGTATCCAATAATCCATAAAGGGTTATGCTTTGATGCCCATAGGTAATTTCAACCTTTTGTTTTGGTCTATTTTGTAAATCCACAGTTAAAAGTGTAACACCAGTAGAGCCAAAACCTTTTTCATCCCGTGCGTGCCCAGTAAATGATTGTATTCCTGATGTCATTTGTGACAGTGGTACCAATTGTGCAATGCGTTGTCCTTTTGTAATTTTAATCGGAGGATAAAGGGTGTAAGCCATAATTTGTATTTCCCCTGTAAAGTCTGCATCGATAACACCAGGCAAAACAAATAATCCCAACATAGTTATAGAGGAACGTCCCAGCAATAATGCTCCACATGTTTGTCCATTTAATATAAGAGGACCCTTTATTCCAGTGGGTATCCTCTCAGGCTGGTTTGTCATTAGTGTGACGTCTACTGCTGCTGATAAGTCCAAGCCGAGGCTCCCGGTTGTTGCGGGTTGCAGACAGGAGGTGGCAGCGATGTCACGGCAGCTGCTGGTGTCTCCGATGTCACGGCGGCAACTTGTGTCTGGGCGCGGCCCCCGAGATGCGCGCTCTGCGGATGGTTTCCCGACCGGCGCCTACAAGCTGTAGTGTTGTGGGAGCTGGATCGGCAGTGTTGACACCATACGCCAGTTGCTCGGCACGTTCGGCGTGTATGTCCTTCGTTGCCGCATCGGTAACACTTGAGGAATGGCTTCGAACCTCCTTGAGTGAATGCCAGAGAGCCATTTCGGAGAGGAGCAAGAGCAGCTAGCACCTGATTTTGAGTGGACTCTGCTTGCTTTTGCAACCCCAATCCTAATTCCTTTAAGGCTTCTGCTATAAATGCCTGTGAAGCTGTTGGCATTAATGCCATTCGCTCTAATGCTTCCTCAATAGTCCAATTTGCCCCTAAAGTAGCTAAAACTCTCTGGGTTGCTGGATTGCTATTTTGCAAGGCACACTGCTTCAATAGCGCCCCCTTCATGTAATCTGCCACACCAGCCCGATCTATAGCAGTAGCTGCTCTATCAATAAAATTTCCAAATGATTCTTCCCTTCCTTGCTTAATACCCATATAAGCCGGTAACCCTCCTGGCTCTTTAACCATATCTATTGCAGCACGCACCAACCTCATAGACTCTCTAAGTTTATCAGCTCCCGATATCATCTGTGCCTCTGTACGCAAATATGCCCCTAAGCCCATCAGCTCCTCTACTGTCACCCCATGTAATGGGTCTCCCTGGGCTCGTTGTACAGCAACCGATTCATTTACCAACGCGTGCCAATGGGCATTAAATAATAACTGCTGATGCTGAGTGAATATCAACCGAACTATTCCTCTTAAATCATTAGGACATAAAACCTGAGTATTAAAAAGATAATCTAACATTTGCTTAACAGGTTCACTTTTTACTCCAAACTGACTAACCGTAGAACGTAGCTGAGTTAACAGCTTCCAATCTAAGGGAGTATATTCTGCTATATTATGCGTAAGGTTCCCCTGTGCATCATACTGTGGTGTGTATGTAACTGGACATGCAAGACTAGAAGCTACTTCCACCGCCTCACCATCCCCCATTTGCATTACTTCTTTCGCCAAAGCAGCCCAAGCTTCCCTCCTCTGTTTAGCCATCTCCCCCCATGGATCACGGTGTGCCCCTGGGATGGGATCTGGCCCTTTAAGGGTGCTATGCTGCTGGCGCTTCGGTGCAGACACCGAGGTTTCGCGCAGGGGGGGCAGTGAAGCAGAGGCTGGCTCGTGCGGGGGAAGCAGGGGCCCCCCCTCCCCCGCTGGAGCTGACAGTGAAACCGGAGCCGACTCAAGCGGAGCCAGCTTGCGGGGGGCAATCCGCCCCCCCGCCGGAGCCGGCTCTGGCGGAGAAATGGGCCCTTCCCCCACCGAAGCTGTAACCGGAGCCGGCTCATTGAGGGGTAGCGGCGGAGGCAAGGCTGGCGGCGGAGGCGAAGCTGGCTTGCTCCCACCCCCACCATCCGACCCGCCTGAAGCTGGTGGCGGAGGCAAAGCTGGCTTGCTCTTACCCCCACCATCCGACTCGCCCTCCCCCTCTGACAGGAAAGGTGCAGACGGTTCCACTGCGCCTATAGAAAAATCCTCCACACCACTTTGCTAGGGACTCTTAGGCATAAGTACCTTAGTTACAGAAGGTGCCAGGGGATCATCTTCACGACCATACCCTATATTCCTCTTATGGGCTTCTGTTGCCCTTTCTGCTGCCTTTCTCTCAGAGACCTGCTGAAGTAACGTGTTATACACCACCCGCCATAACTTCCCGAATTTCTTTGCTGACTTATCATCGTCTAGTACTGTATCCCACAATATTTCCCCAAACTTTCTCCACTCTGATAACTCATGAACTGTATGAGGATTAGAAAAGATACCCTTAGCATGGCCATAAGCTAATAACCCTGGTAACTCCTTTTTTAAATCTATCCCTTTTATCCCACGCCGCTCTAAATAGGCGGTAAATAAATCATATGCCGCTTGCCTATCCATACCTATTAATCAGCGCGTGCTGTTGCAGCTCTCCAGGCTCCGGCGGACACGTATTGGCTTAAGTCAGAGTTGTGAACCTTAAGGGTGCTTCAAATTCCGGCACCGTCCCGGCTGCTGGGACCCAAACCCAACTTCCGGACCGTGGCGTAATCCCTTTTTCTTTTAATCCGAGAAAAAGGGCAGAGATTCGGTTATGCCCGCATTCTCCACCATTTGTCGGTGGAAGGGAACCAGGACATCAGTTTGATCATCACAGGCTCGATTTTATTGATCAGTACGGCGGGTTAAATACAGTTAATAATGAGCTTCATACATATTGCAAAAGTTGAGCTCAAGATTGGTCAGCTTACATATCAGCACCTACGCCTACTTCTACATTCCTATGGTTCTACTTTTGATACTTTCTACATATTCTTAGGATATATTCAGGACTAATCTCAACTCCCTATCCTCATGTTGCAGCAAGGTCGCTGCTGACTCTTCCTTTCAGCTTGCTGACTGCTGACTTTTCTCCTTCAGTTTAACCAGTGGCATTATATCAGTGTGGCCTTTCTCAGCTAACCAATTATTAATAATGCTCTCCACAGGGGCACATCAAGGAAGCAGAACCGGAGGTTTCTGTGCGTTTACCAGCAATGCAGTCTGGGACTCTGGGCTGTCATGCAGGCTGGTAACTGTTTGCTTGGCCCAGCAGAGAAACTCTGTGCAATGTGTTGGAAATAATGATGCAGATGTGTTGGTTTACAGGAGTAATCAGGATTTAGTCACCAGGTAAACAGCTCTTGCCTGACAAACACAAGACTCTGTGCTTTGATGCTCAGGGACAGCTCAGGGGAAATGTGCTTCTGCCCAGCAGCTGCTGGGCTTTGTGCCCTTCTACAGCCCCAGTGGGGAAACAAAAGTTCCTGGCCTTGGTGCTTTGTTGCTGGTCCATCTGTCACTTCAAATGTGTTCTGGGGACTTTGCTGATGAATGCATCACACACTAAAACAAAGAGAACATCTGGCAAGCTGAACTTTGTTCATGTCAGTAGTAACAGCTGATGAACTTGCTTCAGGTTCTGCTCATTAAGGACCTCTTGCTGTAATTATGGGCTGACCTGTTCCCATTGCCACTGGTGAGAACATCACTGCTGGCTGATGGAGAAGCCTGGGGCCAGCAATGTTCATGTGCTGGACTTGAGACTTTGGAGGGAGGGGAGGAAAGACAAGGCCACAGCAGCCCCAGAGCCAGATCAGTGCTCGTGCTCCTGCATCTGCCCCGGGGCTGATGCCAGCACTGATGCAGCTCTGCTGGGGATGGGGGATCAGAGCCTGCTGGGGGCAAGGCACAGCATTCTGTTCTTAGTCTTTGGCCAGAAATTTCACCACAATAGAGAAGCTGCCAGTTAGGGGAATCCCTGGCCACACTTCAGCACTACCTTCCATTCCATTCCCTTCCCACTCCTGCCCCATGTTACATGCTCCTGCCTTTAGGTGGCAGGATGGGAATAACATTCCAGGGATGACTTCAGGGCTTGCCTGAGATAGAAGGTGTCTTCTTCTTTACAAATTATCAGGAGAAGAGGATCCAGCCAAGTTCAGGACTCAGCTGTCAGGACTGAAAAACTGAGTGCAAATCAGCCCCCGCATCGCCTCCATCCCTGGGCTCTACCCACCAGACTCCTCTGTTCTTGATGTAGCAGTCACCTCTCACACACACCTGGCTCCCCAAGACCCAAAGACACAAGCTCCACAGCTAAACTTAACGCCTCTGAATTTCAGCCAACATCACTAAGCTGTTCCCTGAGCCCACAGCTAGAAGAGCTGTGAGGGAGACATCCCTGACACTGTAAGAACCAAATTAAAATCGCTGCCAAGAGATAGGCCTGGAAAGCTAAATTTTGGGCTTTTCTCTGTTAATTGTGAGCTGCTCCTTAAGACACTTCTCATCCTGTTAGATCCATCCTCTCAATGAATCACTACTGCACCTGACAGGCAGAAAATATAAGGAATGGAGGGGGTTTTAAAAGGTTGTTTTCTTCTGCATTTATAACTAGGTCCATTGACATGTTTGTTTTCTTGTATGGCGTCTAAAGACAGGTCCAGATCTCCCAATGGCACCTTGCAACCCCCAGACACTGCTCTTGCTTTGAGCAGTGTGTTTGCTCAGATGATTTCCAGAGGTCCCCTCCAGGACCACTGCAAAGCCACATGCCTGTTGCCTCCCAGAGAATGGCTCTGTTTGGCTGACAGTGCTGAGGAAGCATTTCAGAAGCTGCTTGTGCTCAGCAGGGTGCAAGCCAGCTCCCAACATGTTCCAGCAGCCTCCAGGAAATCTGGGACACAGAAAGCTCCAAGGCCACTGAAAGCAAGAGCAGATGCCATCCATCCTGCTCACTTCCAGCCAGGCTGCAGGGCAGCAGATCCAATGCTTGGTTCCTTCTGTAGCTCTTTCCCAACTCCGCTCTCACCCAAAGGTGTTTGCACAGGGACAGATGAGCTGCCTCACCTCTGGGTGCCCAGCTGGTACTGAGCTGCCCGGGCACCGACATTGCGCACCAGCAGAGTCTGCTGGGTGCTGACCTTGACGGGACACTTGGAGAAGTCCAGCTGGGCAGGGAAGTCCAGCACAGCTCGGGCACCAATGGCCCGAATTGGCACAACGATCCTTTCCCTTGCAGTGAGGCACACCAGCTCGTGGCAATAATCCTGCAGGAAAAGAAACTGGCTCAGCACAGGACATTTAGTGCCATCCCCATGGCAGAAGAAAAACCATTTCCTATACCCCTTCAAGGGCATCCATTTACCTATTGCACCCTCAAATGAACACTAAGTTCTGCTACTATGTCACATTTTAAAGGCACCAGTGCACTTTGCAAAATCTGTCTCAGTGGCATTCAGCTCTTGTGTCACTTGGGTCATACAGATAACAGCTCTAGGCCACCATCATTTCTACTCTAAACTTAAATGATATTAAAGAATTCCTAAGCCCCTTCTAAGCAACATGGAGCTGGGGAACACAGGACGTTGCTCTTTAGGGTTCTATATTCCCACTGTCTGAGAATAGGACAAAGTGTTCAACTGACTCTAAGCAGCAAAAGGAAGAGGAGAAAACAGCTGCACCCAAAGACATCCTGCACCTCTGGCCTGGTACAGAAGCATCAGTTGGCTCACAACTCCCCTCTAACTTTGCCTGTCCAACCAAGTCAGGAGAAGAACAGTGCTAAGAGGTAGCAGGATGCTGTTGGAAAGGGCCTCTCTTTGTTTCCCTGCAAGGCTTCCTCCCTTCCATGCCATGCCCTCAACCCTTCTGTATGAACAAGCCTCCAGATCAGAACATGAACCCTCCAGATCCCAGCACTGACATCAGACTTGCCAGGGCCTCAGCACTGCTGTGCAAACCTCCCTACAAAAGCACCTTTGGCACGGAATGGGTGCCAGCTGACAGAGCAAGCACAGGGACAGGCATGAAGACAGAGCCCCAGCAGCGTCACTGCCACGGGCTCTGGGCTCACAGCTCTGCCTGCAGCTTGTACCTGCCCTACACCAGCTCCTTCAGGCAGGTGTCCACATGCCCTGCAGCTCAGCAACCTCCTGCTGACCAAGGGCACCCAGAGCCCAGTGTGCCTGTGCCAGGCCGGGCTCACGGGCACAGCACATCCTCTGCCCTGGCCCTGCAGCTGTGCCATGCTCACTTGTGCTCTGGAACAGCACAGCTGCAAGGCTGCACAACAGAGGGGGTGAAAAAGCACCAGCTTTGCTCCAGCCCAGGGGCAGGCAGGGAAGCTGTTGGCAGTCCAGGAAGGAGGAAAGCTCTCTGACCTCTTTGTTCCTCTGGTGTTTTCCATCAGAATGAAACCCCTTCCACTGGACCTAGAGATGGCCCAACATCTGTCAACAGCCCTCTGTCATTTTCATCCTGTTTCCTGTGCATCTTCCCTTGGCAATGCTCAGGAATGTGCAGGGAGGGCAAGCAGAGCCTGTCAGGCCTGGCTGCAGTGCCCGCCAGCAGTGCCAAGGTGTGACTGGCTGCTGCAGGCTGCCTGCCCACGCCTGGAGCCCAGCTCACAGCATGCAATGGGCTGGAGCCAGAGTGCAGGGAAAACAATGGCTGTGGAGATCGTTGTGTGCTTTGGGTCCTCCAGCCTCACCTTGTTCTTGCTGGGGGTGAAGCGGATGCGCACAGGGACAGAGGCGCCCGGCGGCACGGCACGGTACGCATCGCTGGAGCTCACCAGCTGGAAGTAAGGTGAGCTCTCCATGGAGACCTTCACCACGTGAAGAAACTGCAGCAAAGACATGAAATTATCATTTTGCCACTTGTGGAAACAGGATGAGAGGAGACCTGTCCATGCCCTGCTAACATCCCTCCCCTGCCCCTTTTCCAAAGCACTTTCAGCTGAGCAGGCACAGGCACATCATTCACAAGGCTGAATTTGAACCCCTTTTCTCTGCCTCCAGCATTTTGGCCAGGGGCAGTAGGGCAGCGCCTGCTGGGAAGGAAGGGCCGAGCAGGTCAGCACCAGCAGGATGGAGACACAGCACCTGAACCAAGTCACCTGCATATTCAACAAGGCCAAAAAACCTGCTGGCTTCCGCCTGCACACAGCCATGAAGTGGTCATGTTCCAGAGGGGGAATGTGCTACCTAAAAGCAAACCAGCCCAGTACTGTGGGGCAAGGAAGAAATTCCCTTGTAGCAGATCAGGTTTGGGTAGGGACCTTCTGGGGATACAGTCAGGCAGGCAGAGCAGCAAGAGAGGAGACCAAACACTGTGGTCTTACTGGGAATAAAAGCAAACCTGAAAAGCAAAAGAAGGAATGAACACAGCAAGACAATCCCTAAAACAAGGAAATGGCAAAGAGAATTTAAATGGGCAGTAAAGCAGCAAGCAAGAATCATAAAACCATGAGAGCAACCAGCTTGCCAAAAGTAACAGAAACACAGACAGGCAGTGTCTCTTGACCATGGGGCTTCAGAGGCATTTTCTGCCTGGAGAAACAGGACCAGCACTGACTGACAGTGTGGTTCCAGTATGAAAAGCCAATCTTGGCTCTCCAGGGCTTCCTGCTGCCTGTGCAGGCAAGCTGGGCTGCTGGGCATTCCTGCCTGCAGCCAGCAGGCCAGGTTCTGCCCTCTGGGGTTCACAGACACAGCACACATGCATTTTCTAGCACACTGATATCATCAACCCCTGAGCACCAAAATCCTCTCCAAAAGTCTAAACCAGATGATTTGGACTCCCTCCTGTCTCCTCCCACCAGCCCACTCTTGGCACAAGCCTCACTTGAGAAAATGTTTCCCTGACTGAAATTCAAATGGTCTCAAGTTTTCCTCTTAACAGTGGAACACAACTGACAGTTTTCAACTTTTTCCCTCTCAGCTCTCTTGGGAAACTGCAAAACAATCCAAATTTATTCAGCTGAAGGTGGAAACCTCCAGGAGCACATGGCTTTGGATGTGCTGTGCTTCTGCAGAGGGAAAGCAGAGCACCGTGTTGCTTTTGGAAAAGCTGAGCAGAGCTGGATGGAGCTGAGCAGGAGCCTCAAGTGGCACCTAAAGGCCTCTCACTGCTTCTGCTCCATCACTCTGATTGCAGGGCTCTTTCAGAACACGGTTCCTGCAGGGCCAATGCCATTAATGAGAAGTGATTCCAGCATAAAGTGCAGAAGGCTCAGCCCCTGAGCTTTGGCTGTGAGCTGCACAAAGGGAGCCAAACTGGTTGAGAGAGGCAGAGATTCCTACCAGGAGCCAAGATGAACCAAGGAGACACAGGGTGTGCTATAGAGCCAAGGCAAAGCATGAGAGCAGGTAAGAACTGTACAGCCCTCAACATTCCAGTCAATCCAGAGCTTTCAAGAGAAGGAAACTCCTTTGGGATAGACACCATCAACGCCTGGCCAAAATCTGGGGACAATTCCCAGCACAGGAAGACTTCCACCATCTTGCAGAACAAGGTGCTGAGACATTTTCTTCTGCATGTGCTGCAGCAGATAACTTGCTTTGCTGTCCACTGAGGGAATGAGAGCACTCTCCTCTTCCAGCTCAGCGTTAAAGCTCTGGGTGTCAGCACTTACCTTGTCCTTATTAATGAGAGACAGCACCATTTCAGAGACCTCCCAAGCGACGAAGTTCTGAAATACCAGCTCTGGTGGGGAAACCCCAAACCAGCTCTGTTTCGGGGCAGCTGACGGCAGCTGGAGAGGAGAGAGAGCAGGGAGAGCTTCAGCTGCTGTGAGGAAGGTTCATGCAGGAGAATCTTCCACTGATCCCCAGTGAAGTACAGACTCTGGGGGAGCACGTCTGCCCAGCCCACACTGGGCAAACAGTGGTTCACCCACCTCTGCTCTGAGCTCATCCACAGCTGCTGGGCCACACAGAGCAGGCTGAAGCCAAGCTGCTCTTCTGGCATGGATTTCTCCAGGTTTCTTTCTCCAGAATGCCAGGCAGCACTTTCCTAAAACACAGCCCTGTGCCCATGCGGTCACAGAGCTCTGGGGCACTGACTGAGCACTCATGGAGTAAGTAAAACCCATGAATTTACAGGAGACTCCGTGGGAAAGGATTTGGGATGTCTTTTACTCTGAGACAGGGAAACCGAGGCCCACACAACTGCAAATATCTTTTCTGCTCTACAACTTAGACATCAGTAAGAAGAGCACAGGACCAGAGGAGGTGTGAGAGATGAGGTGATGCTTGGCTGAAGCCAAAAGGTTATTAAGCAAAAGAATGGAATTTGTTGGTTCTGTGTGTTATTTGTGGTTTGCATTTGTTCAGGTTGGTTTGTTGAGTGTCACAAATAGAGGGACAGGGTTAAAGACCTGACCAAAAGGAAGGAGGACGAGAAGGGAGCGGACAGAAAAGTTGGTGCTCAGTAGAGAATGGAAGCTCCTGAGTACCCATCCAATGGCAAAGGGCACAGGGACCGCGCCAGCCGGGCACAAAGGGGATACAAAGATTGCCATTTTCTCAGAGGGTGTGTGTGTGCGCTTGGCTCTCAGCGAGGGAGACATCCCCAGCTGAATCCTTACTAAGAAACACTTTTCTTTTGCTTTGATGATTTTGTTCCTTTTCATTGTATTTAAAAGTTAGTGTGTTCCCAAGAGAGGAAAAGGCAAAAATAAAAAGACAAATGAGATGAAAAGAAAAAGACAAGTGAGGTGAATGCTGAATGAGGACAAGTTTCAGTTATATTCTCAGCAACTTGGGTAAAAGTAGAGTTTGTATCTCCTTTTTCAGTGGCCTTTAAATGGGTGCTTTCTTGTCATTACTGCGATCTTATTTCATGCCATTGTAGAGGCACGTCTAGAATGACACAACAACAGCAAATGCTTCTGGAGCAGAGACATTGCTTGGAGAAAACTCTGCCCTGCTTTGTCTGCCTTCTCCAGCCACACTGCTGTCACCGCAGAGACACAAGCAGGTCTCCTCTGTGACTTCACAGCAGACACATTCTGCTGAAGGGAGTGGCTACAGCACACTGTCCCTTAGCTGTGCCCTTCTCTGAGATGCTCCCAAGGCTCCTCTCCAGGACAATCCTTAACCTGGATTGTGTTCCGTGTCTCTTGCTGCCAATTTCCTGCTCAACAGCCCACCTCAGTCACCTACCCGTTTGGACTGTGCTTTATACCGAGCTAGTGCTGCCAGAAAAGCAGCTTTAAACACACCTGTGAGTAGGCACTGATCCAGACAAAGCACATCCATTCCCCTCTGCCCAGGGCCAGTCCCCTGTACATCTGGCAGCCTGCAAAATCTAACACCCCGTCAGGGTCCAACACATTGTTCCAGCCCAAAGCAGTAATGCAATTTGTTTTGTTCCATCTGAAATAATTCCTGCAGATCCTTGGCCTTCAAAGGCCAACGCTGCCACTCTGCAGGGAATCCTGTGACCCTGAGCATTTGATGGTGACCACACCAAAGCAAGAGGTAGCTCCTTCAGCAGAATGGCGGCAAAGGGCAATTTTGAGCCTCTGTGTCCCCAGCCTTCCTCCCATTGTTTTAGCAATGCCAGCTGCACTCCAGCACACCCCAGCAGCTTCAGCAGAGGGTATTTGTGTTGGCTTAGTGCACATCAGGACTCCCAGTCCACCACTCCCAGCACCTTGCAATGACAGCAGGACCTGGACACTGAGGTATTTTGCTGGAGGCAAGCCTGTCACAAACACACACCCTCTTCAAACTTCATGTGAAAAAGAAAGGAAAAGAGCAGGAAAAGGCTACCTTTGGGCGAGTCTCACTCCTGTCTAGAAATGAGCCAATTCTGGGCAGACTATTCCCCCCAGTGCTGGCCTCCTTCTTCCTGCTGAGAAACTTCTCCCTCTGGAACTTACAGGGAAGCAGCTGAAAGGCAAAAGTAAACCAGCTAGAGCCTCAGAGTTGTGCTTGTTCAGAAAGGCTTTTCTTGAACAAGTGACACTGGTGAATAACTTGTGATCACAGCCACTAGGACAGTCCTGGAAGCCCTGGGAGTTTCCTGCTGAAATACTTAGCATCAGTGAATTAATAATACAGAGTGCAACACACATACTCCAGCCATATGGCTCTGTCCCATTGGCTTCTCCATGATTGGATGAGACATGGTTGGGGATTTCTGCTCTTTGGGCATTTGTTTCCTCTTACGTTTCATTGGATTGATGTTGAAAGCGAAGGGAGACGACCCATCTTGTTGTTGATCAGCATCAACTCCGATTTATTGATTAAATCAGCCACTTTTTATAACAGTGTTAATTAACTTCATGCATATTGCAAAATTCGAGCTCACGATAGGCTACAGAGAAAACTCTAACCCCTCCTTTTGTTTTACAATACCTGTGGTTTGTTTATTGAAAACAGGACCAGCGTTCTCACTGTGATATGAAAAGTTCTCAAAACCTTCATATCTGTTCCCAGAGCAGCTATCTGTTCCCAGAGAGCCCAAGGACAGAATGTTTTGCCTGTAATGGGAAGACTGTCTGAGAATCCTGCTGTTTATAGAAAAGGTGTCTGAGAGCCTAGTTATTTACAAAATCAAGCCTGGGAACTGCTGCTTTACAGCTGCCTTTTACTTTCCCATCAGCTCTATACCTTCATGGCCTCTTTCTTTAAGCCATGCTTGAACCAGGCTCTCCACACTTCCCCCGTTTTTTGGGGTTTTTTTGTCTTTTTGAGAAAGGAGGTTAGTTTGCCAAGTTTTCTCTATCATCCTAACAACCATATTTTGGATACAACTACAAAGACAAGGTAAAATAAGTAAAAGCATTTAAAAGCACACTCAGTATCTCCATAAGGTTCCCCAGCGGTCTGAGCAATGGCTTTTACCCCAAAGGGTTAAAACCACCCCCAGCTGAGCCATGATGTCCGGCCTTATCAGGCATTGCACAGTAGGTGGTAATTGGACTAAGAAAAGAAGACTGTTAGCTGTTTTCATTCATGCGAACCTGGAGAGGAGGCGAACGGCAAGCCTGAAAATGATCCTTTCTGTCCTTGAGATTTTCACATCCACCCTTTTCTTGGGTTTCTCAGAAAAGTTCAAAATCATTTTTCAGTCTGTAATCCTTTAGTCATTTGGCTCAAATGGCGTCAGCTGGGCGATTCTCAGTCCTTTGTTGATTTGGAGTGGTGGGAAAGTAGTATGCACTTAAAGCACTTAAAATATTTAAACTTTACAGACTTATTTGTAAATAATGTAAAATCACTTAAATCTAATAAAACTTTAACAAAATCAACTGACTTTAAATTCTACACAACTTAAACCAAATATAATTCAAACTTAACAGAATCTAACTTAACTTAAACCTAATATAATTTAATCTTAACAGTTTTTAATATTTAATGGCACTTAATAGACAATCCAACTTCAACTACTTAACAACAAATAAAACTTACAAAAATAAAATATAGCATTTACTATAACTTACTTACAGGCCTGATTCTAAAATACTAAGCTAAAACAACTTTTTTCACGTGTTTGCTATAGCATTTCTATACCAAAAAGCACACTCACAACATCTCACTCATACAGTCAGTCCAACACATCTTAATATTTTTAAATTTTTCAAAATATAATTTTAGAGTCTGATGTTCCACCGACTGAGCCACACGGGCTTCTGATATTATAGTCTATGTTAATGCAGGTGATTCTGACAGCATAACCAATGCCGAGCCAAATCGACCAAAATTTGACTCCCGCATTCCTTTATGCTGATTTCTGTTTCACAGTCTGCTGGGAAGAACAAAAGTCCCCCTGACTTAGGTGGAAAACGTCCTGATAGCCTTTGGTGTCGTTTGTTTATTATCACTGGTTTCCCATTTGCAGCAGGGATCTTTTCTTTTGTTGACAGGAATCACATTTATTATGCTGTTAGGTCTCACACTGAAGCTTTTGCCGGCTGCGGAACGGAGGGAGAAACGCTCCCACTGTAAAAACACTCTGGTCCTGCGGCGCTTGTGTTGGAGCGGGTGAAAATTCCCCCCCCCCCCGCGCTGGGCTTTGTTTCGCAAGATTCGCCAGCGGGCTGAATCACAGCGTGCGCTGCAGAAACCGCTGGTCGGGTCGCTCCCCCCGCGGCAGCGGCTCCGCTCCCCTCCCGGGGCGGCGTGGCTCGGCTCCCGCGCGGCGGCTCCGCTCTCCCCACCGCTGCCTCCGCTCCCGCCGCGACAGCGCAGGATTTCAGGCGGTCGCTCACCGCGGCTGCTCCCCATGGCGGAGCGCCCGTGCCGAGTTCGGAGTAGCACAGCCCCGCAAGCGCCACGAGTTGTGGCTGCTGTCTTGCACTCAGAGACATAGCAAAACAGTGCACCATACATCACCCGCCATGGCTCGCTTAGCTTCTTGGCAGTTTTATCACTCTCCAACGTAGCTTCCCATAATAAATCACCGAATTCACGCCATTCCGTTAACTCGTAAACCATATGGGGTTTAAGGAAAACCCCTTTACCGTAGCCGTAAGTCTAAAGTCCTGTTAAATCCTTTTGCCAATCTACCCCCATAATTTGCCCTTTTTGTAAAAAGACAGTCAATAATTCATATGCTGCTTGCCTTTCCATACCTAATTAATCAGCGCTGAATGCAGCCTCTTCAAGGTCCGTGCAGCACGTATCAGTCGGGCTTGTCTTTACGATCACCCAAGGCACGACGCAACTCAGCTTCTTTTTTATCCCTTTTATTGCGTTTCTGCCGCCTCGCTGCTTAGGACCTGACCCTTTCTTTGCTTCTTCATGGTGCATTGTTGTATCACGTCGGGGTCACCATTATGTTGAAAGCGAAGGGAGACGACCCATCTTGTTGTTGATCAGCATCGACTTCGATTTATTGATTAAATCAGCCACTTTTTATAACAGTGTTAATTAACTTCATGCATATTGCAAAATTCGAGCTCACGATAGGCTACAGAGAAAACTCTAACCCCTCCTTTTGTTTTACAATACCTGTGGTTTGTTTATTGAAAACAGGACCAGTGTTCTCACTGTGATATGAAAAGTTCTCAAAACCTTCATATCTGTTCCCAGAGCAGCTATCTGTTCCCAGAGAGCCCAAGGACAGAATGTTTTGCCTGTAATGGGAAGACTGTCTGAGAATCCTGCTGTTTATAGAAAAGGTGTCTGAGAGCCTAGTTATTTACAAAATCAAGCCTGGGAACTGCTGCTTTACAGCTGCCTTTTACTTTCCCATCAGCTCTATACCTTCATGGCCTCTTTCTTTAAGCCATGCTTGAACCAGGCTCTCCACAGATTGAGGCAGTGACCTTTCCAGAGAATGGGGAGGAGCTCTCAGAACTGCCTGAACTCCATCCCTGCACAACGCACAGAACTCACAGCAAGGAGATATCACTGCTGGATGAGTCCAAGAGATGCAAGAAAGGAACACTGTACCAAGAGTGAGGTGCACAGGAATGTGTCCAGGTTTTAGGTCTCCCTGTTGATTGTTTTCTCTGTCTGGGCTGACAGAGCCCTCCACAGAAGGAAACAGAGGCATCTCCTTGACAGAGCCTCAGCAGTGGGGCATCTTCAGCCAAGTGAGCTGCAGACAGCAAGGGACCTTTGTGGCCCTGGCTCCAGTGCTGCCTGCAGGGCTGCATCTGTGCCCACACAGGAGCTGGGAGAGAACAGCTGCTTTGGATACTCTTTCAGCTGGGACCAGCCGTGGCTCTCAAGGCTTTGGGCAGAGTTTGAGCTTCCCCCCGCCACATGCCCAGGTGCCCAAGGGCAGGATGGTCAGAGCAGCACAGGTGAGTGCCCAGCCTGACAGAAGGAATTCCTGTGGCAAAGGGAAAGGGACAGAACACATGCTCAGGGCTTCAGCTGTACATTGGTTTCACTTGGGTCTGCTGGCACAGCCAGGCAAGACACAGCTGAAGCTGTGTCCCACAGTGTTCCCTATTGCACCAGGACAGCCCCAGCAACATCAGCACAGCACAAAGGGCTGGGGAGGGGCTCTGCAGCTTCACAGCACTGCTGGACAACAGGGGCAGGTAGAGCAGGGACACCAGGGCAGTGCCAGCCTTAAAACAGCCCCAGGGGGTACTCACAGTATTAGGCTTCAGCCCTTCCCTGGACAAAAGACGAGGTGTTGGTGTCTTCTTTGGCAATCCAGACGCCATTTCCAAGGGACGATGTCGCAGGAGAGTGACAATGCCTCAACAAAACTGGAAGGAGCAACAATGGAACTCTGAAAATCCAAAACCCAATTCATGGCAGATTCAAGGCATATTCTGGTGCTAAAAATGTTACATTACTTGAAAGTAGCTAAGTGCTTGTTTGGTGTAAGTAGCTAGTATAGTTAGGCCTCTAGTTGTACTTCATTTGAACTATAAGGCTACCTTATGCAATTCAAAGTTAGATCATACTGAAACCTGGAGCTAAAAATCCGAACATTAATAACAGTTCGAACAGACAAAGCTGTAGCCTAAATATTACTCAAAAATAGCTAGAGTGTGCCTCCTCTTCTTTAGCCTAAAGCACCCTTGCTCTCTCAGCTGCTCCTCACAGCTGAGAGACTAATGAGAGACTGGAATGTTATGGCTATTGGCTTAAATATCATTATAAAGGACTTTCTGCCCATTGTGACAAAACTCTATAAAGAAGCTGCGACCACCCAAGCCCACCCTTCCCTGAAAATGCCTCCTGACTGGAACTTGGCACTGTGAGTTAAGCTGCCTAAGGGAACTTGAGACAAGATCAAGGTGACACTATTGTCCCATTAGCTCAGGTCTGGGGAGAAGTAAACAAGGCTGAGGAGAAAAACCTATCCACAACAAAGCCAAACCCAGCAGCTGTCCTGAAAATCAGCTCTGTCTGGGTTCAGGCTGGGGAAGTCACAGCCACAGACTCTTCTGCTGAGGCCAGCTTTGCACACAAACCTCCCAGCAAAGACCTCCACAGTGCCTCCAGACCCATTCCTGAGGCCTCGCACCAGACGACTGCAGGGCATGCAAAGCAACACAACAAATCTGAAAATCCAGAACCCAACTCATGGCAGACTCGAAGGATATACGGGTGCTAAAGATTTTATATTATTTGAAAGTAGCAAGAGACAGATTCCAACTTGCCCCACTCCTGGGAGGTACCTGGGCAAGGTAACACCTTGCCCAAATCTGCATTAATCCATTGGAGTCTTACATTTTGCCAGACCTCACCACAGAGAAGACCAGAAGAGGATTTAATGGTAGGCCAATGGGATCCATGGAATGGTGATATTTTTTACTAAATCTCTCTCTGTCACTCTCTTTCTCCTCCCCCCCTTCCCAACCTCCATCCCCCTCCCACTTTTTCTTTTCTTTCTCTCTCTTTCTCCCTCACATTTACTGTTCTATAAAATCCAGACCATTGACTTTGGCATATGGTCTCGTTTGCACCTCAATACAGAGGCATATCCCTAAAAATTTTAAAACCTAGATGATAAAAATCCAGTGAAACTTGAACAGAACTCATTCACCTTTAAGCAGTTTAAGCAGATACTATAGGAAAAAAATTTATAGACTACTGTCTTTAGAAAATGTTGCATTTCTTCAGTAAAAAAAGCACAATCAGTAGTCCATTTATTGTTCATCCTCTCAGGTGTACATGTCACTGAACTACTGCGCCAGAAGACTGGCATGATCACATCCTCTATTTCCCTTTGGCATTCTCTTTCAGAGCACAGATGAAACAAAACCAAAAAGTTCAACTTTAGTCAGTCTTTACCTTCAAATGAAATTCAGGACTCCCTAGCAGACACCAGTGTTCTGCACCCTGCGGAGCTTTTCGCAGAGGCCAATGCTCTGCGCCTTTAGCAATTCCCTACGCCGACAATTCACCTGGCGAAGGGCCCAGTGCAGCCGCCTGCAGGAGCCCGGGCTGCGCACACCCAGCCAGGGCCGCGCTCTCAGGCAGCTGAGGCCGCGCCGCTGTCACAGGCGCTGAGGGCCCGGCCGCGGTTACCGGGCAACCGCGGCGCCGAGTGCGGGGCCGGGCGGGGCCGGGCCGGGCCGCAGGGCTTTGCAAAGGACATTGGCACTGCAGCGACTGACTGCAGTTTGGGGCTTCCCAAGAGTCTTTCTGTAACTAATGAAAGGTTAAAATGTGGTGACAAAGGCACCTATGCCAGGGCTGTACATTGCTCTTTGCAGCACTAGTATCCGACCCTGGCTGGAACAGCAGGATGGGCTGAGGCAGCAGGGAAGGGGGCTCAGCCTGGAGAAAAGGAGGCTCAGGGGGGACCTTCTGGCTCTGCACAACTCCCTGACAGGAGGGGACAAGCGGCTGCTGCAAGTTCAGGCAGCGCCGGAGCCGCCTGGCTCCCCCTCTCCTCCCCCGCTTCGCCTCTTCCTCCCTCCCTCCTCCTCCTCCTCCGCTCCCGCAGCCCTCGCAGCCCCCGGCAGGGGCAGGGATGGAGCCGGGACAGGCTGGAACGCAGAGAGGCCTGGGGGGATGCCAGGACTGGGAGTGACTGGGCTGTACTGGGATCATCCTGGGAGCAGCTCCTGGGTGACTCAGTTCTACTGGGATCATCCTGGGATCACACTGGCAGTGAGGAGGAGCAGCGCAATGGCTCCAGCGCTGGGGCTGAGGGCGCTCCTGGGGGGCCAGGGGCGAGTGGGACCCCCGGTACCGGGACCCTGAACCGCCACTGCCAGCACCGGGACCGCCTGGTCCCCTTAGCCTGCACAGGGATCCCCTGAATCCCCCTGTTCTGGACATCAGGACCCTCTGCTCCCCTTTTCCCGGGCATCCCATGGCTCCCAGGCTCCGGGACAACCTGGAACGCCTTGGTCTCCCATTCCTGCCTTTCCCAGGCACACCCTTCTGAAAAACCAGAGACCCCCTGAACTCCCCCTTTCCGAACATCCCGGGTGTCCCCACTCTGGTCCCCCCTTTTTGGGAAACCCTGGACTCCCCTTTCCTGGGCTCAAGGACCCCCTGGAACTCCCTTCTACCTCTCCATGTCCCTGCCCCCCTCCTTCCCCCATTTTCATGACCCTGAGACCCCCCTGGCACACCCATTCCTGAGAACCCAGACCCCCCTTCATCTCTTCATCGAGCACCAACCAACCTTTTCCCAGGCCCCCGCCTCTCCCAGCCCCCAGCCCCACCCTTTTCTCTGGCCTGGGACCAGACCTGCAACTGACTGAAAACAAATGTGACAGAAAGAAATAATTTTGCACCTTTTATTTACTATTGAAATACAATTTCCCCCCGTTCTCACAAATCTCCTCCCAGTGTCATTCAGCAGGGCTGTCAGAAAGTCCTTAATTCTGGGTGGGTGTTCCAAGCTGCAGCCACAAGGAAACAGGGAATGGGGATTTTCCTGCTCCTGGGAAGTTTGACATCCTCAGTTGAGGAGAGGAGGAGGCACCAGAAGGAAAGGGCAGCTGGGCTTCATCTTTCCACAGGGAAGAGGGGGGGAAAATCTCTCATACTGTCTGCAGCTGCTCCCATAGGGATATGAGGGCTGATCCCAGAGCCCTAAGGGTCACAGTCAGGGCTGCCCTCAGGGAATGCTTGCCTGGTATGGAGGGGCAGTGTGCGAGCACCTGGATCTTGGGGCACCCAGCTGCCCCTCATGTTTGGAGGTGCCTGAGGAGGGCTGGGACGATGCCAGGGACATCCTGCAGCGACATCCCCTCTGTCCCGCTCTGGGTGAGCTCAGTCCCAAACCTGACCCTGATCCTGGTCTCAATCTCACTCCATGTTTAGACACATTCACAGTTCTGTATTTAATCACATCCCAATTCCAAACTTGTCTAGCCCCAGACCACAACCCAACCCCAGCCCAAAGCCAATCCCATGTCTAGCCTTAACCCCAATCCCAGCTCTAATCCAAATCTCAGCCCCAACTCCAAGCCCAGCCCCAATTCCAGCCCCTTCCTAAATCCTCAGCCCCAAACCAAATTGCAGGTCTGGCCCTTCTGGGGGTTTGGGATGTCTCTGTCCCTCTGACCCCGATGATGTTTGGGTGGGGTCACAGCAGGGCTGAGAGGGACAGAGACCCCCCCGGCCTCCCCAGGTGTGAGAAGGTCGGAGAGCCCCCCCAGCCCCGAGCACCCTCAGCAGTGAGAGGGACACAGAGCCACTGGTCCCCAACCCTGCACAGGCATTGCCTGAGGCCAGAGGGATGGAGACCCCCCGAGCATCCCCCAGGGCGAAGGGACAGAGACCCCCTGAGCATCCCCTGGGCTGAGAGGGACAGAGACTGCCCCAAGCACCCCCTGGCACAGGGTATGAGAGGGAGGGAGATCCCCTGAGCATCCCCCAGGGTGAAGGGACAGAGACCCCCTGAGCATCCCCTGGGCTGAGAGGGACAGAGACTGCCCCGAGCACCCCCCAGCACAGGGGTGAGAGGGAGGGAGACCCCCTGAGAAATTCCCTGGGGTGACACGGACAGGGACAACCCCTGGGGAACGGCCTGGGGTGACAGGGACAGCAAAACTCCCCCCAAAATGCCTCCCAAGCATCCCCCAGTGTGAGAGGCACAGAGACCCCTTGAGCATCCTCTGGGCACTGGACAAAATAAACTTGGCAGAAATCAAACTTGACTCTGCATAAATCACTTTGAAGAATATATGCTCTTCCCAAAAGTGACTTGGGATGAAAGTGCAAACAAATCCCAAATATGAATAAACCAACATTCCAAGAAGTGATGTGGCAATTCCAATATTCACTGCTTCCTGCACAGCTCCAGCTCAGTTGCTGGCCAGTCCCGATAACAGGAGAATGGAAATTTGGCCCAATAGAGATTATTAAAAGGAAGGGAAAGCTCTGTGTAGCAATCACAAAGGTAACAGGGATAAAAAAGAAAAATTATTTTCACATTTGGTAAAGCCGCCAAGCCTGGGAATTCAGGACTTATTCGGAAATTAATCTACTTGAGCTGGGCTTCTTCTGGGACTTTTAGCCACCTTGTGTTCCTCACCGTGGGGTGAATGAACCTTGTACCTTGCCAGTCTCACTGGTAACATTTGCTCCATTTCCTCCAGTGATTTTAATAACTTTATAAGGAAAGACAACAAATTATTTTCTTTACACTGTCCACCCATAATAGCCAATTTCCTCATCATTTCTCCCATAAAGAAATAAAGCTTTTAAAGGCTCCATAAGCTCCCCAGGAAGAAGGAGGGACTGTGTCCAAGTTTCCAAGAGTTCTTCCAAAAAGAACCACAACCTCATCAGTGGAGGGAGCCATGCTGTTGTCAAAGGCACTTGGGGTCAGAGAACAGTGCCCTGAACTCACTGTGCATAAATAATATGGCAATTTGGTTAAGAAAATTGTTAGAGAGATGCCTCTGGCCCAGTTAAGGTGCTAATGAGACCAAATCCGAAGTGGATTTTATTGAATAGTAAATGTGAGGTAGAGAGAGAGATGGAAAGAAAGAGAAAAGATGAGTGACAAGGGACAGAGACTTCCCCTGGAGTGGGCCAAGTGTGACATTGTCCCTTGTGTGTGTGGCCTTCCCAGGGTGGGGGTTTTACACCTGGGCCAGTTTGGGTAAGGGGGGTGGTGTTCACCCCCTGAGCAGGGATTACCCCACTGCTTCAGTTTGCAATGCAAGATGTAACCAAATGCATGTTTTCAATCACCATCTTCATCAACTACTATAAACAGGTGGGGCAGGGTTCTTTATCTCTTCCATGACTCACTCCTGATAACGCCCTCCAGGGGAGATATCTTCTGTGAATGGGCCATTGTGTGTCACTGCAGGACTGATAAAATTCCATCATCCCATTGTGAGATTCTCTGCCCAGGGGGAGGATCCAAGCATTCCTACCTGGATATAAGCTGAGCCTTGTAACACCAGGAGAAGCTTGCCTACTGGATTCCCAGAGGACACGATCTCCATAACCACCGCTGGACCTTCAGAGGAAGACCAGACCCTTCTACAGGATCACTGCTCTGACAGAATCACCTTCATCACTCTAACAGTACTGCAGCCACCATTTATTGGGACTGCTGCCATCACCCTGACCAACAGAGTGTCAGGTTATATCCTGACTCTGTCAGTTTAAGGCAGTGTTTCTGTATCATTGCCTTGATCTTCATTTTCTTATTTAATTGCAATTCTGGTTTAGACGTTCCCCATGATTGCCTTCAAACCAGTACAAATCTCAATGTGCTCATCCCTTGTTATTCTCCCAAAACAGGATTTTCCATCCCCAAACCTTTGCCAGGTGGAAAAGGAGGCTGTGAGGAACAGGAAGGATCCCCGGGACACCCAGGCATGTGAGGAGGAATTCAATGCCCCTTTATCCCTCTCTCCTGCTCCATCTCCCAGCCCAGCACGGCCCCTGGCTGCAGGACAACCCCTCTGCCATTGCCATCCTGCTGGGGATGCACTGGGGGGATCTCCTTGCCCTTCCCTCTGGCACAGAGGCAAATCCCATCCTCTCCTTGTCTTTCCTCCCCCAGACAAGAAGCTGAGGATTGGGACCAGAGAGGACAAATCCCCACAGCAGAACCTTGTTAAAGAGGCTGTTATGAGTGACTCCAGGGCACAGGAATCCAACAGGGAGGAAACTCCCCAGAGATTCCACAGGAAGAGGGGCTCTAAACCCAGCCCAGTGTGCTCTGAGGAGGAAAGACCCTCCCTGAGCCAGGAAGGTGGACAGAGCTTCAGCCAGAGCTCAGAGCTGGTGGTCCATGAGCAGCTTCATGATGTAGAGAAGCCCTACAAGTGCTTGGAGTGTGGGAAGAGCTTCAGGCAGAGCAGCACCCTGATCAACCACCAACACATCCACACCGGGGAATGGGCCTACGAGTGTGGGGAGTGTGGGAAGGGCTTCAGCTACAGGTCAGAACTCATCAGGCACCAACGCATCCACACTGGGGAGAGGCCCCACGAGTGTCCCCACTGTCAGAAGAGGTTTCGAACCAGATGAAATCTCCTCCAGCACCAGCAGATTCACACAGAGCAGAGGCCCTTCCGCTGCCCTGAGTGTGGGAAGGGCGTCAAGAACAACTCCAACCTCATCAGGCACCAGCGCATCCACACCGGGGAGAGGCCCTGCGAGTGCCCCACCTGTGGGAAGAGGTTTCAGAGCAGCTGCAATCTCCTCCCGCATGAGCGGATTCACACAGATGAGAGGCCCTTCCACTGCCCTGAGTGTGGGAAGGGCTTCAAGCAAAACTCCCACCTCATCACCCTCCAATGCATCCACAGAGGGGAGAGGCCCTACGAGTGTCCCCAGTGTGGGAAGACCTTCACCCATAGCTCTAACATGACAAAACACCAATGGAGGCACCAGTAAGGGCAGCCCTGCGAGTGCCTCAGCTGCAGGAGGAGCTTTGTGAACTGCTCCAGCTTCATCCCCAATGGAGGTCTAACGTTGGGAAGAGCACGGGTGATCCATGTTACCTGTGATCCATGCTGGGAAGACAACTGCCCCAATACCTTCCCCTCTCAATGACATGGTGTAGAACTGAAGAACATGAGGGTCTTTCCATGGCCCTGTCATTACATTTACTCTCACCTCAGGTCATTGCCAGGGGCAGGAAAGGGACTCTCTCTCTCCCTGAGAAGAAGGGTGTCCTTTCTAGGTGGGGAAAATATGTTTCTGGGAAGAGCCAGGCAGTTGTGTTTTAGTTTTCCCTGTAAACAGTTTTATTTATCCCTTCTGTGATCAATAGTTTTTCTGTTCAATTTGTTCCTTATCTCGTTACTGTTCCAAATAAATTGTTCTTATCCCAGCCCAGGATCTTTGCCTCTTGTTCTTTCCATTGGGGGTGGGAGGGCAGCGAAGGCAGCGCGTTTTTAGCGACAGCAGGAAATTGGGGAATCCCATTCCTGAACCCTGGCCCCTGGAAACCAAGCATCCCAGCTGGTGCCAGCCCTGGTGGCCAGGGCAACAGCCTTGGGAGCGGGTCCCTGGCTGGGGCTGTGGGAACCTCTTCCCTCTGGTGCCCAAGGACAGGAGTGGAGGGAACGGCTGCAGCTGAGTCGGGGCAGGCTCAGGTTGGATGTCAGGGAAAGGTTTTTGCCCAGAGGCTGCTGGGGCCCTGCCCAGGCTCCCCAGGAAAGGGTCCCAGCTCCAGGGCTCTCTGAGCTCCAGCAGCATTTGGACAGCGCTGCCAGGCCCAGGCTGGCATTGTTGGGGTGTCCTGTGCAGGGCCAGCAGTTGGACTGGAGGATCCTGATGGGTCCCTCCCAGCTCAGCCAATTCTGTGGTTCTGGGATCCCATGAGCCTGGGGATGGGGCTGCCAATGGTTGCCATGGCAACGGGCTGTGGCTGCAGGCCTGAGCTGGTGTCCATGGCAACCACCCCTGGCATGGGGTCTCCATGGAGCTGCCAAGGGACTGACCATAGCAACAGGGCCCTGGTGATGGTTGCCATGGAAACTGACCATAGCAACAGGGGGCTGGTGATGGTTGCCATGGAAACTGGCCATAGCAATGGGGGGCTGGTGATGGTTGCCTTCTAAGGATCAGATTTGTCATAGGCCCTCTGAGGGGTTCCATGGGGACTTTCCAGGAGTCTCCAGGCTGTTTCAAAGCTTGTTCCCACCTTATAAAAAGCTCAGTCCAATGCCAAAATTACTCAGTTCCACAGCCTCCAGGGTGAGATGGGATTGGAAGGAGATTGGGAGAGGTGGGATCCAAATTTAAGGGCGTGGCTTGGGAATTGTCTGGGGCTAGGTGGGTGGGATGTATTTTGATAGTAAATAAAACTTTCAGAATATTGATCTCTGTCCCATTCATTTTCTGTCAGTTCTAGTTTGTTTTTCAGAGTGCCACCTTCGCAGCTGATTGTGTTTGTGCCCTCCTTTCTCTCCTGCCTCTGTTTCCCTGCTCTGTTTTCCATTACCAGGGCAGCTCTAATCAAAGACCCTGCCCTGATTTAATTCCCCATCCTGGAGCTACAACAACCATGGATGAAGTTATAAAAGTGGGCAGTGAAATGTCTCTCTAAGATCTTCCTCCACTTGGCTTTTGGCTCCTTCTTAAAAGCTTTTCCTTTCAGGGCAGGAACATCTTTTCCTGGCTGGGAACTGGAATTCCAGCCCCTGGGAGTGTGTGCCGTGGATCCCAGAAGGGCATTCCTGAGGCTCCCAGGCTGCTGCTCCAGCTGTGCCTCCCAAGAAACTGTGCAGGGCCTGGGGACAAGGTCCAGCAGCTCTGTTGGTTCTGCAGTTCCACAACGGCCCCTGGCTCCGTGAGTTTCCCTACTGCCAAAAGCAGTTCCTTGGTTCCCGTGATGCCCTGCTGTGTCACCATGGACATTTGGTGCCATGAAGTTCTTCTGTGTCACAATGACCTCCCTCGCTCCATGAGCTTCCACAGTGTCACAATGGCCTCCTTGGATGGGCAGTGTTACCATGGACCATTGGCTCCATGCTGGGTCACCATGGACTCCTTGGTTCCAGGAGGTTCTGGGGGTGCCTCCGTGGTCTCCTTGGATCCACAGTGTCACAATGGACCACTGGATCCACGTGGCCCTGCTGGGTCACCATGGCCCCTTGGTTCCATGGGACTCCAGGGTCACAACTGACTCCTTGCTTCCACATCACCCCCTCAGTGCCAAAATGGCCCCTTCATTCCAAGAGGAACACAAAAGTTTTGTAGAAACTTTGAAAAGTCCTGCTTAATACAGCTGGGAACATCTGTTTGCATTCAAGAGAGAGGTTAAAGGTGAGGATGGCCCCAGCAGCTTCCATCTGCAACAGAGATCCAGGGAAAGGACAAGGACAGAGAATTCAGCCACAAGACTCAGAGCATTCTGCTCCCAGAGATCATTTCTGCTTACATTGTCCCTTGGGGAAAGGTGACACCATTTGAGGCAACCTGGACTGAGCAGGTGGTTCCTGAGTGGGGTTTGTTGTTTAGGAAACCAGCTCAGGCTTTTCCATTCTTTCCTTCCCAACAGGAAAACTTCTCCTGGGCCTGTGTGCAGGCAGAGCCCTGAGGAGAGCAGGTGGGACATGGTGCAATGGGCTGGGGCATGGAGCTGCAGAGCTCAGGGGACAAGGTTCTGCTGCAGGGCACAGGGATGTCAGTGTCAAGTGGGCAATGTCAGACATGGTGAAGCTGGGGGGTGAGGAGCAGCTTGTCCAAACAGGGTCAGCCCTCAAGGGGCTCATTCTTCTCCATGCCCAGACCTCTTAAGGAGACATTCAGCATCAAGGTCACCTGGGGAATGCTTCTGTCAGCTCTTCTCTGAACTGGAAATTTAAATAATACACACTTGATTAAAGAAGAGAAGTCATGAGGTGCACTTTAAATTCCCTCCTTACAAGAATCCCAAACTGACTCTAATCAGCTGCACAAGCCCTGGGCACTTGAAGGCCATGGAAGGAAGACAAAGAGCCCTCAAAGCTTTCTTTATGTTAATGATCTCCACGGTGGATTTGGGGCTGAGTCCAGGACCCTCAGGCACTGAGAGAAGGTTGAAGAAGCTGCTCAAGGAGTCAGCAGCAAAACTCCAAGTGCCTTGGAGTAGCACTGGGCCCCACTGAGGGCAGGGAGTGCCAAAGGCTGCCCAGGGCCTGGTGAGAGCAGATCCTTGAGGCTGGGATTGCAGGGAGCCAAAGGCTCTTAGCAGGGAACTGCAACTCTGAGCAAGGCCTGGCTTGGCTGGGGGAAGCAGAAAGGCCAAGCCCTGAGCCCAGCCTGGGCCAGCAGGGCCTGTCCCTCATGGGTGGTTTGGGGCTGTTTGTGGGGCACTGGGATGTGAGGGGCAGCAAGGACAAATGTCACAAACCTGTGTGACACTCCAGATCCTCATGGAACCAAAGGGCCAGTGGGACACAGTGGGAAGTTGTGGAACCAAGAGGATCATTGTGGCACTGTTGGGGCCCATGGAACCAAGGGGCCAGTGTGGCACTATAGGGCCTCATGGGAACAAGAGGCTGTTGTGAGCCTGCAGGGCAGGAGCACTCCAGAACACTGAAATACTGGGGGTAATCAAAGGTTCCTTCACTTGACTTTGGTGCATAGGAGAAACACCAGGCAGCTATTCTCAACATGGCCAGATGCCAAGAATATTCTTGGTAGGAAGGAACCCACAAGGATCATGAAGTCCAGCTCATAAGTGAATGGCCTACACAGGGAGTGAACCCACAGCCTCAGTGATACCAGCACCATGCTCTAACCAAGTGAGCTAAGAGGTCAAAATGTCACAAAATTTTACTGGCAAAATATGGACAAAGTCAAGGAACTTTGGCAAAGGATTTAATACAACATCCACCTCCACCATCCACCTTATCACAGCATTAACTTCAATTACTTAGCAAATTAAATCTAAAAGCCTTTATCCCTTAAGATGTTAAGTTACCCAAAAATTTTCCAGTTAAGTAGTATTAGAAGAAGAAGAAATAGAGAACAAGAGAAAGACAGAAGATCCATAGAAAGACACACACGTAGGTACAAACTGCTCGGGTTCCAGCATCACAAACAGAGGAACCCCAAGAGAAAGCAGAATCCAGGCCATGGGCTGGCCTCACGCTCTGGCTTTTAACCCCCTGGGCCTTCATGGGCCCACCCCTGGGGTGGGACTGCCAGTTGCTTGTCCAATCAGAGTCAGGGTAGCACCAGCTGCTAGTGTGTGATTGATTGACAGCTTAACCAATCAGAGCTAGGTTAGCACTGCCCCTGCTGTGTGATTGACAGCTCTGCCAGGCCAGGGCTGGGGGCGGGGCTCTGTCCCACCACAAACCTAGGCCTGACCCGGCCCTGGCCCCACAGGGATTCCAAGCATGCCAAGGTGTCTCAGGACATCGATCTCTTTCAGCCTCCGACAGCGACCATGGTGACACTACGGAACCTCATGGAACCATGGGTCAGTTGTGACAATGCAGGTCCAAGGACACCACGGTGACACTACAGAACCTCAAAGAATCAAGGGTACTGTTGTGCAGGTCATGGGCCCTATGGAAGGAAGGGTCAATGATGAAACTGTGGGACTCATATATAAAAGGAGCCATTGTGACACAGCGGGGCCACATGGAGCCAATGGACCCTTGTGACTCTGTTGGGGTTCATGAAACAAAGAAGCCATTTTGACATTGCGAGACCTTGTGGAATAATGAGACCATTGTGACAGCATGGGGCTCCATGAAATCAAGGGGACATGGAACAGGTCTGCCTGGTTTGGCCTCCTGGAGGCTGTCTGACAGGTCCCACTGAATTTGACATGTCAAAGGCCACTTCCCATCTGACTGTGAAGCACTGGGGCTCTGAGCTTTTATTCCAATGGGAAAGAACTGTCTTTCTTGTCTAGGCGCCCATAGCCAAAATTGGGATTCCATGTATAAAATTCCCTATATCCAGGGGTTACTCCCAGACAAAATCTGCCCATACAGTCAAACCTGGCTAGACTTGGCTTCTGGTGACTGCCTTTCATCTGCCCCTGCACAACTGGGGCTCACTTGTTTCCTTCCTATGGAGACCATTGTGACACTGCGGAGCATTGTGAAACCAATGGGCCATGGTGACACTACAGGCCCTTGTGGAACCTGTTCCACTGTAGGAACTTGTGGAACCAAGGGGAATAGTGAGACCCTCCAGGATACCATGGATCCAAGGGGCCACTGTAACACTGTGGGGCCTGGTGGAACCAAGAACATCTTTGTGGCTTTGTTGAGCTGCATGGTCCCAAGGGGCCAGTGTGAAGCAGCAGGGCTTTGTGGAACCAAGAGGCCATTGCTGCATTTCAGGGTCTCGTGGAGCCAAAGGGCCGTTGTGATCCTGCAGGGCACCGTGGATCCATGGAGAACATTGTAGCATTGCAATGCCCCATGGAATCATGGAGACCATTGTGACTCTGTGAGGCCTCATGGAAGGAAGGGGCCATTGAGACACTATGGGAAATTGTGGAACCATTGGTGGGGGGGGGGGGGGGGGCATTGGACACAGCAAGGCTTCATGGAACCAATAGACCATTGTGACACTGTGAGGCCATGTGGAACCATGGAGACCATTAAGATCCTTAAGGACTTGTGTTATCAAGGGGCCATTATGACACCTGAGGGCATCATGGAAGCAGAGAACCATTGTGGCACTGCAAGGCCTCATGGAAGCAAGGAGCCATTGTGACCCTGCAGGGCCCTGTGGAACCAAGGGAGTATGAAATAGGTGTGACTGCCTTGGCCTCCCAGGGGTCACCTGACAGGTCTGACTGACCTTGGAATGCGGAAGGCCACTCCCATCTGCCCCTGAAACACTGGGGCTCTGGGCTTTTCATTTATGGAAAATAACTGTCCATTTTTTCCAGGCATCCATGGATTAAAATTAGGATTCCACCTCCAAATTTCTTTGTATCCAAGGATTGCTGCCAGACAAAAGTTGCCAGGACAGACAGGTCTGGTTGGTCTTTAACTCCTGAGGGGCAGCACTCACCTGTTTTCCAAACACTGGAAAGGGCTCTGTGTTTTCCTTTTTGTGAAAAAAAAAAACAAAAAACCCATCCCTCTTCTCCAGGCACAAATGTTTTAAATTAGGACTCCACATTCATAATTTCAAATATCCAAGGGTTGCTCCAAGCAAATCTGCCAGGACAGACAGGTCAGGCTTGCCGTGACCTCTGGTGGCTGCTGTTCATCAGCTCCTGAAACATGGGGCCCTGTGGTTTCTTTCCTATGGAGTCCAATGTGACATTGGGAGCCTTGTTAAATGAAGGGGCCATTGTGACACTGCAGAGCACCATGGATCCAAAGGACCAATGTGACACTGTGGAGCCTCATGAAACCAAGGACACCATTGTGGCCCTTTTGGGCCACATAGTCCCAAGGGACCAGAGCAAAGCAGCCGTGTGGTAGTTGGCCCAGCTGTAACTCAGAGTCAGTCAGATTTTACCCCAGAAGAACTGGGTGTGAGTTTCCAGCCCTGGGAATCATTAGTTTAACTTAGGGTGAGCTGGAGAGTTCCCCCATAAGCCTGTAGTGTTGTTATGCTAAGTTGTCCAAGTTCTCCTCCCCTACTGGTTACTTATTTCCCCTCTATAGTTGTTGTTCTTGAGTGATCTACCCTCAAGTGCATATATTGTTGCTTCGCCTTTATCTCAGGTCTTTGAATCCCACCCCCCGTACTGTGCTCAACTTCTCCATGTTTATTGTTTTTCACCCTGTTAATTAAGTTCTTTTTGGGCAACTCCATTGATCCTGCTTGTAGGAGCGTCTGGGGATAGGACAGTTGCAACGGACGGAGACGAGAGATCTCTGAAGCCAAGTCTTGGAACTTGCGATTTATTGCAAAGGGTGTGGGTGTAGGAGCCTTGTTTGGAGCTGCCAGCCACAGCTCAGAGCAGGTTCAGAAAAAGAGATTGAAAGAGGTGCCCAAAATGGATGCTCGAGAGAGGAGGGGAGTTCCCATTACTATACAATAAATCTTCTTCTGTGCTGCATATTCTAATTTTCACTAACCAATCTAGTACAAGATACAAATCTTTTAGCATTTACATACAGCCTATAAGAGCCATTACATTACCATACTGTGTTACATTTTAAACCCTAAAAACTACTCTTTGGACCGCTTCTGCCGAGCTAGCAGGGTCTGCTCTGACCCTTGGACCTGTCTGCAAGCAGAGGGTATTGTTTCATCAAAAGAAGATTACTTTCAGCTGACCATACCATTGTTTTCCAGTTGTTCAGTAACTAAGGCTTGGTGTCTCAAAGCTTGCTTTCATTTCAATCTCACTTATAGTTTCCATATTCTCAAAAATTTTTGCCAGGCAATCATAATTTTAAGGCTTTCCTGTTTCATCTTTCCTAGCATCTGCTCCTTTTAATTTTCACCACCCTTGCCCTGATGTTGGGGAACCAGAAAGGTTTGTTACAGCCACCCTCATTGCGACTTTTGGCACCCAAACAGGGACCCTGACATTGAATCATGTCAGCTGGCGTTAGCTGATGGATAGGCCAGTGCTCCCTGGGATTTTGGATTGTGCCCGGCCTGGCGGATTCATCATTGCTTCGAGGGACCTTGCCCAGGATCAGCAGGTGGTTTTGGGGAAATGCAAGATATTTATTGCCCATTTTGCCACTGTGTTTTTACAGTATGAACCCACATCCCATAATAGATTTGGGGTGTTTGGTGGCTGTTCCACCTAAGGGGGAGAAAAAGAAAAATGGGCAGCCAGATGTCCAAAGTAGAAAGGTGTGTATATGGATGCTTTAAGTTAATTCTCACTGATCATGACCAAATATCTTCAAAGAACAAATTAAAATCAATCATGAGGTGGATCATTAAAAATTTTCCAGATGCCCCAGAGCCTGACCATCCTCCCTCCATCTTGGCTCCTCCACTTCTGGCTACCACAACCTTCTCTGCTGCCCTGAATGAACCTCCAGACTCCAACCCCACAACTGTGAGTCATGCCCCACTGTCAATCATTCCAACTTCACCCTGGGCCATGCCTCCAGAACTCCACCCCAGAATTCTGCCATCCTAAATCAAGGCCATTCCTCCCCAACACCTGAAAAAATGGCAGCGCCCTTTGCCTAACCCTCCGGCAACAATATAACCCCATGATAAAAGATACTAAGCCCAAATATTTGGGCTTAGTATCTTTGATCATGGGGTTCTATTGTCACACTATTTCTAATCCAAATGTTTCTGCTCCAAGTTATTTTTCCTCCCCAGAAGACAGTTTGGATTCCCCAGATCCACCTTGCCCCTCAACCCCAGAAGATCTCTAGGAAAGGATCCAGAAAGAAGCAGCTAAGGAAGGAGACTTGCAAATAGCCTCGAAACTCCTCGTTGGCCCCACAGGAAAGAAAAGGGCAGAATCCCAGGTATCAGCCAATGGTTCATGGGGAAATCAAGGATCTGTGTAAGGCAGCTAAAGACCATAGGAAGGACTTACCTTGTTTTAATGGCCTAATGAGGGCCATAACTACAGCACGTCTTAATCCCCTATGATTTGACCATGTTGTTGTCACCTACAGAATACAACCTGTGGGAAGGGGGATAAAAGTGTTTACTAAATCAATTAATAGCAGACTATGCTAATAATGAGGCAAGGGCAAAATTGACAATCAACCATCTAGCTGGAGAAGGACAACACAGCCTACCAGATGATCAAGCAGCAGGTATCCCCAGAAAAGTTTTGGATGATATCAAAGAGATGGCTTTGAAAGCTTTAATCCAGGTATCGGATGGTAGCACCCCCAATTTGGACTACCTTGAGTGGCTGCAGCTAAAGCTTTAGGACAATTAGACCATCTTGGATGCCTGCTAAGTAAGCAAACCAATGCTACCTCCCTCACACTGAGTGGCCTGCTCTCAGACATAGAGACCATCAGACATGCCACCTTGCAGAACAGCAATAGAGTTTTTACTCTGGGAACATGGGCATGGATGTGTAGAGTCTGAGGGTATGTGTTGCATGAGCCTCTCCAGCCACAGTGAGTCAATCCACAAGAGCATTCAGGTACTGAAGGAAGGGTTCAAGAATGTTCAGGTGGAAAGCAAAGACTGGTTCAATAAACTCTTCCAATCCAAGGGACTAAAGGGTTGGAGGATGACAAGCTAAAACAGGACATTTAATTCTCGTAGTGGTTGTTGTTGGATTGTTAATTGTCCCATGTTTGTTTGGATGTTTTTAGAAAGTCTTACAAAATTCTTTCTATTCCATCTTTGTTGTAAAACAGAAAGGGGGAAGATACCCAACACAGGCTCCTAATGGACTCCTTGGAGGAGAGAATTGGAGGCCTGGATAGCACAGAAACTCAAAATGGGAAGGAAAATCCTTAAAAGTATCTAAAAGTATTCTTAAATCCATAAAGTACCTTAAAAACCTTGAGTATCTCAAGGCATTAATGGGCACCACTGAGTGTCAGTACAAAGGTCTCAAGGGACTCGTTAAAGCCGATAATTGGGGTCATGATTGCATAAACCTCTCACAGAGTCTGTATCAAAAGGGAAACACCAAATACCCTGAAATAACTGAAGTACCCTGAAGTACTAATGACCCCACTGAGTGTTGTTACTGACAAAGCCTCTGCAGGGACTAATTACAGCAGATAATTGGAGACAATGATTGCAGAAAACTCTCAGAGATTCCAAGGCAAAAGCTAAACCCAAAGTCCTTTGAAAAACCTGCAGTCCCTGGGAGCATGAAGGAGCCCCCAGGGCCATTGCTGAGCAAGGCTCCCCAGGGACTCCTTCCAGCAGATCCTTGAGGCCACTGGGATGTGGGCTAGGGGGGGATGCTGAGGGCAGGACAAGGGGCTGACAGTGCCCAGCCTGGCTGGGGCTGTGCCAGGAGGCCCCAGGGCCTCAGGACAAGGTGTCTCCTCCAAACCCTTGGTGGCACAGACCCTGCTGTGCCCCAGGGCATCAAGACTTGGCTTCTCTTTGTCCCCACCTGTCATCACTGCCTCCAGTTCTCTGCTCTGGCTGGGGCCTGGGGACACTTTCTCAGTCCCGTCCCTCAGTGGGACCCATTAAAAGTCCAAGAAACTTTGGAGTTGGATTCTGCCTTGGAGTTCTTGAGAGGTTTCTTCAGCTGCCTCTCAGGGACTGATGTTCAGGGCCTGAGCACAAAGCCCCAGAGGCTCATTAAAGTCCTTATGCTGTGTCTGTGCTGCTGAGCTGGGCTGGGCTCCTGGCACAGAGGCAGCTCCTGGTAACCAAGAAGAGCTTCAAAAGCACATTTCTCTTGATGATCAGCTCTTCTGCCAGCCCAGCAGGGCTGAGGCACTGCCTGCAGCTAGCCCAGGCACAGCACAGAGGCACAGGGAGCTTCAATCAGTCAGGGCTGGGAAGGTGCTGAGAAGTGCCTGGGGCAGAATCAATGCCATCCTTTGGCACAGGAACCTCTGGCTGCAGGACAATGCAGCTGCAGCTCCTGGAGCAATCTCCTAAAGCAGGAACATCCCAATGCCTACAGACCCTGTGAGTACATTCTCTGATTGTCTCTTGTGCAGGGCAGCCAGGGGTGCCCAGGGCTGTCGGGCAGAGCAGGGTCCTGCAGAGCCCAGGGTGCTGTGCTGGGGCAGGGACTCTGCTGCCTGCCAGGGACAGCTCTCAGCCAGCCCTGGCAGCTGCTCCCAGTGCTGGGGGACAAGATGTGGGTGAGAGGAGACAGCTGATAAAGCTTGGAAGTGTTCGTCTTGTGTGGTGAGGATGCTGCATTGTTCAGGACTGGTCCCAGCAGGACATTTATATCCACATCATTTCCAAGTTGATTATACAGGGAGCACAGCAAGGCAGGGGCTGCATAAAAGGGAAATTCCTGGAAAATTCTGTCTTTTTAATCTACTGCTCTGGGTTGCCTGGATAGGAAATTGCACATAGATATTTATCTCTCAGTTGAGGTCGAGAAAAATAAAAAGAAATTTCTCTCAGGTGCTAATAAATCAGGACGTGACAGAAATCAGCACAGGGCCCTCTAGAAGCTGCATCAGTTTTGCTTTTCCAGCCTCCTCAGAGTTGCTCTATTGCCATCAGACCCTGCAGAGCCAGAGCTGCCCTTTGGCAGTGCCAGAGCTGGGAGGGGTCTGCAGGGCCGAGCTGAGCCCCCAGGCCTGGGCTGGGCTCTGGCAGCACTGGCAGGGCCCAGCCTTGGGCACAGGGAGCAGCTGCTGGCAGGGACAGCTCCAGGCAGCAGAGCTCTGGGCAGGCAGTGGGGGGGAAGTGCCCCCAGGCTGTGCTGGGATATTTAAAGTCCTCTCCAAACACAACTATTCCATGATTACTTTTTTTACAGATCCCCATGCTAAGGCACCACAGGAAATGTCCAACAGCAGCTCCATCAGGCACTTCCTCCTGCTGGCATTGGCAGACACTCGGCAGCTGCAGCTCCTGCACTTCTGCCTCTTGCTGGGCATCTCCCTGGCTGCCCTCCTGGGCAACGGCCTCATCATCAGCGCCGTAGCCTGCAGGCACCACCTGCACACGCCCATGTTCTTCTTCCTGCTCAACCTGGCCCTCAGCGACCTGGGCTCCATCTGCACCACTGTCCCCAAAGCCATGCACAATTCCCTCTGGGACACCAGGAACATCTCCTACAAAGGATGTGTTGCTCAGCTCTTTTTCTTTCTGTTCTTTATCACAGCAGGGTATTCACTCCTAACCATCATGTGCTATGACCGCTACGTGTCCATCTGCAAACCCCTGCACTACAGGACCCTCCTGGGCAGCAGAGCTTGTGCCCACATGGCAGCAGCTGCCTGGGCCAGTGCCTTTCTAAATGCTGTCATGCACACGGCCAATACATTTTTCCTGCCCCTGTGCCATGGCAATGCTCTGGGCCAGTTCTTCTGTGAGGTTCCACAGATCCTGAAGCTCTCCTGCTCACACTCAAACACTCTCAGGGAAGTTGGACTCATCACAGTTAGTGCCTGCTTGGTATTTGGTTGTTTTGTGTTCATTGTGTTCTCCTATGTGCAGATCTTCAGGGCTGTGCTGAGGATCCCCTCTGAGCAGGGACGGCACAAAGCCTTTTCCACCTGCCTCCCTCCCCTGGTTGTGGTCTCCCTGTTTGTCAGCACTGGTATATTTGCTCAATTGAGGCCCCCCTCCATGTCCTCCCCATCCCTGGATCTGGCCCTGTCAGTGCTGTACTCACTGGTGCCTCCAGCCCTGAACCCCCTCATCTACAGCCTGAGGAAACAGGAGCTCAAGGCTGCAGTTGGAGACTGATGATGGGATGCTTTCAGCGACACTAAAATGGTGGTCAATTTCTGCAAATAACATGTAAAAAAAGTTATCCTTGATTTTTCTTTATGGTTTGGTTGTAGTGGTATTTTTTCCTTTGTATTAGTTACTCTTATTGTCCAGAAAAAAAAGCAGCTGTTTGTACCATTTCTAATTTTGTTTCTCTCTGCCTTCCATGTGGCCACAGACTGTGTCAATGAGGGGCTTGGTCTTGATGGCTTTAAAGGAACTAAAGGATCTCCAGCAAAGTTTTCTGCAGAGATGCCCTTTTGTTGTGTTCTCGGAGCTGAAGCAGCAATGTCTGTGTGCAGAGCTGGGGCAGATCAGTGCAGGCCCAGCAGCTGTGCCCAGCAGCAGCAGCACTTGGTGTTGTCAGTGCTGCTGCCATGGCCCTGCCCCGCTGCCCTGGTGGCCCTGGTGTTGCTGTAGGGCCTGAGGGCTCTCGGGGCCGGGCACAGTGCTGGGGGTGGCAGTGCCGGGGCTGCAGCAGGGACAGGCCATGGGCACTGCTGGGGCAGCGCTGACGCCTCAGCCTAGGCCCTGGGGGCTCCAGACTCCTTGCCCAGCCTCTCTCAAGAACACACCCAGGCCAATGCTCAGCACAGAAAACCCCCGTGAGCAGCCCCAGGCTGGCTGTGGGCAGACTGGGGGCAAACAGCATGGCTGGGGCTCTGCAAGGGCCCTGGGGCAGACAGGAAGGAGCAGCAGAGCAGGGGCTGATCCATCCCCAGTGCGCTGCACAGCCCAGGGCAGCGTCCCAGGGCGTCCTGATGGAGCTGCCAACAACATCCCCCCTCTGCAGCCCTGGCATCTCCCCCAGCTCACACAGGTGCCCCAGCCTTGCAGGCACAGACACGGCAGCACTGGCTCAGCAGCCCCTGTTTGCATTGCACAGAGCAGGGGGAGCACCCCCATGCTGTTGGTGTGGGGACATGAACCTGAGGGAGCACAAACGCCATCAGCCCCTGGGGCCAGCAAGGGCTGGGGGACAGCAGGGAAACCACTCAGCTTTGTCCTGGCCTCTGCAGTCAGCCAGAAAGTTTGTTCCCATCAGCTGGGAGTTTCCTGTCCCACTGCAGACGCTGTTGCTCAGAGCCAGGGCTGCCTGGCAGCCACCCCCAAACTGCCCTGAGCATTTCCTTGGCTTCACCTCTGCTTTCTTTACTCTTCCCTTGTAGAAAATTCTTCCTCTTGCCCAGTCCTGTTCCCTCTGCTGCTCATCTCTTCCCTGGTCCTGCTGGCCACACCATTCCTGATCCAGGCCAGGAGCCATTGGCCTTCTTGGCCACCCGGGCACACTGCTGGCTCATGTCCAGCCTGCTGTCCATCAGTCCCTTTCTGCCTGGTCCCTTTCTGCCTGGCTGCTGTCCATCCACTCTGTCCCCAGCCTGTAGCACTGCAGGGGTTGTTGTGGCCAAAGTGCAGGACCTGGCACTTGGACTTATAAACCTCATCTTTTTGGACTTGGGCCCTGGATCCAGCTTGTCCTGGGCCCTGTGCAGAGCCCTCCTACCCTCCCACAGATCCACACTCACACTCAGCTTGGTGTCATCTTCATATTTGCTGATGATGTACTCAGTCCCTTCATCCAGATCATCATTGAAATCCATGCTGGCTGGCTCTGATCCCTTGGCCATCCTGTGGGTGCCCTGTGATGGCACTCAAGGTGATCTGTTCCATAACCTTGCCGGGCACCCAGGTCAGGCTGACAGGCCTGGAGTTCCCCAGATCCTCCTTCCAGCCCCGCTTGGGGGTGGGCTCACATTGGTACCTCCAGTCCTCTGGGTGGGAGTGCTACTAAAAATTTGGTAAAATAGAAAACTCCTTAACACCAATGTAGCATTAAGATGCAGCGTTCTTTATTCAGCTGGATGCACAGGGGATAGCTCCTCCCAAAGCCGTGCATGCTGAGTAGAGGAAAGTTTCTGGTTATTTTCTGTATTTTGCACACATCTTCATTGATTGTTCTGGACTAAACACACATATGAATATAATTTCCCCAAAATCATTAACACATTTCCCCTCCCCTTTACCCATGTGTTCTTCTGTCCTGGGGGTCTCTCTGGTGGTCCCTGGTGGTCGTGGACCCCAATGTTCCAGTGGGCCTGGCTGAGCTGCAGGACACTGAGGCTGCTGAACTTCCAGTTCCCCTTCTCACACAATGGGCATTGCGTGGTTTCCATAGGCCTAGGGCTGGGGAGAACAAGCTCCAGGTGTCAGCTCAGCTGGTGCAGACAATTGATCATCTGGTAACATGAGGCCACAGAGTGGGGTATGAAATCACAGAGCGGGTTTTGTGAGGTCATGGAAAAGCTATGGCATCATAGACTCTCTCTGTGACATCACAGAGCCAACTGTGACAACACAGGGCAGAAGTCTGACATCACAGGGTCAACTATGACATCACAAAGTTGGCTGTGACATCAGAGACTAGCTGTGTGACATTAGAAAATGGGCTGTGGCATCACAGAGCAGAGCTCTGACATCACAAGGCAGACTATGACATCACAGAGTTGGCTGTGACATCACAAGGCAGAGGTCTGACATCACAGACCAGGCTCTGACATCAGAGTCCAGCTGTGTGACATTACAGAAGGGGCTGTGACATCAGAGAGCAGATTGTGACATCACTGATTTGGCTGTGACATCAGAGACTAGCTTTGTGACATTAGAGACTGGTCTGTGACATCACAGAGCAGGCTGTGACATCACAGAGGCGCTGTGTGACATCCCAGCAGGGCTGTGTCAGGTCACTGGGTTGATCACTCTGCCCCAGCTCCCCCTCACAGTTTCTCCGAACAAGTCCAATGCTGTCCATGCCCAGCAGGGTCCCTGTCCCCCGGGATCCTCCCGGCCCACCTGGAGCCACAGCCTCCACCAAAGGATGTTCCACAGGATCCACCCCAGAGCCTGACAGGGGACAAGGGGCCAGGGCCGTGTGACCAGGACATCAAGGACGGGGATTGTCCAGGTCACTGTGGCCTGGTTTGGGTTCTCCAGGGCAGGAAAGATGTCTGGCAGCTGGAGCAGGGCCTGGGAAGGGCCTCCAAGGTGGGGCTGGAGCCCTTGGGCTGTGAGCAGAGGCTGAGGGAGCTGGGCCTGTCCAGCCTGGAGCAGAGAAGGCTGAGGGGCTCCTCATGCCAGCCTGGCAGTGCCAGCGAGGAGGGAATGGAGAACACAGAGCCAGGCTCTTCACTAGGGGGCTGGGGGGAGACAAAAGCGAATGGGTGGAAGGGGAAAGAGGGGAGATCAGTCAGAACAAGAGGAGATGAAATGAGTCAGGCTGATTTCAGCATTTCCACAACAGCAAAAGCAGCCTGACCTCCCTTCTCCATCCACCACTGACAGCTTTGCAAATCAGGAATTGTTGGAGCTGTTTTGCCCCCACTCCAGGATGAGAATCCTGCTACAAGAACTAATTGTGTGTGTATATCTATCATAAAACCATGTTTGTCTGAAAGTAGTTTTAGTTTGGAAATACCCTGTGGATGGCAGAATCATCAGAGACTGCTGGGATATTGCACATTGCTCAGGGAAGAGCTGTGATTGTTATTAAATTGTATCCTATTAAACTATGGTCTGTTGGCCATGAAGAGAAACTTTCTGTGCCTCTGAGTGTCATCAGTTCCTGACCCCCAAAGGACACAAACCTGATGAGTTGTTGCTCCCACCCCAGTGGTGGCACTTGGACCTCCCTCCATCCCCAGAGCAGAGCTCCCTTGTCCCAGAAAGTCCCTGTCAATGCAGGGATGAAGGAAACAGCACAGGCTGTGGGGATCAGGGGCAGGGCAGAGCCAGGGAGAAGAATGACTTTTGCAATTGTGGAGCTGTGCCTTACCTTGGCTTTGTTGGCTGACAATAAATGAACATCCCTCTGTGTCTCGGGCAGCTCCTTCTCCAAGGAAAGCAGGTGGGAGTTGGAGCCAAGGAGCTGAAAGCTGCAGGTGCAGCCTGGGCTGGAGGGAGCCCAGATTTGCACAAGGCTGCTCTGAGTGCCAGGGCTTGGATGGGGGAAATGGTGGGGTGGGTTAGGGACAGAGTCTGATTGATTGTCAGCCATGAAGGGTCTTGATTTTCCTATCTATTCAAACTTCATGAGGAGGTTCTTGGATTCAGTGTCAATAGGAGATTGCACGGATCAATAAATTGACAGGGAAGAAAACCCTAAATTTGACCTAAGAAATCTTTTCTCACTGTCTTTTTAAATAGAATATATTCAGTTTGGATACACTACTGAAATCTGTCTAATTAACCACAAAGGAATTGAAAATTAAAATCAGATTATCCCCAGAGGCTTGGCCTGTTCAGGTTTCTGAAAGTTGATGAGCCCTGGGACACTGAATTTCTGCACTGAAGAGCTGAACGCTGAACAAGCCTCTGCAGCAGGAAAATTCAGCAGCAGCCTCCAAGGTGCTGAGGATGTCAGCAGCCCCCACTGAGGCCATCCCTGCCCAGAGACCGTGGGGGAATGGGCAGACAAGGAGAGCGTCCCTGGGGCTGGGGCAGCACAACTCAGAGGCACCAGCGGCTCCAGCTGGGCAATGGAGTGTGGAATGTGGCTGGGAAAGCCCTGCCTGGGCTGTGCCAAGCAGGACAGACAAGCCCTGACTGCCATCCCCCAAACAACTCTCTCAGTGAGATATTTAAAAGGAATTATAATTGTTTGTGTACTCTGAGTTGGACACACTGGAGAAATACCAACAAGAGATTCTCAGGAGCTCAAAAAAACAAAACAGCCTTTACTGGCAACTCTGAGGAACTTTGGCAAAAGGTTTTTTATGACATTGTGGTGGTTTTGGTTTGTTGATTCAAGATTTTTCTAATCTTGAAGTTTCTTAATTAATGTATTGAATAGTGTGTTGGGTTTTGGTGTCAATTAATTATGCATTTATTTTGTTGTCAGATAGGATTATGAGAAAGATAAAGTAGGCCTAAAATTTTAAAAGGGTATAAAGAAAACGGTATTAAAAGTAAATTAAAAAAGAAAAAAGTAGTAACAATTAAAATGAACTCTTTAGTACAGTTTTTTTTCTTTACAAGTTTTTACTGACAATGTGAAGAAACTAAACTTAAAATTTCTTGTTAATTTACTGCTTCTAGAATAGTCTTTTTTTTAGATTTCTTTGGGAGAGATGATTTTCACATTAAGCTTATGGAGATTTTCTTACAAGAGGAAAAAATTGGTTTTTTGTGGTTCTTAATTTAGTCATGGATAACAGTTGTCTGGGGAACTTAGTTATTGTGAAGTTGGTTTTATTGCTACAAGCTTGTTTTGCAGCTTGTTGATGAGCCATGTTGACTTATGCAGTATTGTTTTAAAGATGAGTTCTTAAAAAAGTAAAAGTTTTTATTATTTACTTTAAAATTATTTTAACTCTGGGAATAGAGATCTTCTCTTAGGGATAGTGGATTATGTTTTTTCCCTGTTTAAAATTTGATGAAATTACAGTTATTTTAACATTTGTTTACTTTAGTATGGAGGTTTTTGTTTGATATTAATTTGAATTTTTTAAATTGTTTTTTGTGTTTTAAAGGAAAAGAGTTTTTTCTTTATAGTTGATAAGATGATTTTAATGTTAAGATTAAGGTAATTTTTCTTCTTTTTTGTTTGGGATTTAATTTCTTTTTTACTGATTTTGATGGGGTTTTTGATTGTTTTTATATGCCTGTATTTTGGTTTTTTCTTATACTCGAGGAAGGATTGAAGTATTCAAAGGACTAACACCTGACCTGCCAATAACTTGTGGTGGAAGTTGTGGTTGGGTTTTGTTAGGATTGGTTTCATAGTTTGTTTTTGGCTTTTTTTGTGTTTAATTTTAGTTGTAAGGTTATTTTGTATGGGTTGTATGATGTAGGGCGTTCTGGTTTTAGTTGTGTTGGGGGGAGAGAACTTGATGGTAAGATTTTAATAGGTGTGGCTAGGTTTGTTCTGGTTGGGATTTTGTAGCCTCTTTTGTTTTCCTGTTTTGTAGTTGTTGGGGTTTGGTTTGGTTAGAATGGCGCTGATGGGGAGGTGGGGGGTGGCCTGGGAAGGAGGGAAGGGGCTCAGCCCACAGCAGGGTTGCTTGGTTTGGTTTGGTTTGGTTGAGATGGGGGCTGGGGCCCGCTATTTCTTTGTTAAATGGAAAAGAAAAAGGAGATTCCTGGGTTTTGTCATCTTTAACATTTGTGTTTCACAGAGGGTGGTTCAGTATCTCAGTGGTCTAACAGATTGTCAGTAACACAAGAAGTTTTGTAATACTTTTTTAAATTCTTCTCATGTCAAACTACAACAGACATTCAACAAACAAAAAATACTTCTGAAAGCATTGACTTGGCCCATTCAAACTGACAAACTGTAAGCCTGTTCATTTTGATTAAGCCTGTTCATTTTGATTAAGCCTGTTCAATTTTGACTAGTGTTAATAAAAATTTGCAGAACCACAGAAAAAGAAGAAGAAGACACAGAAAGAAAGACAAAAAAGATACAGAGAAGCACACACAGAGCTACCAACTCCTGGATTCCAGCACAGTTCAGATGGAAATTCCAGGAGGAGGTAGGGTCAAGATGTGTGCTTGCCTTGTGGTCAGCCTTCAATACCCCTTGGTCTCGCTGGGCCCTTCCCCCAGCTGGGCCTTGGGCTCATTTGGTCTCTCAGGAGCTGGGCTGGGTCTGCAGAGGTGGCTGTGGAGCATTGCCTGTGCTGTGCCAGGCACTGGCAGACACTGCTGGGCTGGGGTAGAGGCTCTGGGGGGATTGGGGTTCCAGGGCAGGGCAGGGCTGGTGTTCCAGGGCAGGGCAAGGCTGGGCCTGCCCCTTCCTCCCCCACATGTGAAATGTTTCCAGCCAAGAATCTCCTCCAATCTGTCACAAGAGGGGACTTGGAGGTGGAAATCCTAAATTTGGCCATGGGCACCTGGAGGAGAAGGACAGTTCTTTTCTGTAGGAAGTAAAGCACAGAGTCCCAGCGTTTGAAAGGCAGGTGAGAGCCTCACTGGGCCAAGGCCAGCTAGACTTGTCAGGAATGGCAGATTTCGTCTGGGAGCAGTCTTCGTATTTAAGGAATTTTCAAGCAGGAAACACGATTTCAGCCTTGGGCACATGCAGAAGCAGAACAGTTCTTTCCACAGGAAGGAGAACACAGAGTCTTCCCCAGTGTTTTGGGGACAGATGAGAGGTGACCCTTGTAAAACCACTGCAACACAGACTTGTCCTGGGAATATCCCTATGGAAACAATCTCTGGATATAAGGAAATTTGGAGTTGAAATCCCAATTCTGGCCATGGATGCCTGGAGGAGAAGGAGAGTTATTTTCCAAAGGAAGGAAAGCACGGAGCTCCATCATTTAAATAGCAGATGAGAACAGATCTTCAACATGCCAAGGTCAGCTGGATCAGTCAGGCAGTCCACAGGAGTCCAAACCACCAGACCTATTCTGTGTTGCCTTGGTTTTATGTTTCCCCAATATGTCACAATGGCCCACTAATTACAAGAAAACTTGCAGCGTCACAATGGCCCCTAGGTTCCAAAAGGCACCACAGTATCACAGTGGTCCCAACGATTCCATAGCCCTTTCAGTGTCACAATGGTTTCTGTGCTTCCCCAGGCCCCACAATAACATGTCTCTTCTGTTCCATGAGCCCTGATTGTCTCAATGTGTAGATTTCTTTGTTACTTTTTCTGGCTGTTTTACGCTGATTTAGGTTGATTTATAGTTGATTTATGCTTGTTGGTTTTCTGTTTCTCCCGGCTGGCTGATTTATGTCCAGAGATAGCTCAGGGATGCCACTTGCTCGGTTTCTCGGCTGTTTCAAAGACCTGGAAAGGCCCAGAGTGGCCATGGGCAGCCCGGCGCTTCAAAGGACGAGGAGAGACTTCTGATCTTGTTTCGGTCTCAGTGTTTATTAATTGTTTATCTAAAAGATTTTCTTTCAGCCCAACAGAGGTCTGCACAGCAAGTCAGCCATGGGCACACTCCCGCAGCCCCTGGGGCGGTCACTTATCTTTATACCCAGAGTTACGTGTACAATATTTATGATTTTTCTCCAATACCTTCTACTCTTATTAACCGGTGCACTTCTAGTAAAGACCAATCCCAAAGTGCCACCATCACCACAGAAGATGGAGGCCAAGAAGAAGAAGAAGGAGGACAGGACACGCCCCAATTCCTCCATCTTACTTCTCTAGACCCCCCTGTACAGAAATCCCAAACCCTGTGTTTTACACTCTAATTAACCTATCCCTTCACCATTCACCCCAGTGAAATCCTCCCAGTCCTCATACAGATGTCATCTCCTGTGTAGGATCAAAGTCCTGCCACCAGACACTTCTGGCAACATTCCAGGACTCCCGAGCCCCCCAAGGGTGGTCTCGGTCTCTGCACCTCAGTCCTGAGGTGCTGAGATCCCACATCTCCCCCTTCTGTTTGCACCAGGAAAGCTTCTTTTGCTATCTGATTCATAGCGTGTTTTAAACATGCAAATATGCATGGGATAACAAGTATGAGGACTAGTAGAATTATTAAAACATAGAACTCTACCCTCAAAATTCCTCTCCAAATGGGAGAGATGTCAAAGAATTCTACCACACATTTTGCTTTTGCTGACTAATAGGTATATTACCCCCATTGCTTACTGCAATGAATGAAAGAATGATGCACATAAACATCATGAAACCCACAACTCTGCTTCTGCGTGGAATCATTGCTCTGCTTGTCATTCAAGACCCTAGAGAAAATTCCCCCAAAGTCTTTAGTTTCTTTTTATTTCTCTTCCGAGTCGTCTTGTGCCATCTGAGTCTCGACTCCTGTCTGAGTACTCGTCTCTTTGTTACTTGAATCATTGTTTCTCGGATCCACGTTTTCATGTTCTCGCACTTGAAATGGTTTCACGTGTCGTGCCGACACCCACGTCAGACCTCGATCTGTGGAGATACAAGCGAAAGCCTTGCCCCCCACTAGGTGGTGCTGTCACCGGCCTCCCCAGGTCGGACGACAGCATGGGCTCGACTGCCCCTCGTCCTGTCAACTGCCGTGTTCGTGATCTCGTTTGAGACCGTGTCTGCCTGGCTTTTAATTCAGCTGGAAATGGAGCTTCAACACCAGAACGTCTCCCTTGAAGGGAAGGGACTGGGACTCCGAGGGTTATTACCAGAGGTACCAAGGCTGAAGAGGGTGTGGAGCCGCTGGGACATAGGATCCCGAGCACGGCCCCTCCTCGCCCGAGACGTCACGGGCCCGCCCCCGCCCGCGCTCTACTCTCTGCGCATGCGTGCTCTCCGAGCCTCTCCCCGTCTCTCCTGGGCTGACGTCACTCTCCCCCCCTTGTTCCATCTCCGAGGTCTCCTCCCTCGGTCTGCCCCTGACTCTGTGTCCATTCCTCCCGCCGGTGTGTACGGCCCGCCCCCCGCCGGCACCCGGGCCCGCCCCGCCCCGCAATTCGAGCCGAATTTGTCCGCGGGTTCCTTGCGAGTTCTGCCCGCCACGCGCGTCTCCGGGGCGGCTGCCACTCCCCAGCGCCGTGCTGACAAAAGCCGCACCGGGACACGTGTCTCCCGGTACCTCTTCACTCACGCTCCCCGTCTGCTCCGCCGCTGCCGCGCCGTGCCCCCACGAGGAAGCGTCCCCCCCGATCCCTCCTCTCTTCCCCCTTCACCCCCCCTTCCGATCCTGACTCCCCTGTACTCTCCGGAGTTTCAGGACGCTTTAGGAGTTTCCTGGGGTTTCCGGGTTTTGGGACCGGGGCTTTAATATTTTTCCTGCTCTCTTTCTTCGAGAGTCCTTTCCCCCTGGCTTCTTAAGGCCAGAGCTAATTTAATTTTTTTTTTTCTTTGGAGCCTTGCTCCCCCACCCTTCTGCTGAGGGTGCAGCAACTTTTCGTTGCTCTCCCAGTCTTTTCAACTGAACCGATATGCTTTTCTAGCATTACCCTTGCCGGCGAGAGCAGCTTTAACACTGTCTCGTCTTTTTCTTTTTTTTTTTTTTTTTTTTTTTTTTTTTTTTTTTTTCATTAAGAAATATCAGTGCCTATTGATTTCCTGCCAAAACCCCACTTCAAATAGCAGGCATGTTTCGGCAAGTGGGTAGTTAAGCCTTGCCCACAACAATAGCTGTTTTAATTCTTTCTTTGGGATCTCTTCTGTGTGTGTTTGAGCCACGCCTTGTAAGGCGGACAAAATTTCCCGTTGTTCTTGGGAGAGTGTGCAATTATGTTCTTATATTTTGACCTTCTCACCGAATCTGTCGTCAGAGCTGTCCGAAGCCTCCCGTCTCTGTCCAGCAGGTCACAGGAAGAGGATCCGGAGGCGCCTTCCGGTTCCGATCCGGGCTGCTCTGCTACGAACTGTCTTCGGTAGAAGCTGAGAGATGTAATTCTCAGTGACTGCTGTTTTTTGCAGACTCTTCTGGCTGTTTTTTTTTTTTTTTCCTTCTTCTTTTTCTTTTTTCTTCAGGCTTCTCTCCTCAGGAGCTATCAGTGCTCTCCTGAGAACTCGTCCTAGATTGGAGCTGCCCTCTTTGCTTTTCAGCTCTTTAGCTCTTCAGCTCTTCAGGGCTGATCCCCCCCCGAAAGGGTTGGTGGGGAGTAGCCCACGCAGTGAACGCCACTTGTAGATTTTCTGGTGTTTTTCTTAGCCCACTTAGGTTGATTTATAGTTGATTTATGCTTGTTGGTTTTCTGTTTCTCCCGGCTGGCTGATTTATGTCCGGAGATAGCTCAGGGATGCCACTTGCTCGGTTTCTCGGCTGTTTCAAAGACCTGGAAAGGCCCAGAGTGGCCTTGGGCAGCCCGGCGCTTCAAAGGATGAGGAGAGACTTCTGATCTTGTTTCGGTCTCAGTGTTTATTAATTGTTTATCTAAAAGATTTTCTTTCAGCCCAACAGAGGTCTGCACAGCAAGTCAGCCATGGGCACACTCCCGCAGCCCCTGGGGCGGTCACTTATCTTTATACCCAGAGTTACGTGTACAATATTTATGATTTTTCTCCAATACCTTCTACTCTTATTAACCGGTGCACTTCTAGTAAAGACCAATCCCAAAGTGCCACCATCACCACAGAAGATGGAGGCCAAGAAGAAGAAGAAGGAGGACAGGACACGCCCCAATTCCTCCATCTTACTTCTCTAGACCCCCCTGTACAGAAATCCCAAACTCTGTGTTTTACACTCTAATTAACCTATCCCTTCACCATTCACCCCAGTGAAATCCTCCCAGTCCTCATACAGATGTCATCTCCTGTGTAGGATCAAAGTCCAGCCACCAGACACTTCTGGCAACATTCCAGGACTCCCGAGCCCCCCAAGGGTGGTCTCGGTCTCTGCACCTCAGTCCTGAGGTGCTGAGATCCCACATCAATGGACCTTTGGACCCTGGGGGTTTGCAGTGTCACAACAGTCTCCTTTGGCTCCACAGTGTCACAATGGACAATTGATGACAGGAGACCCTTCTGTGTCACCCTGGAGCTTTGGTTCCATGCAGCCCTGCAGTGTCACAATGAACCCTTGTTTCAATGGGGTTTGTGGTGGTTTGACCAGGAAGAAGTGGGAATTCTGGGATGTTGTGGTCAAACCAATGGGTGCTTGGATTTTGATATTGGCACCTGGTGTAGCCAGTGGGTTTTAGGACACACCTCCGAGAACACCCAGGGGTTAAAAGCAGAGCTTCGGCCCTGGGAGGCTCTCTTGGGACTTCGAGGGACTTCGAGGTCGGATCTCCCTTTCCCCGTCCAGCCGCTGCTGCTGGGCGGGGGAGGGGCAGCCACGTGGTAGGCCTGGGCCTGGACAGAGATGGGGGTGAGGAGGCCTTGGAGGATGAAAGGGTGGCTGAGATGGGGGGGGTGCAGCCAGGAGTCCAGCTGCCTGGAGGAGTTTTTAACCCCTTTTGGACAATGAAAACCTTACAGAATATTAACACCTTCTAGACGAGTGATAAGAGTGGAGGAGGACGAAGGAAATGAACGAGTGATGGAGGCCTGGACCAGAGAGAGAGAGAGTGAGAGATGTTGAAAGAATGGAGAAGATGGAGTGGCATTTTATGCTGGACTCTTTCGTGTAGCCATGGACAGAGCCATGTTTCCGTGTGATACAGAGACTGAGTCCAGGGGGAGAAATGTCCCAGTGCCAAAGAAGATTCAGTGTGGGTACCCCTCTGGTATATTTTATATATACCATTTTATATATACCATATTTTATATACCCCCTGGTATATTTTATATACCAGGGGGTATATAAAATATGGGGGGGACAGATGTCCCAAAGGTGGGAAGGTGAGATACTGTGCTTTTCTGGAACTGGACAAGGCATCCTTAAAAAGACAACCCTGGAAGCAGTTCTGATCCCTGTTCGGTGGTGAGAGCACCGGAACAAGGACGGAAAAGGCCACCACGACACATGGAAGGACTCCGTCTCCTCTTGAGGAATTGAAAGTTTGAGCAATCCAAAGGGTGGTGTTGGACCTAGAACTGGTGATTTTGGAGGATGTATTGTATTGGGAATTTAGGGGGGAGGAGGAGGAGAGTGTTTTTTGTGAGGTTTTCATTTTCCTCGTGTTTTTTTTTTTTTTAGTTTAGTAATTGTTTGTGTGTAGCTTAGTTAATAAACTTCTTCTTTATGTTTAAGTTGGAGACTGCTTTGCTTATTCCTGGTCACATCTCACAGCAGACACCGGGGAGAAGGTGTACTCATGGGGCCTCTGGCTTTGCCAGGCCCAAACCATAACAGGGTTCCACAATGTCACCATAGCCCCAAGGTTCCATGCAGCCCTGCAGTGTCACAAAGGCCTCTTGGTTTCATGAGGCCTCACAGTATCACAATGGTCCTCTTGGTTCTGTGGGGACCTCCAGGGTCACAAAGGTCCATCTGGTTCCATGAGGCCTCACAGTGTCACAATGGTCTCCATGATTCCATGAGCACCCTCAGTGTCACACAGGCCCCTTGGTTCCATGAGGCCATGAAGTCCCTTAATAGTGTCCCCATGGTTCCATGAGCCTTGCAACATCACAGTGGACCTTTGAATCCATGGGGGCTCACAGTGTCACAATGGCCCCTTGGTTCCACGATACCCCAAAGTGCCATAATGGTCTCCACAATTCCATGAAGGCCCACAATGTAACAATGGACCCTTGGTTTGATGGGATCTTTCAGTACCACAATGATCCCTACATTCCATGGAGTCACACAGTGTCAGTACTGTCCTGTTGGTTCAGTGAAGTCCAGCAATGTCACAGTGCTCTCCATGATTCCATGAGGCCCCACAGTGTCACACTGGTCCCTTGGTCTCACAGGGCACACAGTGTCACAATGGTCCCTTGGTGTCACAGGACCCCACAGTGTCACAATGGTCCCTTGGTTCCATGGGCCCTGTGCTGCTGCATTCCCCCCTTCCCTTCTCAGGCCGCCCTGCCAGATGAGAAATGCTCCTTGGGCCCAGTCTTGGCCAACAGCCCCTGGGCTCAGCTCCTCTGCAGCTCATCACAAACACTGTCTGCTCCAGGCACTGCTGCTGCCCAACCCACTCCTGGTTCCTGTAGCAGCAGCCCTGGGAACTGTTTTTATTCCCTCAGTGGCACAACATCCCTGTTCTCACACTGCCAAAGAACGCTGTTGGTGCCAAGTGTGGCCAGGATGAGCCATTGCTGGGACTGAAGCCCCTCTCTTGGGGCCCTGCAAACAGCGCTCCAAAAGGAGCCCTTGGAGCTCTCCTGGGCCAGCAACTCCCTCTGAGTGGGGCCTCTCCCAGCTGGGAATTCTCCCGTTTGCTGCACTCGGGGATCCTGAACAATGACGGAGCCTGGGCCGATCCCCCCACTCCTTCAGGCTCAACCCTTTGCCCTTTGCTGGGGAGATGCCAAAGGATCCACAGTGAGCATTCCCTGCCCTCAGGGGAATTGCTCACAGGTGCCTTGCACTGACTCTTTGTGTCTGTGTGCACACAGGAGTGCCTGTGCTAGGGAAATGTGGCAGAAATGCTGCTCTCTGAGGGGCTTGAGTGCCTTGGATAGCTGAGCCAGTCAGGCCTGTAAGTAAGGGTGAGCCACAAGCTGTAAGGTATGTTAAATGCTTCTAAAGGTTGTTCTTTTACTAAGTAATGAAATTTAGTATCAGTTATAAGCTAAGCTGAATATTGTTAAGTGTTATTCAACTGTGAAATCATTAAGTCCTAGGTTATAAGTAAGGTTGAATACTGTCAAGTGCTGTTCTTTTGATAAATGCTGAAGTCTAAGGTATCAGTCAAGGTCTGTTTAGTTTGAGCTCTGTTTAGCTTTTTGGCAGCATTCCTTTTGTCCTTGCCCACACTGTCCTTTAGCCCCACACACATGCACGCACACACACATGGAGAGTTCATGGTTCATTTCTGGTTTGACTGCCTGAATTTTGTTTGATTTTGTAGTTGCTTTGTTTCCTTGGTGTGCCTGAAGTGTCCAGTCAGGAGCAGAGTGACTCTTGCCAAGGAACTTTGTGCTGCTGTCCCTTAATATTAAATCTGGTATTTGCTGCTCACTTCCTGGGGATTTTTCAGTGCTCTCAAGGCCTCGTTGGTAGCAGGGTGAAGGAGCCCTGGCCCAGGCTCTGGCCCTGGGGGACATGGGGATGCTGCTGGGGGGTCCCTGTCCCCCTGTGCCACCCCCAGGGCCCCGTCCCCCCATCCCCATGTCAGGCTCTGGGGTCGATCTTGTGGAACATCCTCTGGGGGAGGCTGCGGGGCCGGGGGCGGGGGGGACCCGGGGGGACAGGGGACCCCACTGTGCACGAGCAGGGTTGGACTGCTCTGGGGGAAACTGTGAGGGGGGCTGGGGCAGTGACCTCCCCAGTGCCCTCACACAGCCCGTTGATGTCACACAGCCCCTGTGATGTCACACTGCTACCTGTGATGTCACACAACCACTCTGTTATGTCATACAACCACTTTGTTATGTCACACACAGTCTCCATATGATGTCATTCAGCTGCTGTGCGATGTCACAGAGCAGCTTTGTGATGTCAGCCACCTTGTGATGTCACAGCCTTGTCTGCGATGTCACAGCCTTCTCTGTGACATCACACAGCTGCTCTGTGATATCATACTCCATGTCACAACCCACAGTGTGATGTCACAGAGCCGCCTTCTATGATGTCACAGCTAGCTCTCTGATGTCACACGCCCTTCAGTGCTGTCACACAGCCCCTTGCTGACATCACAGCTGCTCTGTGCCTCTTTGACACAGCCACAGAGGTGCTGCTGTGACACAGCCCCCTCTGGGCCATCCCACAGCCCCTGCCAGTGCTGAGCCCCTGTGAGCTCTGTCTGTGCCCTGCTGGTGTACATGAGGGGCCCTGTCAGTGCTCCAGCCCTGCTGGGCTGTGCACAGGAGCTGCTCCTGGCCAGAGCTGTCTCTCTGCAGCGCTGCCCTTACCAGGAGCTGCCTCTGGGCCAGGAGCCCGGCCCAGCTCAGCAGCACAGACACAGCACAGGGACTTTAATGACCCTCTGGGGCTTTGGTGCTCTTTGCATCAGACCCAGTTCCTCAGAGTGTGCTCAAAGAACTTCTCAAGAGCTCAAAGTGAGATTGAAACACTGAAGTTTCTTGTACTTTAAATAGATCTCTTTGAGGGACAGGACTGAGAAAGTGTCCCCAGGTTCCAGGTACAGTAGAACACTGGAGGCAGTGATGATAGCTGGGGACAAACAAGGCAAAGTTGTCTGTGGTGCTGAGCACACCTGGATGTGTTTGAGGAATGCAAAGGGCCAAGGCCTGAGCCCCAGCCCCTGGCCAGGCAGATCCTGTCCTTCCCTCCTTGCCCAGGGCTCTTCCCGGGATGGGCACTGGCATGTGGGGATGTGCAATGCCAAGGGCAGGAGCATGGGGCGGCCCCTGCCAGGCTGCTGAGCAGGGACAAGGAGGCAATGAGGCCCCAGCCCTGCAAGGGTCACTTGTCTCCTGCTCCTACCTCAGGCCCAGGCCCAGCAGCCATGGCCAAAGTGCTGCCCAAGTTGGCTCTGGCAGGGCTGTCTTGCAGCTGCTGCCCATCCCTGTGCCCTGTGCAGCCCAGGCTGTCCCATGGTGTCCCTGCCCTGCGCCTCTGTCCTTGCAGGCTGTCAGCATGCCCTGGCTGCCCCACCTGGCTGGGCCCTTCCTTTGCTGACAGCTCTGCCTCCTGCCTGCCTCTGTCTGCCCACACACAGCCTTGTGCTGCTCCAGGCTCCTGCTGGGGATGTGCTGCACCACAGCCCTGCCCTGCCAGGGAAATTCCTTTCTCCTGGTGCCAGTCTGGGCCTTCCTAGCTGCCCTTAGCATTAATACTTCTTCTCTCTGGCTGTTTTCCATTATTTCAAAAGGATTCACCATCCCTGAAGCTGCTCTTTAAACACTCTCATGGCTCTGCTCCACTGTCCTCAGTCTCCAACCCACTGAGCACAGAGCTCCTTTGTCCCTATACAGTGCTCATGTGCCCAAGCCCTCCAAACCCCTCCTTGGGACATCTCTGAGCCCTCTCCAAGGTGTTTCCAAATGAAGACATTCAGCTCATAGTCTAAGAAAAGCACCAGAGGACAGGGCCAGCCTGACCTGTCTGTCCTGGCTACTTTTGTCTGGGAGCAATCCTTGGATATACAGAATTTGGGAGGCCAAATTCTAATTTTGGCCATGGTCCCTGGACAAGAAGGCTGGTTCTTTTCCATAAGAATGAAGGAACAGAGCCCCTCTGTTTCAGGGGCAGATGAGAGGTGACCACCAGAGGCCAAGGCCAGCCAGGGCTGGCAGGTTTTGTTTTGCAAGATACCCTTGCATAGAGGAAATTTTTTAGGGAGAGTACCAATTTTGGCAATCAACATCTGAAAAGTGAGATAGTTCTTTTCCATAGCAAGGAAAGCACGGAGCCTCAGTGCTCCACGAGCTGATGAGAGGCAGCCCTTGACTTCCCAAGATCAGCCAGAGCTGTCAGGTGGCCCCTGGGAGGCCAAGCCAGCCAGACCTTTTCCATGTTCCCTGGGTTCCATGGGGCCCCAGAGTGTCCCAACGGTCCCTTGCTTCCAGGTGGCCCTTGGGGACGTGGTTTTGCAGTGATGATGGTGCTGCCAGGGTGCCGGTGGCACTGGATGAGTGTTAGGGTCTCTTCCCACCTCGATGACTCTGGGATTCCCTGCTGAGCACTCTGGCACCAATCGTGTCCCATGCATGCTGTTTAGGGCTGGCCCAGCAGTGACTGTGGGGGCTGGCGAGATGCTCCAGGCTGGCCAGGGAGGCTGAGGCTGCGGGGCCGTGTCCAGGCCGAGGCCGCCCGTGTGGCTCCCTGGGGCCCCGCGCAGGGAGCAGCCGCCATCGGCCGGCCCGGGCTGGTCAGGGCCATGGGCACTGCTCCTGCAGCTGCCGCGCCAGGCAGGGCCAGCAGAGCAGCGCCTGCAGTGCCCGCAGCACCCGCCTGAGGCGGCCGGGCCGTTTACTCGGGGCAGCGCTGCTGCCTGCGGGCCTGTGCTCCCGGCTGGCCAGCTGAGGCGCCGCCAGGGCTCTGCGGGGCAGGCCCCATGCTCTGTGGCCCTGCCTCGGGCCCCTGCTGGCCCACAGAGCCTTCACTGCACGGGGAGGGAAGCGAGGCACACAGGGACTCCTCTGCCTGCCCCTCAACCCAGCCCTCCTGAGGGATGGGCAGTGGCAGCCCATCTGCCACAAGATCTGCCAGCCTTTGGGCCCTGCCTTCCCCTTCAGACAGCTCATGGATGCTGACTTCATCCCAGTCACTGTCCTCCTCCTCCCACAGCAAGGGAGTGGGCCCGAAGCTGAAGATGCTGTTACCTTCACTGCAGTCCTGTGGCAGGTCTGTGCTGCTGCTGTCTTCCTCTGTGGAATCACCTTGGAGTTCTCTGAGCTCTGGTTCGCTGCAGTCTTCCCAGCTGGAGAGGTCTTGGGAGCTGCTGAACTCTCCTTGGGACAGCTCTGGCTCTGCCTCACCTTGGCACTCTTGGGACAGCTCAGTCTGGGTGTAGGATTCCCAGTCTTCATCATTGCCAGCTGAGGTGCCCTCCTCACTCTCCTTATCTGCCAGCACTGAGCCTTGCTCTGCCTCTTCCAGCTGCTCCCTGGGGGTTTGGGCTCCCAGTGGGCTGGGTGAGGGGCTGGGGGGGCACCAGGGGCTGTCTGGAGCAGGCACTGGGCTCTGTGTCCCTGCTGATGGCACCTCCTCCCTGGGGGCAGGAGAATGTGCCTGCTTCTCCCGGCTGTTCACACTTCCTTCCCCTCGCTGGCTCAGCTTTGGCTCAGTCCCCTCCTTTTCCATTGGGGGCAGCTCCTGGACTGTTACCCTTTGCTGCCCCTGGTAGGGCTGTTGCTGTCCCCTCTCCCCACAGCACCCTCCCAGCCACCCTCCACTGGTGCAGCTTGTGGGCACTCCTTGCTCTGCGTGGGGACGCTTCCTTGGCTGCCATTGCTGGCACCGACTGGGAGAATTCACAGCTTGTCGCCTCTTCTCTCAGGCCAAGCTCTTGGGCCCCAACATCTCCCCACTTGTTATCTCTGTCAAGTTTCTTCTCTTCCTCCTCCTCCTCAGTGTCTGACCGTGGCCAGGCTGAGGCACCCACTGCCCCCACCAAGTGCCCGCTGAGGGCCTGGTCTTGCCCCCAGCTGGGCAGGGGGCCGGGTGACTGGAAGGAGTTGAGCTTTGTCTTGCTCTCTTCCATCTCAGAGCTGCTGTAGCACGGACAGATCCCGAGAGCTGCTTCCTTCTACGAGAGTAGCTCTCATGGGACTGGGCACCCCAGGGCTCTGCGCCCCTTCTATACACCCTCAGTCACGGTGGGGCTCTCTGATGTCACAATGATCTCTGGGCACCACCATGTCCTGCATCATCAAGGGCTCTATGTCACAAAGGGCCACACCCCCATTGCCCCTTCAGCAGCTGAGCCCACTAGAAGCTGCATGGAGAAGCCCCTGGCCTTGAGCATTTGCAGCCCTTGCTGTGCCCAGGCCCTTCCCACAGTCCCACCGTGCACCCACTGTGTCATGGTCCTACTTGACAGCCTGACCTGCACCCTCAGATCCCTGCCTTGGCAGAGTGGGCTGCTGTGGACACGAGCCATTGGCCAGATGGACGTAGCCAGGCACTTGTGGGCAGTGGCTCCATGTGCAGCATCAGACTGGGCATGGGGGATTGTTGAGAGTTTTTTGCAGATTGAGGAGTTCTTGCTAGACAATGGCCATATTCAGCTGATGCACAATCCAGCCTGCTTGTACTAATGGACAATGGACACATCCACAAACAATGAATAATGGACATATTCAGAAATGGGGCCGGTATATCCTTGAAGAAGATACAAGAAGAAGTGTTGTTAAGACTCAGAAGGTTTGTCAGCGAGCTTGGGAAAGTAAGAAAAAAGTGAGCCATGGTTGGGCCAGATGACCACAGCAAGACGCATGAAAAATTAGGTGATCCAATCCACATTCTAATTTAGATGCATGAGCAGCTAGGATTAACCAATTATGGATTAGCTAGAGACGTATGGACAGTAGAGATTTATTATAAATATAGTCTTTTTAGGGATAATAAATTTGGCTTCACTGGATCATATTGGTTATGGTGTGATGTCCCTGAACCTCCACACCGCACATTTCTAGTGAGAACACGGGCAGGCCCAATGTCATAGCACTAAAGGGACTCGAGGTCGGCAATTTGGCTGCTGTGCAGAGGATCGGAGCCAACCCTCGAGGAGCAGAGAAGCTTGTTGAAAGTATCCTCACTGCCCTGGGGAGATGGAAAGGTTACTGGAGCTCTGGTTGTAGACGACTTGAATCTCACTCTGATCAAGGTGAGTGGCCGGGGAGGAGATGGGGTCTGAACATGAAAGGGAAGGTGTTCAGAAACTCCTCCAACATATCCTCTCTAAGAGAGAACAAAAGTATGATGCTTCCAATTTGAAGGGACTATTGCACTGGGCTTGGGACCATAATCTCATAGCAGGGGCACAGGTTTCTTTTGAGATTTCGACATGGGAAGCTGTGGGGCGGATGTTGTGAGATAGCATTGCATCTGGTGGGAGTGAGGCAAAAGAGGTGTCTAAATATGCTATTTTGGGGAAAATTATCGTAGAAGTGTTGCAAGCCTTAAAGGCAGAGAGGAAAACTGCTACTGTGGCTTGCGCAGCCCTTGCCTCCAAGTCAGAACAGCCTCAGGCATTTCCAGTAACTTCAGTCCAGCAACTGTTTTCTACCACCTTAGATATTCCCTCACGCAGCCACCAACCCCGCAGCTCAGAATCAAGCATTACACCAACTGCTCCTCCAGCTCAGAGCGGGAATAAGGAAGCTGCTGCCTCTTCAGGGGGGTTAGCCTGCAGACCAAAGGACAGTTGTACTCAGAGTTTAAAAGCTGTTGACCACAGAAATGAAACATGCTGTAAGGGAAAAGGATAAGGAAGGAGATGTTATTATGAATAGTGCTTCTATTGAAGAGGATTTAAAATCTTTAGTGGACGATTTGCAAAAATTGGTAATTCAACAAAAGGATTCAGTTGTCTCCAAAAGAGACTATTCTTTTGAGAAAATGGACTTGTCAATGATAGTGGGTTCGGACATACAACCAGGAAAGCGGTTACCACCCTCAAGGTTTGTCTCTGAGCCAGCGTTCTTGCCGGTTAAACGAAATCCTCCTTGTCATGCTGTAAAGAATGTGGAATTAGAGTTGGAATGTGACCCTGAAATTGAAGCAAACAAAAGTAGAATGGAGTTATTACAAAAGCTATTGTAGAAGGGACTCTTCTCTCAAATGATGTAGAGGCTTTTCCTGTAGTAACTAATGCTGCAAGTAGAGTTTGAGAACCTATAGATTGGAAGAGTTTAGAAAAGTTGAGAGCTGCAATTTCACAATTTGCTTGAAAATCCCAACTTGCACAATCACTTCTGCAGTATATTTTTCCATCTAACACTTTAATTCCAGCTGATGTGCATACCCTAAAAAGACTTAGAATGCCACCCCATCAGCAGGTGATGTTTCATAAAAGCTGGGAGGAAAAGTGTGCTCAAGAAGCAGCAAGACCTAGAGTGCAGGGTGATCCTCTGTATGGTTCAACAGCACAACAGTTACTTGGCAAAGGGCCTGGGGCTACTGCCACTGCCCAGGCTAGGAGCATTGATCAAGTCTTACAGATGAGCCAACAACTAGCATGTAATGCATTTCTTGCACTTACAGGTAAGTTACACACCAGGTCTTTTACACAAATTCACCAAAGAAGAATGAAGACTTTGATAAATTTGTAGACAAATTGCATGAAGCTATCTATAATAATTCTGATTTAAATTCAGACACAAAGATACAATTATATGGACTTTGGGATCATTACTCCATTCCAAATAGCTTTCCCTTCAGTCACAAGAGCCTTCCATCTCTTCCAAAAATTGTCTGCTGAAACACTTCTGCTCCCTTCCAAATCAGTTCACTACTCCAGCATAACCCTTGAAGCATGGACAGATGACTCTTCAACTAATTATATTAGAAAAGAAGGGTATTTATTGCAGCACTGGACACATGTGAACTAGTTTCCAAAGACACGTGCAAGGAGTTGCAGACTCCTGCTATCTATTTCTACAGAAAAGGTTTTACATTAGGTTTCTAAGGACCCATAATACATAATTATTACCTACCGGCTTTGCATTTTTATCAGCTGAATATCTATTACAGCTGCGTAATTCCCTTAACTGGGTCAGTGGGAGTTTGAAGTGAGGGAGTGGTTGTATGGGAGGAAGAAAGCGTGAGAGTCTGTCCCAATTTTCCCTCATCTGCCTCATGATCGTCCTTGGGAGACCACTGAAGAGAAGACCCCCCCGTGTATATCTGGCTCTGAAGGAGAAAAGTCACATGCCACAGGCCCTGAGACCTGAAAGCTCAGTGTTGAACTACTGTTTTCACAAGTGTTTGCTGTATGCTAAGAAGAGGGCACCATGCCTTGTTTGCAACAATAGCAGCTCTGGAAGCTGTCCCATCTCTCGGCCTGGCTGGACTTCTCCTGAGTTCCAGCTGGTCTCCCACAGAAGACCCTCATCTGTTTTACAACCACCATAACAGACAGACAGAGATGTAAGAAGCTTCTCCACTAAGGACTGAGACATGAAACTCCTAAAAGGCCCCTCTGCTCCTTCCAAGGACTGGGACTGAAACCCCCAGCCCGGGGAAGGTGTGTGGGGGAGGCAAGCTGACCGAAGCGAGATGTTTGCCTGCAGGTTGTGACCACTGGAGCAAGAAAACAATGGCTCTCGCTTACTGCTGAGAACATGGACTACCTGTTACATCTGTTCCCTACTGTATCTGTTTCTCCCCCCTCGCAATTTTCAGTAATAAAAGCCTCTGAGTTAGCTAGAGCCTTTGAGATCTCCCCAGCGTAGCAGGCGGACCCTCGGCTGGACTGGACCAAAGGACTTCGTCTCTGCGTTGGTAGCTATATCCTTTCCTCCTCTCTCTCTCTCTCTCTCTTTCTCTCTCTTTTTCTCTCCCTTAATCCCTCTATCACATTTTTGCTGTGATTATTTTAATAAAACTCCATTTGATTTGATTATCACTGCAAACCCCCTTGTACCGTGTTGGTCTTTGCACTCTGAGATCATTCCTACAATACATCAGGTCATCTCTCCACTAGGACGGATCCTGACAGAAAAGCCATCTTCCTCAGGGTGAACTCTCCTCCCATGGCCAGTTGGCAAGACTATTGGACATGCTGCTCATGGTCCAAGCCTCTCCTGACTGTTCAATTATTCTTAAGGCAAGGTATTTCTATGGTCTCTGCTTCTTCACAATTGCTTCCTCTATCCCTGTCACTCCTAGCTTTATGTTCCTAATATATTTGGTACTCTTTAACTAGGGTACATGATTTCTGCTGGCTGTATTACTAACTTAGCTTCTTATCTCATTTTAAAATCTTAACTAAAATATGCAATCTTCTGCTATTCCAGTTCTATTCCCAGCTGGGCCCTCGACTCATCTGCAGTTTTCAATTATCCTCATTACATTTTCAGCTAACCCCTTGACTCACCTCAGGCACATCCCTGACTGCCTCTCTCCCAGCAGCTCAGGGCTGCATTGCACAGCGCTTGCTGTGCGCCAGAGAGCACAAAGCAGGCTGGCCTCGTGGGCCTGAATATTTCTGCCAAACACTCTGCATCTCACACCTTTGCTCTGGCTCAGTGCAGAACTGCAGGGTTGCAGGCGCTTCCTCCCAGACCTGCGTGAGGCGCTGGCTCCTGCAGATGTGCCCTGCCAAGCTGTCCCTGCCTCACGCTGGCCTCGCTATCCTGGCACAAGTGCCAGGCCTGAAGGAGGCTGCCCTGTGCTCCAGCCTGCCGAGCAGCCTGGCTCCCTGCCCTGGTGCCCAGAGTGCTGCACACACTGCTGGCCTTTGCCAGGAGTTGCAGGGCAGCGGCAGAAGAGGAGGAATCCTCAGCCGGCCCAGCCAGCCCGCGGCTGCCCTTGGCCTTTCTCTGCTCCTGGGCACACTCCAGATGGCCAATGCCTCCAGGCCGGGCTGTGCCCAGCACGGCTGCGCTTCCCCTCGGCAGCAGCCAGCTGCCACCTGGGCTCTGAGAGCGGAGGATTCGCCCGCTCCCAGCAAGAGGCACCCAGGGCCCGGCTGCTGCCTCTTGCAGCTCCAAGGGCCTCCTTCCAGCCTGCCTCTGCCGGGGCTCTGCTGGGGCTCCAGCCTAGGCAAGGCCGGGCCCGCTCTCACCTCACAGGCACTGACAGCTCTGCGCCACAGGAGACCTTCCCGAGCACCCTCTCTGATCTTTCTGCTTTCTCACTTGAGCAAGGCTCTCCTCCAGCCAAAGAGATTATTGCATTTAGGGATACAAATCCAAGTGGCAGGAACCCCATTGCTCTCCAGTCACAGCTTAAGCCTGCATCTGCACAAGATGTTTGGGCTGCCTTATTCTTCCTTTGGTTTTGCCTTCAAATGCCATTGCCCTTTCTGCCTCAACTAGAAATACCACAGCTGTGCCATAACCAGCCAGTGGGTCATATTCCAAAAGCAGTGTGGTCTGGAGAGGATGAATGAAGAAGAGCCCTCCTCACTTACGAAACCATACAAAAAAAGCCATATGTGTGACTTAGCACCAATAAAAAACAATTAGTAATTCAGAAGGAAATGTTGAATTTTCTGAATGGGTCAGAAGGAGGAGAATCTTCCAAATGAGTTGATGTTTCAGAAACTTTATTAATTACAACTCTAATCTATAATTCTATGCTACAAATCTCTTCAGCAACCCTACTCTACAATCCTTCTCTAAATTGGTTACAGAGATAACATCTTGACATGATTGCTATGTTCTCGCCTCCTAGGGTTAGGGTTAGGGTTAGGGTTAGGGTTAGACTTAGGTTTAGATTTAGGTTTAGGCTTAGGTTTAGGCTTAGGGCTGGGGTTAGGGAAAGGGTAAGGGAAAGGATAAGGGATAGAGACAGGGATAGGGTTAGGGTTTGGGTTTGCATTTAAGGTTAGGGTTATGGTTTAGGGTTAAGGTTTACGGTTAGGGTTATTCGTCTTCTTCACTGAGTTGATGAGTTGTTCCAGGATGAATGGTGGCTTGGCTGAAGTTACAAATGGATGCTGTCCACCGGAAAAAAAAAATACAACAAAGAACAGTGATCCATTACTTTCCAATCTCATTGCTTCAGGGACTCAATCAGGATACATCAAGTTCCTGGAAAGACCCAGAAAGAGGAGCAATGGGACCATCTGCTCCCCAGTCATCCCCAATGTGCAAGACCTTGCCATCACAGACAAACCTGGCCCAGAATCCCACTCATCTGTTTATTGTGATGTCTTCATCTTGCTGGGATTTTTGCCCTGCCAGTGCTCTAGAAATGGCGCTTTCTGTCCCTGGGTTTTCTTCCTTTCAGGAAACTCCAATGACTCACATAGGCCCCTGCCTTTGAAAGACAGGCACTGTGCTGATTCCCACAGGGACAGAAAGTAGTGTCTGCCTTTCCATGCCCTGCCCCTCGTGTGCTGGATGGCACCTTCCTTCCCAGCAGGGCCAGCCCAGTGGCACTGGGCCCTGCAGTTCCCTCTCTGCCACACAACCTGGCAGTAACCCTGGCACAGTTCCCGTCTGCTTGAGCGTGCCAGGCAGCAGATGGGGCTGGGACAAGTCCCTCCCAGCTGTCCCTGTTTGAGTGGCAGAAACCTCTAAGGGTGGGCTGGGGGGCACAAACCAGGGCCCCTCAGAGGCTCACAGTGAGCCCCCCACAGCCCCTCCTGCCCACAGCCAAATCTCTGACCCCTAGGCTGGGACTGGCTTCCTTGGGTTCCTCCACCACCATTTCATGTCTCTGTACCCTGCTTTGCTCTACTTCAATTCTTTTGCCATTACATAAAACTGAACACTCCACCAAATCACAAAAGAGGGCAACAGAAACAGTCAGAGGACAGAGCACCTCTCCTCTCAGGAAATGCAGAGGGAGCTGGAGTTATTCAGTTTTGTGAAGAACAGGCCCCAGGGAGACTTTATTGCCACTTTCCAAGACTTCAGAGCAGCTGTGAAGAAAGTGGGGGACATATTTTTTAACAGGGCTGGTTTAAAATAGGATATGGAGAAGTACTTTTAAACACAAAGGGCATCTAATCAGAGTAGGTCTAAGGAAGAACTTGTTTACTTGGAGCATGGTGCCACCCTTGCACAGCTTGCCCCAAGAGCTTGTAGGAGACCCATCCCTGCAACCATTCCTGCTCCAGGGTCAAAGGGCTCTGAGCAACCTGCTCTCTTTAAAGATGTCCCTGCTCTTTGCAGGACACTTGCACCAGAGGACATTTACAAGGCCCTGCCAGCCCAGCCCAGTCTAGGATTCCTCACTGCTTTCATTTGAAGAGCAGCAAGAGTGGAGGTGAGGAGGACGGGGGCTCATCTGATGCCTTGGACTGGAGTGGAGGAGGAGCCCATCCCTCAGAGCCTGTTTCACCTGCAGCCCCTTCACATTTTACCTGCAGGAGGTCCTTGGCAGACCAGTGCTTCTCCTCGTCCGTCTGCAGGCAGCAGCTCCGGAAGTCACGCAGCAAAGCTGAGAGGAGCTTGGGCTGCCACAGCTGCGGAGTCCCTACTGTGGCTATCAGGTAGGTGTGTAGCCTGGAGAAAAAGGAGACACCAGGCTCCACCTCCTGCTTTCACATCTCTAAGGCTCTCCCAGATCCCTTTGTTTAACCTCTGTTCTTCAGTGGCAGTTTCTGCCCTGGCAAAGACCCAGAGATGACTTTTCTTTACCAACCAAAAACCCAAACCCCGATGCAGCCACAGCTTTTCCACCATCCTGCAGATCTTGCCTTGGCAGCTGATTTCATTGCCTGACCTAGTTAGTGGGAACTACATCAGCACAAGCACATTTCCTTCCCAGAGGATTCATACCAGCTTGAGAGGCTTTTTGGAAGAGGGACTTTGCTATACTAACTAATTTCAAGGGTTAGTACCTGCAAGGCATCTCTGCAGTGCTTGTTGGTCCTTTAAGCACACGTGCCCTAGAAAAAAACTCATCAAGCTTTTTGCTTTGTTCTTGAAAACAGTGGGAATTGGAAGAAAAGAAAGGAAATCCATCAGTTAATGCCCAGGTCGGGAAACAAACATTTACAATCTCCTCTTCAACACAGACACATTAAGATGCCTGCACAAATGTATTGGGATGAAAATGCCTGCTTGGGCACACAGGAGCCACCTGCAGCTCTGTCTCTCCGCAGTCTGAAAATTGCAGCTTCCCATTTTTGCAGGAAAAGAAAAATTGTCTAGGTCAGAAGAAGGAGAGGTTCCATCCCTATGGCCACCCTCTGCTCATTTGGCTGCTCTAGTCAATGCATGAATGGTAGGTCCATCCCAGAAAGTGCCAGGAAACAAACAGGAGGTTTTGGCAGGGCTCTCCACATCACCAGGCTCTGGCTTGGTGACACAGAGAACATGCCTTGGGCTATGAAATAAACACAGTCACTAAATGCAGTGCAGCAGCACTGCACAAGAAGCATAAGAGACTCTGTGGCCTTTACACCCTCATGCCCAGGTTTCAGGCATGTTTCCCAGTGAGAAGAAACCGCACACTGGGTTAGGTTCCTCTCTAAAGACTACAGTTTTAGAAACTTTGTTGGATTTGGGTTTCCTTCCTTCATTCATGGAAAGATAACAGAAGTTCTAAGATGCTTGTTTCCTGTTTCTGGGGCCATCTCCACAGAAAAAGAACTGGAACCACTCATAACCCAAAGGAAAGTGTTTCCTGAGAATGGAGATTGCTTGCATGTGGTAAGGCTTGAGTTCTGCCACTGATGCAACCAAAAGTCCAGCAGATGCTGATGTGTTGCAGGGACATTTTTAGGAGGAGACCTTGGTGGAAGTAGTTCCAGCAGATGGCAATGGGATTTTGTCCAATGGCACACAGGACATGAGACAGGTGAGAAAGACAGTGGAATCAGTGAGTATTTGCTGCTTACCAAGGCATGACTTTGGTCCCAGTAAGGAGGTTCTTTTTCTAACATTTCAATCCCCACAATTCCAAAAGACCATATGTCCACTTTGGGGCCATATGGTTGACCTGTCACCACTTCAGGAGCCATCCACCAAGGAGTCCCGGTTACCGAGCACCGTCTGCTCTGCTCATGGGTGAGCTGAGTAGAGAGGCCACAATCAGCTGAGGAGAAAGCAAAATACTGGTTTTATTTGAATTCTGTGCAATTAGGAAAGCAAGCAAAAGAATTCCCCAGTAGAAGTTTGAAAATGTGCTGTTGAATCTCCTGGCATTGGTGACTTTAAAAATCCCCCCATTTTTTACACTGCCTCTAGCAGTGGCTTTTGTTCTTTGGAAACTTCAGGCTTGTAGCTCCCTCCCTCTGGAAGGGACACACACAGAGCAAGGCCACTCTTGACTGCTTGTGGTTCCTTATACCTCTGTGCACGTTGCAACTGTGCCCTCAGCTCGCAGCAGGGGTCCCTGCACTGCCACCAGCACCATTTTTGGGGAGCTGGCAGTCACGCCAAGCAGCCCCACACCCACATCCCTGGAACGCTGCACCTGACCAAGAATATACTGACCCAGCTTGACAGAACCGTCGGTTCTGAGAAGGATGTTGTCACTCTTCACATCTCGATGGATCACATCGTTTGAATGAAGAAAATCCAGTCCTTGCAGGCACTGAGACAGAAAACAGAAACAGGAGGGCAAAAATGAGTGATGTGATTTCATCACACAAGAAAGGAAACAAAGAATCTAAAAGATTCCCTCTCCAGGGGAATGGGGAGTAATGGCAGAACAGTAATGGCCACTGAGAGGAAGAGCTTGCTGCTCCAACACCTGCAGAGCAGGACCTTTCTGAGGAAAGGCACGTCAGCTTTTGAAAGAGCAACAGCACCTGCTGTTGTAGGCTGTCCCCTGCCAACCAGCTAGGATGACTCCTGCTGCAGTGCATGTGCTCAGAAGCAAAGAGCATTCTGGCTGCACTCCTATCCTTTTTAGCTGAGGACTGAGAGAAACGAGTCTCTCTCTTCTTTCTTTGCTGTTTGTTTCAAATCCTGCCACCAGCACATTTGCTTTTACAGGCAAGCAATGCAGTGAAGACAGACTCCAGGCAAACATTTAGAGAGGCACGGTGGAGAACAGCAAATACAAATACAAGAGACAGAGCGAGAATACAACAGCAGGAGATAAGAGTACTGGCACTGAGTACAGGGAGTGCAGGGGCACTGGCAGGCCTTTCACTTGAGATGCTTTTACTTGCCCATAGCATACCAGCAACACAGAAACAAAGCTTGGCACAGGAAACCTCTCCTGTTCTGAGCCCCTGTTTCCCAGACAATCCTGCCCAAGCCCTTGGAAACACAGCTGGGATTGCTGACCTCCCGACTGATGGCTGCCGTCTCATCTTCAGACAGGCAGGTCTGGCTGATGATATCGCTCAGGACACCTCCATCCATGTACTCTATAACCAGCAAGAGTTCCTCACCCAGAAGGTAGCTGAAAGAAGGAAACAAGGGTGTGGAGATGAACATGTATGGCTATGTTGATTTTTAGCTTCCAGGTTTCTTATTTCCAGATGCCTTTGTGACAAGGACAGAATCAAAGGAATAGACATTCCCTCTTGGCTGTGCATTGTTTGCAATCTGTGCAGTCTCATAGAGAAAGACACATCTGTGATAAAGGAGATGTCTTAGATGGGCAGCAAATGAAAATGCAGTTTAGAAACAGCCCAGATAAAAAACATGTCAGGGATGGTGTTTCTGGAAATAAGCACCTAGTCTTCCTGGCATGCATAGCAATGGCAAAGAGGGGCAACAATCCAAGGGAAATCCACTTTAGGATAGTTCATCTGCACTTAAGCAACTTTAAAAAATCAATCCCAAATAAATGTGGAGGCAGTGAACTTTGAGGCTATTGAGTTAGGGAGACACAGCTGATCCAGGTATTGAATAATTTTGGAGCAATTATCAAATTAGGTGCGCCAGGGAAGACTCATGCAGACAAGATGCACTCTCTTCTTATCCATTGGAGATGAGTCGAGAAATATGAATAAATAAAAATTAACAGCTGTACTTGCTGCCACTGACCAAAGTGGGTTTTTAACCTCTCATGTTTGCTTTATGTAAAAAGACATCCATGGGATAAGACCATGACCTCTCACCTGTCTAAATAATTCACAACATTGGGACTCCTATACCTCTTCATGATCATTATTTCATTAAAGGTTATCTCCTTCCTCCTCAGTCCTTGAAGATTTTTTTTTTATTGCCACCTAAAATGACATTGAAAATCAGTAACTTGAGAGGTTGGTTGCACGAGACCACAAGGCACGTGGAGTGAATGATTTTGCAATGATACAGCTGAGCTGTGCCAAACTGCCTTGTGATTAGGCACTGCAGTCATTAGGAACTGACATCTCAACAGCCCATTTCTCTGCTCCCTTGGGAGCCAGTTACAGGACACGTGGGGCCACTGACATTTTGCCTTGACCACTTGGTAACAGCGGTGTCTCAGTTATCACCCACAGACCTCTGACCACACTCTCTGCTGCTTTGTTTGGGACTCAGAAGAAGTAATCCATGCCTTAATACTCTGTGGATACATCTTGTGATATGGGCAGGGCTTAGGGCTTTCAGGGACGCCTTGCAGGTCTCTCCCTCATGCAGTTCCCAAGTGCAGCACTGCAGGTGGCTAAGGAACTACCAGTAACTTTCAGATGGATTTGGTGGCAGCCAGAAATGAGAATCCAGGACTCTGAAGCTGTAGCCCCAAAGAGCAGTGAGGTGCTCGCAGGCACCACCTTTGTTTTAGCAATGGAGAGCGAGTGAGCGCGTCCTTCTCTGAAAGGAACCGCTGCCCTCCGTGCCTTCCTTCCAGCAGCTGAGGAGGACAAAGTCCCAAATGTGTTCTGTGGGCTGGCACCAGTCTGTGCTTCTTGTGCCTTTTCAGCACAGCTCTGCACAAAGCTCCAGCCACAGCTCACACCAGAGGGGAAAGCCCTCGAGTGCAGCAGAGCCTTCAGGGGCTGGTGACATTTACCTCTCCTCCTGTGGCAGTGTCCAGTGCTCTGTAAACATCTCCAAACCCCCTAGAAACAAAACAGAAGCAGAGAAAGGAGAAGCTGTTTAGATCTTGCAGTGAAAGCCAGCCCACACAGGAGATCTGTGCTGGAAATGTAAAAACCTGCAGGATGCAGGAGGGCTCTGCCAGAAGCATTTTCCACTCAAGTGCATGGGCACTGGGCCTGTTCCTGAAGCACTGGGGTTGAACTTCTAAAGGGAGTTTAGTCTTTCCTCTTGGCTTTCACTTTCTAAACAGTGTGGTTCCTATCCTGACCACAGAATGTTTCCTTCTTCAAACCAGGAGAAAGAATTGTTCCTGGGAACTGTTATCTCAGCTTTGATAGGGCATAGGTTGCTCTTTCAGGCAAGCAAGTTTCTTCTCTTTTCATTAGTGTGCCAGTGTGATTTTGAGACATAAAAAAATGCTAAAGAAATTAATACAGAGCTGTCCCACACTTGAGAGACAAGGAGATCTTCCAGGTCCTGTTCCTTGATGCAGGCAAGACCTCAGTAGCAAGGCAACTCTGACAATGCCTTCTGAGCCCACTCACAAATTCTGAGCAGCATTTGAGATAGATGGGACAATCTATCCCCAGTGTGTGAACATCTTTGCAGCTGGCCTGACTTCATGCTGGATAGACATTCCACCCCAAAAACACCTGGCCCACGGTTGTGCAGGAGTAACTGCTGTTGGACTCACCTGCTGCCAATATAATTCAGATGCGTGTATTTCATCAGGGGATTTTCAGTGGGGTTCACCATTCTCCCTGAGGGAAACAAAATGCAAGATGCTGACTTTAAAGCAGAGATCCCAGCTTCCAGGAGATACAAAAGGTAGCCCCAGTGCCTGGAACTCTGAGCCCTTTGTGGTCAGCTGGGTAACAACGACCACAACCAGGCAGACAGCTCTGCAGCACAAGTGGCCAGCACAGAGGCTGATTTGTACAGTCATTTGAAGAGTTCTCTTGACAGGAAACAAAGCACAGGGACGTGTAATCCCAGGAGAGGAGGACATCTTCCCCGCCACAGCCACAGGACGCCTTGGCCAGCAGCACGATCTCCAGTGGGGCGCTGGGGCCGTCAGGCTGTGTGACGAGCACGGTGCCGTCAGTGGGGCCGAGGCCATGCCGGGGCTCGGGAAGGCCTCAGCCAGGCCGGGATGCTCTGCACGCCCCGCTCAGCCCACGCCCGCTCTCCCCGCAGGGCTCCCGGCGGCTCCGACCCTGCCGGGCCCCGGCTCCTCGCCGCCCGGCACGGCCCGGCTGCTGCCGCTGGCCCCGCTCACTCACCAGTTCGCCCCAGTGCCGGATGCGATCCCGCGGCACGCGTCTGATGGCCACCTGCGAGCGAGGGAGAGCAGCGGGCTGAGCTCCCGCAGCGCCCCGACCTTCTCCTCCTCCTCCCTCCTCCTCTGCCCCTCCTCCTGCGCCCGCCGCTGGCCCCGGCGCTCACCAGGGCGCCGTCCGAGAGCCGCGTGGCTGCAAAGACTCTGCCGAAGCCGCCACGCCCCAGCAGCGAGCCCAGCCGGTGCCGCTCCTGCAGGGCCTCCTGCGCCTTCCCTGCGGGCGGGACGCGGCTGTCAGCGCTCGGCCTGGGGCCAGCAACGGCCCCCGAGCGCCCCTCACCCGCCCCGGGCCCGGCATCCCCACCAGCCCCGGGCCCCAGCGGCTTGGGGCTGGAGGCCGCGCTGCAGAGCGGCGGAGCTCGGGCCGGGGAATCCGCAGCGGAGGCGGCGGGAGCAGCCGTGCTGCGTGTGTCCTCCGTGGGCCCCGGGAGGAGCCGGGGCCGGGGCCGTGGTCGGGACTGGACCCTGCCTCGGATCCCGGGCCGGGCTCGGGCCAGGCGGAGCCGAAGGGCGGCGATGCCGCCCCCGCACCAGGCACTGATTCCCGCCCAGCAGCGCCACCGCCAGCACGGCCAGAGCCGGGCGGAGGCGAGACCGTGGCGGGACGGCCGGGGCCGGGCACGGGGCAGCCCCGCCCGGGGCGGGGGGCGGGCCGGGGGCATTGCCCGGCCCGGCAGGGGAGAGGGAGGCGGGGAGAGGAGAGGGACGTCGGGCAAGGGAACCCCTAGAGAAGGGTGCCCGACAATGGGAAAGGGAGAGAAGAATGAGAATGAGAGTGAGAGTGAGAATGAGAATAAGAATGGGAATGACAATGAGAATGAAAAGCAGTGTTTAGGAGTCTCTGCTTTTTTTGCTGCCGCCGCCGCTGCCGCCGCTGCAACTGAGGCACCGGGGCCGTTCGTCCCTGTGTCCGTTCCCCGCTCGCCCCACGAGCCCCACGTTCGAGCCCCACGCGCCCTGGGGACAGCCCCTCTGTCTGCCCAAACACGGGAACTTTGCAGCATTGAGCCTGGATGCAGAGCCCTGACTCCTGCGCACTGGCACAGCAATCCCCTGGCTCGCTGCTGTGCATTGTCCCTGCTGAGGGTCAAACACTGACGGGCCACCTTCCCTTGCGGTAGGATTCCTACCTGACCCAAGCAATGCACGTACATCTCCAGTGTTGCTTTTCTGTGTGACTCATGGTATTTTAGAGCACCTAAAAATCCCCAAGTCACTGACCTTAGAGGTGAGGTGCATCTGGAATTACTGGGATGCAACATGGAAAAGGGGAGCATAGAAATAAACAGAGGAAAACACCTTGGATTGTTTCTTTCATTTTCATTTCACTTCCAGAAAGCTGTTTCAGTTTTCCAAGAATCTTCTCCTGTCTGCTCTTCTCAAGAATTTCTCATGGAGAACAATGTCAAGCTTCTGTCACAAGATTTGCAACCAGGAAATTATGCCACTGGTGCAATTTTCATTGTGACAGTTTGTGCTGGCTTAGAACAAATTTTGGGAGGAAACCTCCAAAAGGAATCCATCTGGAAAGCAAGTTCAAGCAGCCCCTACCCCTACTATTTCAGGAAAAGACTTCCCACGAGAAAAGTAAAAAAAAAAAACCAGTTTATTTAACAAGTAAAGTATTCACAAGCATGAAAAATAAATAATATTAAATAAAACCTCTGACAGTGCTGAAGAGATAGCAAATTCAGAAAGTCCTTTTTGTGGGTTGTAGTTGGCTCACTCGATCTCTTCTAAGTCCCTCTGGTGCTGGAATGCAGCGTCCCAGAGCTCGGTGTGCCACAGGTGTGAGCTGCCGGTGTTTTTCTGGATTTTCAGTCCAGAGCAGGTTTAAACAATTCCAAGAAAAAGGAAAGTCACAGTCCAAAGAAACTTCTCTTCCTGAGCTAGCTAAAACCAAATTGCTAGACGTGGGCTGTGAAGGCATCAGGAAATTTCCAAATCTGTGCACTGGCAGTCTCAGCAAACACTGGATCTGGATGGTGCTGGAGTCAGAACCTTGAAATTTCCAAATTTTAGATTTCTGTGCCAGCAAATCACTGGACTTGGGCTGTGCAGGCACCAGGAAATTTCCAAATCTGGGTACTGGGGCAGCAAACATAAGATGTGGGTGGTGCCAGACCCAGTAGCAGGAAGTTGCTGGGTTTTAGATTTCTGAGCCAGCAAATTGCTGTACTTGGGCTGTGTCAGAATAGGGAAATTTTCAGGTCAAGGCACTGGCAGTACCAGCAAACCCCACATTTCTGGAAGGATTGGATCTGGACCCTTCCCTTCCCTTCCCTTCCCTTCCCTTCCCTTCCCTTCCCTTCCCTTCCCTTCCCTTCCCTTCCCTTCCCTTCCCTTCCCTTCCCTTCCCTTCCCTTCCCTTCCCTTCCCTTCCCTTCCCTTCCCTTCCCTTCCCCTCCACAAGGTGCCAGAGGGGCTGGAGAGCAGCCAGGCAGAAAGGGACCTGCAGGGACTGATGGACAGCAGGCTGGACATGAGCCAGCAGGGTGCCCAGGTGGCCAAGAAGGTCAATGGCTCCTGGCCTGGATCAGGAATGGTATGGCCAGCAGGAGCAGGGAAGGGATTGTTCCCCTGCGCTCAGCACTGCTTGCACAGCGCATCGAGTGCTGTGTCCAGTTCTGGGCCCCACAATTTAGGAAGGATGTGGAGGGGCAGGAGCGTGTCCAGAGAAGGGCAACAAGGCTGGGGAGGGGTCTGGAACACAAGAGCTGTGAGGAGTGGCAGAGGGAGCTGGGGTTGCTTATCCTGGAGAAGAGGAGGCACAGGGGAGACAGGGCAGTGTCAGGGCACAGGTTGGACTTGATGATCTCCAAGGTCTTTTCCAACCTTGCTGATTCTGGGATTCTCTGAAACCACCCTTGGAGCAGTTGCAGGAGGAGCCCTGGGCCTCCTCTTCAGCAGCTCCAGCAGCCTAGGCCCTTCAGCTTCTCCTGCCAGCCCCAAAGCCCATCCTGTCCGTCCTGCAGAGCCTCTGCAGCTCCTCCTCACTGCCCAGAACAGGGAGCCCCAGAGCCAGACACAGCAGCCCAGATGTGCCCCCTTGGCCTGGGGTGCCTCTGGCAAGGGAGCAGCACCAGGCACTGCAGGAGCCTGCAGACAATTCCTGCAGCTCTTGTAGGATGATCCTGCTGCCCAAGGGACGTTCCCATGGTGCCAATTCAGGAACTGCAATGGGGAGTGGGGCTGGAGAGGAAACAGCAACCAGGGCTGGGCTGTTTGCAGGGGAGGGAAGAGGGCTGGGCAATAGGAAGAAATTTGCAGCAGGAAGAGGAAAGAAAGCAAAGGTGAAGCCAAGGAAATGCTCAGGGCAGTTTGGGGGTGGCTGCCAGGCAGCCCTGGCTCTGAGCAACAGTGTCTGCAGTGGGACAGGAAACTCCCAGCTGATGGGAACAAACTTTCTGGCTGACTGCAGAGGCCAGGACAAAGCTGAGTGGTTTTCCTGGTGTCCCCCAGGCCTTGCTGGCCACAGGGGCTGATGGCATCTGTGCTCCCTCAGGTTCATGTCCCCACACCAACAGCATGGGGGTGCTCCCCCTGCTGTGTGCAATGCAAACAGGGGCTGCTGAGCCAGTGCTGCCGTGTCTGTGCCTGCAAGGCTGGGGCACCTGTGTGAGCTGGGGGAGACTCAGGGCTGCAGAGGGGGGATGTTGTTGGCAGCTCCATCAGGACGCCCTGGGACGCTGCCCTGGGCTGTGCAGCGCACTGGGGATGGATCAGCCCCTGCTCTGCTGCTCCTTCCTGTCTGCCCCAGGGCCCTTGCAGAGCCCCAGCCATGCTGTTTGCCCCCAGCCTGCCCACGGCCAGCCTGGGGCTGCTCACGGGGGTTTTCTGTGCTGAGCATTGGCCTGGGTGTGTTCTTGAGAGAGCCTGGGCAAGGAGCCTGGAGCCCCCAGGCCCTGGCCTGAGGTGTCAGCGCTGCCCTATCAGTGCCCATGGCCTGTCCCTGCTGCAGCCCCGGCACTGCCACCCCCAGGGCTGTGCCTGGCCCCAAGAGCACTCAGGCCCTACAGCAACACCAGGGCCACCAGGGCAGCCAAGGGAACCTAGACAGCCCTGGCAGCTTTTGTCTGGGAGCTACCTTTGAATATAAGGAATTTTGGAGGTGGATTCTCAATTTTGGCCATGGATGTCTGGACTTGAAAGTGTTTTTTTCAATGGGAAGAAAAGAATGGGCCCCCAGTGTTTTGAAGGCAGATGAGGAGTGGCCCCCAAGAGGTCAAGGCCAGCCAGAGCTGTCTGTCCTGGCAGGTTTCATATGGGAATAATCCTTGGACATAATCAAATTTGGAGGAGGAATCCCAATTTCAGCCTTGAACCCCTGGAGAAGGACAGTTCTTTCCCACAGGAAGGAATGCACAGAATTCCAGGGTTTCAGGGGTTGATAAGAAGCAACTCTCAACATGCCAAGGCCAGCTGGACCAGTCAAGCAGCCCCCAGGAGGCCCAGCTGCCCAGACCTGTTCCATGTTCTTGGATCCTTGGGGCCCTGCAGCATCAAAATTGCCCCTTGGTTCCATGAGGCCCTGTAGGATCACCACAGATCTTGGTTTCCATGAGGCCCAGTGATATAACAATGGTCTCCTTGGCTCTGCAGTGACACAATGGCCCCTTGCTTTCCATGAGGCCTTGCAGTGTCCAAATGGTTTCCTTCTTGCCATGGGACTGCACAATGCCACAATGGCCCCTTGCTTCCATGAGGTCACAGTGTCTCCAAATGGCCCCTTGGTTCTATTGGGTTCCCTGGGATCACAGTGGCCCCTTGGTTCCAGCAGGCCTGGATGTGTTACACTGGCCCCTTGTTTCCATGGGGACCCACAGTGTCCCAATGGCCCCTTGCTCCCATGAGGCCCTGGGATGTCACAATGATCTCATTGCTTCCACAAGGCCCTGCTGTTCCACAATGCCCTTGAAGTGTCACAATAGTCCCAGTGGGTTCCCCTGCTGGTTCACAGTGGCCTCCTTTATTCTGTAGTGTAACAATGGTATCCTTGGTTCCATGGTCAGAATGGCCCCGTGGTCTCATGGAACCCCACAGCCCCTTATGGAGCTCCACAGCCCTTTATGGAGCCCCACAGCCCCTTACAGAGCCCCACAGTGTCACTTTAATCCCCTTGAGTCCATGAGGCCCTGCTGTGCTACAAGGACCCCTTGGTTATACAAGGCCCTGCAGCGTCACAATGGCCCCTTGGTACCAGTGGTCCTGAAGTGTCCTAATGGTCTCCATGGTTCCATGACACCCCACAATGGACTTTTGGTTCCATGAGCTTTCCTACTGCCAACAACAGTCTCCTTGGTTCCACAGTGTCACAATGGACCCTTTGCTCCATGAGGTTCAGTAGTGTAACATGGACGCCTTGATTCCATGAGGTTGTGCAGTGTCACAATGATCTCCTTGGTTCTGGGGCCCTGCTGTGGCTGCTGTGTAACAATGGATCTGGGGTACCATGAAGTTCCATAGTGTCACCATGGTCCCTTTGGTTCTACAAGGCCTTGCTGGGCCACAATGAGGTTCCATGAGGTTCTGTACTGTCAACAATGATTTCCTTGGTACTGCAGTCACAATAGATCCTTGGTTCCGTGAGGGGCCTGGCCTCCCACAGCCCCTCACAGACCCTTATGGCCCCTCATGGCCCTTCACAGCCCCTCATGACTCCCTCACAGTTCCCCATGGCCCCTCACAGCTCCCCATGGCCCCTTATGGCCCCTCACAGCCTCCCACATCTCATGGCCCCTCACAGTTCCCCAAGATCCCTCACAGCCTCTCACTGTGGATGCCCTGGAAGAGAGAGAGAGAAACAGCAAGTGTTTCTCACAGAAGCATGTGACAATTTTTAGGGTATGGTAGGGATGTGATAACTTGTTAAGTATAAACAATGTGCAGGTGGTGTTGTTCTACTTCGTCTTTCTGTTTCTCTAGAAAAACCACACGGTTCTCTTTAATAAAACCTTCTTTCACTCTCTCTACACAACTGCCTCCTGCCTGTTCCTGTGACATTCTCAACTCAAGAATGACACCTCACAGCCCCTCATGGCCCCTCACAACCTCTTTCCAGTACCCCATGGCCCCCCACAGCCCCTCACAGTCCCTCACGGCCCCTCATGGCCCCTCAGAGCCCCTCATGGCCCCTCACAGCCCCTCACAGTTCCCCATGGCTCCTCACAGCCCCTCATGGCCCCTCACAGTCCCTCATGGCCCCTCACAGCCCCAGACGCGGGGCGCCTCCCAGAGGAGAAGGTGTTGGGCCCTGATTGTTCTCCTTTCATTTCAGTCCTTTCACAGCCACGAGTGCAGAAAGGCTGAAATGGAGCCTTTCCCCAGCGTTTCCCTCGGGGTTAACTGCGGGCTGAAGCTCTGTGCTGGCACTGGCCCCAGCGCCACCATCCCTGCAGCCGCCAGGCCTTTGCTGTCCCCCCGTGTCCGTTCCCTGTTCCTGAGTCCCGCCCGGCTCTGGCAGCAGCAGCAGCCGCAGCGCAGGGGCCGCCGGCCCGGCCCAGCCGGGGCTCCCGGCCAGGAGCAGCAGCAGCGCCAGCCCCTTCCCGCCTGCTCCTGCCTTGGCTCCCAAGGGCTTTTTCCAGCTCAATTCTGGAGCAGAGCAACCAGCACCCCCACACAGCCCTGACTGCTCAGGGCCCGCCTGTGCTGCCCTGAGCCAGCCCTCAGAGGAAGACAGGATAGGGTTTCAGCATTGTTTTCAGCTCTGTTTGACTCACCCTGAGGTGACAGGAGGAGGCTGCTGGTGCCTCTGCCTTGGGAATTGCAGATCATGGCTGCTCTTGGCCCTCTTCTGCTTGCAACCTGAATTTTATCCATAAAAATGCAAGCGCCTCTTTCAGTTGGTGCTACCCACAGTGCTTTCATGACAGTGAGGTCAGTATTTTTGTATTTTTATCACAGGCATAAAGATCAGCAGATACTGGAATGCTCACCAGCCCCTGAACACTAAGATGAGAGGAATTAAAGCCACACAGGCCACATTTGCAGGGCTCAAACAGAGCCCTGCTGCTGGCACTGTTGAAATAGAATAAGCTGACAGAGGCTGTCACAGAATTCGCCTCCGCAGTGTGGAGTTAAATTAAAAAATCAACCAGGAGAAGCAGAAACCAGAACTTCTAAACTCGCTTCATTGCTCCTTCCCAGCAGCAGGAAATGCAGATGCCCAGAGGTGTTTTGCACTGCTGCTGCCCCCAGTTTGAGCCCAGTCCCAGTGGGAACCTGAGCCCAGCCCAGGGAGCTCAGCGCATGCGGGGCCAGGCCCAGAGCCCTGGGCACGGCCACCCATTGCGGGGCAGCAGCGCAGACGGAATGTCCTGCGGCCCCAACCTCCTGCTCCTGCCACACAGCACCAGCCTTCTCCCCCTCCTCCTCCTCTCCCAGCACAGCACAAATTCCAGCTCGGAGGAGGCTTCCCCAGACAGCGCTCCGGCTCCTGTTTCAGCCTGAGTGTCCCTGCAGAGAAACAGGGCATCTTTCAGCTACTTCTTCAGGCTTCGCACTTCATGGGGAATCTGGGATGCAAATGGCCTCGTTAAGAAAGCCAAAGGCCAAGGGAATGGATTATAGATTACTGAAAAAAAGTCACCCATCTTCCAGGCAAGGTTTACCAAGGCATTTCCTGCATTTCTTCTTTTCAGATTCTTTCAGTTGGCTGCTCTGGGAAGTCCAGCTTGTACTGGTGCTTATCATGAACTGATTGTGCTCTTGATTTATGCACCAAGACACCAAATGTGGAATCATCTATATGGAACTGTTATGAATGATCAATCGAAAGCCAAATTATAAAAAATCTGAAAAGATTTCTTTATCTTTTTCCACTACTAAAATATGGTCTTCAAAACCACCACAGCCAAAGAGACAGTGTCGAGCCCGGGGGTGGTGCTGGGTGAACCTGGATCCCACCTCTATTGCATTGCACCCTCCACCATTCAAGAGAGCCGCTTCTTGCAGGGATGCTTTATACAGTTTATTATGCCTGAGCAAAGAAGTCCCAGTTTCTTTTGTAACTCTGCATATTCATAGTTGGTTTTTTGACTGTGCAGAGCTGGACAATGGCCATTTCCTTGTTGATAGCCAGCACTGATTGGATTCAGGTATTCACACATGTCTTTCTGGCGACTTTGGCTATCTGGATCGATGTTATCAACAGGGCAATGATCACTCTTGGGCGTCTTCCAATGACATGAGGATGTCTCAGAATAATGGTGATCATCGCACTGGGTGTGTCTATTCTTGGGCTAAAGTGCCGATCGTTATCTGGCCACCTTCAGGAATTTCGAAATTTGCATAGACTCCTGCCTCTCAGGCTTCTTGTGGTCAGAGACTTGTTTGGATTTTGCAATCTTCATGAAATACATGCTTTTATAGCATGAATTATTTCCCAACCTATATTACAACATCACTACAATCTCACAGAAGAAGGCAATCATACAGATCAGTGTATAGTCAAATTGCCCCCTAATTCTCATAAAGTCCATCTACTCTGCACACCCTTACTTTGTATTTTTGTTTCTCAGTCATCACAGAACTGAGAGCTGCAAGAAAAAGAGAAAGAAATATGAACAGGTATCCCTTAGGTAAGGGAAATAATGGACTGTCAGGAACTAAAAATAGTTGATAGCATCTGTATCAGGCAATTTTTTTACCCTCCAGCAGTGTCCATTTCAGGCATCTTGTTAGCATGACCTAGGATTTTGCAGCTAAATGCAATGGGCTGCAATTTGAGAGGCGTACAAGAAAAAAAACTTATCAGACTCTCCCCCCCCCCCCCCCCCCGAGTGACAGGTGCAAATTACAAAATGAAAGGGCCTACAGAAATTTAAAATTTTCTAATTTTAGAAAAATATTGTATTAGCATCAGATTCCAAGGGCATAGAGATATAGGATCAGCAAGGAAATGCTCCCAGAAATGTTTTCTAGCCTGAAGAGACAAGCTAGCCACAGGAAGAGGAGAGAGCCACTTTTAAAATGTGTGAATTACTGAATGCAAGAGCCATTGGCCTTTTCAGCTTCTGTTTTTAACAAAAAGTAAGCTATTAACTTGTGTTTATGAAGACTTCTGTTGGACTTCAATGTTTTTGAGACAGCCTCTGAGCAAAATACAAAGAAACTACATTACATATTAGTAAATGCAGCATCTAGAATAATAACTAAATAGTCCTATCTCATACTTAAATGTTCAGTTCTTCAAAAATTGTGATTAAGACCATGAAATCCAGTACCTAATCCAGTTAAATCCCACCTACATCTCAGATTTGCTTGCGTAACTAATATTTTCAACTCCACTCCCTGTTATGAACAAAAATTCAGTTGATTTTTTTCTGTGAGAAAAAGGTTACCACTACTGCTGGGCTGCTGCCTGTGTTATGATAATTACGGGTCGTTGTCGTTAATGGTTGTTTTTGTATTAGTAAAAGCCCTGGCTAGGGCGAGGTAATGGCCCTTCTCTGAGACAGTGAAGGGTGGGGACCTTCCCAAACAGTGAGGAGAAGAGACCTAGAGGGGAGGGGTTATGCAAAGTGACTCCAAGACCAGCATTCTTTGTGGGACCCCCGACTCCAAACCCACGGAGAAACCCCAAAAACGAGCCAAATAAGAGTTGAGAGACTGGAGTGATGTCTGAACGTGAGGAGCCGAGTGCTGAGCCTGCAGAGATGCAGAACACCTTCAGAGCCTCTCGCCCTGACCATGGGAGTAGTCCCCGGCGGTGAGACATGGCCGACTGGAGGAGGAGGCATGAGGGACTGGGTCAGGAGGGGCAGGAAGACCTGTACGGGGACGGCCACGCCCTAAAGGCTCCCACGAGGACTGGATCCCCCAGCTCTGCCCCTAGTGGACAGAGCTGTGCATATCCCCCTCCTCTGAGTCGCCCTGGGAGAGATGACGGGAGACTGCAGCCCCGTCGAGCTGCCCAATCCTGAGCTGATCACTTTTAATAAAGGCATTAAAAAGGAGAAGAAGTCTCTTGGCCCTGTTTATTTCAGCTGGGGCCTCATCCAGGACAGCCACGCCGCAAGAGGACTCAGGACTGGCCATCTTGGATCTTCAGAGGACAGCTGGCTACCAGGACCAGACAGATCGGCTCAGGAGCAGCGACGCAGAGGAGCACCGGAGCACTGGACTGGTGAGAAATCCGGTGGCGGGAGTGGGAGACGTGCGCATGTGTGTGTGAGTGAGACGCGGGCCGGCAGCCGGACCCTCGACCTGAGAAGGGACCCCTTAGTACCGCGTTTCCTGACTTCTGCACAGGGGCAGGCCGGGAACAGGGGGAAGCGAGTGGAATTAGTGTGAGTGAGTCGTCTCCCAAGGGGGAATAAAGGGCCCCCCCTCCGGGCGTATGGAGGGAATTTGTATGAGTGGCACGCACCCAAAGTAAGTCCTGACAGAGGGAATTCAGGCAGATTTGTAAGTCTTGAGAAGGATCCGAATAAGATTTGTCAGTCCCGAGAAGGGTTCAGGTAGCTCACAAGCCCTGCAGGCAAAGTAAGTCCTGACAAAGGAGTCAGGCACAAACCCCAGTGAAGGAGGCTGTGGTTTGCTTTTAAGTCCTGATACGGTGAAGCCTAAAAATTGGCGGGTTAGGCAAACTAAAAATCAGGCAGTTGTTTTTCCTGACTGAGGGAGTCAGGCATGACCCGGTTTCTTAGGCCGAGGCTTCGTGTGTTCAAGTCCCGATAGATGTAAGACCTGACGTTGGGAAGTTGGGCAATCAAGAGATTGGGCAGTTGTTTCAGTATAAAGTCCTGAGAATCAGGCAGAAATTTGAAGTTCAGTGGAGGAGGCTGAAGCTCCTCAAACAAGGTTTTTTTGAAATTACCGGTTAGTGGAGACACCTTTGGGACTTTTTACTGTTGAGACCCAGAAAATGGGAGGGTGTAATAGTAAAAAGACCAGCAAGAGACTGAGGGATATACATCCCAGTAGTCCCTTAGGAGAACTGTTAGTAAAATGGGATTCTATAGAGGTCAAGTAGGGATTAGATAAAGTGAAAAGGATCCATTATTGTATGAAAGTGTGGCCAGAATTAGAGTTGCAAGGAGGATGGCCTTGGTGTGGGACAAAGGATAAGTGGATGTGCCAACAACTAAATAATTATCTGACAGCTCGAGGCAATACTGATCCTAAGCAATTACTGTATGTATCTTGCTAGGTAAAGAGCACTGTTGAGGATGAAGGGGTGCGAATTTGTAAGGTACAGAGGAAGAAAGAGGGGAATGAAGGAAGGGATGATAGGACTAGAAAAAGATGGGACTCCCTGGATTATTTGCCTCCTTCTGCCCCTCCACCTTATAATCCTCTTCTTCAAGCACCTCAAATGGCAGGTTCGGTTCTTCCCCCGGCTGCCATCTCATTACCACCTGCTCAAATTCCTCCTCCTACCTCTTCAGCTTCCCCTGTGATAAACCCAATATCCCCTCCAGTTCCTTCTGCACCACCACAAGCACCTACTCCACCTGCTGCATTCTCCACCCCTTCTCCAGCTCCGCTTAATATTCACTCAGGCTCTTCTCCCCCTCCTATTGCTGTCCCTTTACCTCCTCCTAGTTGGGACACAAATGCCTCCTCACCCAGTAAACAGCTATCAGCAAATACACCTGCTGATGGGCAGAACGTTCAGGGTAACCCAGATATCCCTCAAAGTAATTTGGCATCTGAAGATGGGCCGTACTGTAGCACCAGATCCAAGACCTCCAAGGCAGAGATACTTTCCCCTCAGAGAGGTTCCTATGGGAGGAGTAGCGGAAGGTGTTGGCTTTGTGAATGCTCCCCTAACTGCTTCTGACGTGAGAGGATTCAAGAAAGAGTTGGGGCATTTAGTTGAGGACCCAGTGGGCATAGCCAACCAAGTGGATCAATTTCTAGGTCCAAATATCTACACTTGGGGGGAGATGAATTCCATCCTGAGTATATTATTCTCCCCAGAAGAGGTCCAGATGATTAGGGTGGCTGGCATAAGAATTTGGGAGAAAGATAACAGTCCAGGACCCCAGGTGCCATCAGGTGAACAGAAATTGCCACTAATGGATCCCAGCTGGAACCCTAACCAGGAGGAGGGGAGGAAGGCCATGAGGGAATATAGGTCTTTGATAATACGGGGGATCAAAGAGTCAGTTCCCAAAGGAACTAATACTCAATTGGCATTTGAGGGTACACAGGAGAAAGATGAAGCTCCTAATGCCTGGCTTAACCGCCTAAGGCGGAACTTCCAGTTGTACTCTAGAATAGACCCGTAGACACCTCAAGGCTCTTTGAGAGAGCGACATCATGGCTCTTTGAGAGAGTGACATGGCTCTTACTTTGGAAAGTCAGGACACGTCAGGAGGTTTTGTAGAAAGCTCCGTCTCAATGAGGAAATAGACAGGGAACAAGATAATTTAGGGAAGATCCTTAGAGGTGACGATTAGAGGGTCAGGGGCTTTACACTTTAGGGGACCCAATGCAACATCTAGAAGAGCCCTTGGTAAACTTTGAGGTGGGACCCCTAAATGAAGAATTTGAATTTTTGAGTAGATACAGGAGCAGATAAGTCCTGTCTCAACAAAGTACTAAGAAGTATAGTAATAGTGAAAAAACATCTGAAGTTAGACAAAAAACCAGCTAGGTAGAAAGGATATCCAATAGCACCAAAACTGGCCAGTAACACTAAACTTGTAATAAGTAATGTGAAATTAAAAGGTACCTTATTGTTGTCTTGTTGTGTGTGTGAGAGTGAGTCTCAAGCAAAGTCAGCCTCAACTTCCTGGGCAGGTGGGAAGGGGGCAGTGGAAGTGTGTGTGTGACCTGCAAAAACCAGTCTTGTGTCCCCCGGGCAGGTGGGGGCTGTGGCTGAAGAGTGTGTGTGACCAGCAAAACCAGGATACTGTTCCCCAGGCAGGCGGGGGCTGTGGCTGAAGTGTGTGTGACCTGCAAACCAGACTAGGGCTCCCCAGATGTGTGAGGGAGCTGTAGCTGTAAGACTGTGAGTGACACGCAGACAGCCTCACAGGTGAATGTGTACCAGAGGCAACCAGAGTCAGGGCCCTTCCAAGAGGCCCAGAGATACTGAGACCTGTGGGCCAACCCCAAGGTGAGGGGGGCTACAGGGACCCGTGATTTTCTAGCAATAATGATCCAGTTTGTGTCTTGAGGGTGTGAAGGAATGTGTGAAAGTGAATGAGAAATAAGAGAGTGAATGTAGACGAATTAGAATAGAAGTAATGTAGATTGTGCATTATAAGTTTTACCACATCTCCTTAGAGGGAAGTGTAATGTGTAGAAGAATGGTGTAAGAAAAAAAAAATTAAGTGTAAGGGGTTGAAAAAAGTATTTAAGCTCTAAGTGAAAGTAAGAAACAGAAGCAAGTGATAAATAGATAAGATCTTGAAAAATAGAACAGAAAACCAGTGAATTAAATACACAGAAAAACAGGAGAATAAAAGTACTTTGGGAGTTAAGTTAGCTGACAGAAATACAACTTGCAAAATACAGAGTATGTAGAAGTTGATGAGAGAAACATACAAGCTACGGAAAAAGAGAAATTAACCAATAACATTAAACAGAGAAACTGAATTTTGATAGAATTTTAAAATAGCAGACCATTAATGCCTCTGTTTGAAAGCCCGTTTCAGGTACTCTTCATCACTAATTCGACTGTGCAGACCAAAGAAAAAAGGTTGGACCCACATCACTCTCACCCCCTGAACCACGATTCAACATCAGCTTGGTTTTTTTTTCCCTCTGGCATTCTGGCATTGGACTGGACTCCACTCCATTCTCCCTCTGGCATTGGGCCAGACTCCATCCCATTCTCCTTCTGCCATTGGGCCAGACTCCCAGTTTTTCCCTTTGGCATTGGGCCAGAGTTCACACCACTCTCACCTCCGGGCACTGGACAAGATTCATCTGCTTCACAAGTTAATTCGCCTGAGTATACTGTGATTTAAAGTTGACTCTCAGAAGGAAGAGCCAAAAAGACTGAACTGTATAGGAAAAAAATTGGTATCAGAGTTCTAACATTGCTTACAAAGTTTAAAGACTGTTCTGTGTAAACTATATTGGTAAAAAGTTTAAGACTGTATATAAGTAATTCTGGTTAAGTTCCCCAATTTAATTCTAAAGACTCCAGGTTAATCCTCTACAGAGCACTCCCCTAAGAGAAACCAAAATTGGTAGGGAACAGACCAAGAGAGGTTTAACCAGGGAAGTGGGTGGAAGGGACTCTAATGAGCTTGGAAGCTTCTTCTCAGTAAAATTCCCCAAGAGGCAAGGCCAGGTGGGCAGGCTGTGCAAGATGACCCATACCAGACTCTTGGGAAGGGTAGTGCTGATGGCTCTGATTGCTGGTGGTGCTCTGGGGAGCCCAGGAGAGCTGTGCAGTGAATGCTACCAACCCCACTATGAGGAGGAAGTGAGCTCCTTATCGAGAGTCCACATAAGTTCTAACCCTGATTGTGTTAACCTCTCCCAATTGGTCGTTTATCAGAAAAATAAGAGAGTGTATTGGATAGCATACAACACTGCCACTTTTAGGCAGCCACTCCTAGGAGAGTGCCCTATAGGGGAAGCCTGGTTGTGCTTTGAATGTGATGCTGCTGAAACAAACTCAGTAGATCTAGTAAAAAGAAAGGAAATGGTGAAAATGGTAAGAAGAATTGTCTGTAACAAGTATTTAGGAGTGGAGTATTCAGCCACCCAGTGGATCCCAAGAGATCCAAACAAATTAGAGTCTGTTGAAAAAAAGGAAAGAGACAAGTATGATCACCATGAAGTTTATGAATGTTATGAGTGTACTGAAAAAGAGATAAACCGCTTTTGGAACACATTTCAGGGGAGCTCTAAACCCCTAAGTTTGATCTCTGATTCCACAGCACACACCAAGTTTTCAGGAGACTGGTCTGGCAGCTGCAGCTGCATCGCTAGAGTGATAAAACCAATTTTCTTCTTATTACCCAAAGAAACTGGATCAAGTTTGGGAGTTCCTATATATAATAATTTGGGAGAAATTAAACAGAACAGGAAAAGTGAAATAGAAATTGAGAAAATCCAAAATTGTAAAAGCCAAGTTCGGATCCCAATATCTATGTTGAACAAAATCATCTGGCTCCAGGCAGTATTAAAAATTAAGAATTCAATTATTAGGAACATTTCAAATGAAATAGAAATATTAGCATGTGTAAATAGTCAAGAACAAACTCCTACACTTGATCCCAGTTGGTGGGAGAACCTGGAGATTTTCAGAAAGAATTTATGGGAAAAGGTAGTTTATCTCGCTGTGTGTGTACTTGGAGGATTGCTCTTTTTACTATGCTTATTTATCTGTTTCATTAAAATAGTATTTGCCGTGCAGACCAACCTGAAGAAACCAAGGAAAGTAACAAAGTTAAGTAACCGTGATTACCAAAGTGCACAAGAAATTTATAGTCGATTCAAAACAAAAAAATTGTAAGTTGATGCGAGCTTAAAATTTAAGCTTGATCAAAGAAAAAGAGCGGGGACTGTTATGAGCAAAAATTCAGTTGATTTTTTTCTGTGAGAAAAAGGTTACCACTACTGCTGGGCTGCTGCCTGTGCTATGGTAATTATGGGTCGTTGTTGTTAATAGTTGTTTTTGTATTGGTAAAAGCCCTGGCTGGGGCAAGTTAATAGCTCTTCTCTCAGACAGTGGGGGTGCAGTACCTCCCGAACAGTGAGGAGAAAAGACTTTAGAGGGGAGTGATATGCAAAATACTCCAAGGATCAGCATGCTGTGTGGGACCCCTATTCCAAATGCACAGAGAAAACCCCAAAAACAACGAGCCACCTAAGAGTCGAGAGACTGGAGTGATGTCTGGATGTGAGGAAATGAGTGCTGAGCCTGCAGAGATGTGGAACACCTTTGGAGTCCCTCTTGCTCTGACCATGGGGGTTGTCCCCAGCGCCGAGACCGGGCTGGACCGGGCTGGGAAAAGTAAAAACGAAGGGATCATCACGCCTTAAAAGGCTCCCACGAAGACCTGATTCCCAGCTCTGCCCCTAGTGGACAAAGCTGCGCATATCCTCCTCCTCTGGGTCGCCCTGGGAGAGGCGACGGGAGACTGCAGCCCCGCCAAGGTGCCCAAACCTGAGCTGATCACTTTCAATAAAGGCCTTAAAAAAAAGAAGTCGTCTACTGCCCCTGTTTATTTCATCAGGGCTCTTGTAAGGCTTCCCTTACTGGTGTCTCTGTTGGTGTTGGTTAAAGAATGACCGGTCTGAGAAGCTCTTCCCACACTAGGTACACTCATAGGGCCTCTCCCCAGTATGGATGCGCTGGTGGGTGATGAGGGTGGATTTGCGGTTGAAGCCCTTCCCGCAACCAGGGCAGCGGAAGGGCCTCTCCTCTGTGTGAATCTGCTCATGCAGGAGGAGATTGGAGCTGGTGTGAAACCTCTTTTGACATGTGTGGATGCGCTGTTGGATGATGATCTTGGAGTGATTGTTGAAGCCCTTCCCACAGTCAGGGCAGGGGAAGGGCCTCTCCCCAGTGTGAATCTGCTGGTGGTTGACAAGGGCAGAGTTGCAGCTGAAGCCCTTCCCACACTCCCCATGTTATGAACAAAAACTCGGTTAATATTTTTTTATGAGAAAAAGTTTCAAAAAGGCAGCCAGACCACTGGCCCTGCCCAAGTTCTGTGTGTTTTGTTATTGTAATCACGGGTCGTTGTCGTTAATGGTTGTTTTTGTATTAGTAAAAGCCCTGGCTGGGGCGAGGTAATGGCCCTTCTCCTGGGTGGGGACCTTGCCCGAAGCTAAGTTTTACCTTTCTCAGAATAGTGAAGACACCTGAGAAGGTAGGGGGGGTTATGCAAAGTGACTCGCAAGACCAGAATGCTTTGTGGGACCCCCATCTCCAAACTCATGGAGAAACCCCAAAAACAACGAGCCACCTAAGAGTTGAGAGACTGGAGTGATGTCTGGACGTGAGGAACCGAGTGCTGAGCCTGCAGAGACGCGGAACACCTTCGGACCCTCTCGCCCTGACCATGGGAGGTGACCCCGGCGGTGAGACCAGGCCGACTGAGTGGGAGGGGCAACATCTGACGGAAACATCTTATGGGATCAAGCCCTGAAGGCTCCCAAGAGGATCTGATCCCCAGCTCTGCCCCTGGTGGACAAAGCTGCGCATATCCTCCTCCTCTGAGTCGCCCTGGGAGACGACGGACGCTGCAGACCCGTCGAGCCGCCCAATCCTGAGCTGATCACTTTTTAATAAAGGCATTACACAGGAGAAGAAGTCTCCTGGCCCTGTTTATTTCAGCTGGGGGCTCTCGTTCGGAATAGCCACGCCGCAAGAGGACTCAGGACTGGCCATCTTGGATCTTCAGAGGACAGCTGGCTACAAGGACCAGAGGGACCGGCTCAGGACAGCGACGCAGAGGAGCACACCGGAGCACCGGACTGGTGAGAAACTCGGTGGCGGGAGCGGGAGACGTGCGCATGTGTGTGTGAGTGAGACGAGGGCCGGCAGTCGGACCTTCGAAGCGAGCGTGGACCCCTCAGTACTGCGGTTCCGGCTTTTCGCGAGAAAAGCGGCCAGGAACAGGGGGAAGCACGTGGAATTAGTGTGAGTGAGTCGTCTCCCAAGGGGGAATAAAGGGCCCCCCCACTCCGGGCGTGCGGAGTGAATTACTGTGTATGAGTGGCACGCACCCCAAAGTCCTGACAAAGGGAGGTTAGGCACTTTTGTAAGTCTCGAGAAGGATTTGAGTAAGATTTGTCAGTCCCGAGAAGGATTCGAGTGTTTCACAAGCCCTGCAGGCAAAGTAAGTCCTGACAAAGGAGTCAGGCACAAACCCCAGCGAAGGAGGCTGCGGTTTGCTTTTAAGTCCTGATACGGTGAAGCCTAAAAATTGGCAGGTTAGGCAAACTAAAAATCAGGCAGTTGTTTTTCCTGACTGAGGGTGTCAGGCACGACCCGGATTCTTGGCCGGGGCTTCGTGTGTTTAAGTCCCGATAGATGTAAGACCTGACGTTGGGAAGTTGGGCAATCAAGAGATTGGGCAGTTGTTTCAGTATAAAGTCCTGAGCATCAGGCGGAAATTTGAAGTTCAGTGGAGGAGGCTGGAGCTCCTCAAACAAGGTTTTTTTTTAATTCCCGGTCAGTAGAGGCACCTTTGGGATTTTTAATTGAGACCTGAAAAATGGGATGTTGTAGTAGTAAAAAGACTGGCAAGAGACTGAGGGATATACCTCCTAGTAGTCCCTTAGGAGAACTGTTAGTAAAATGGGATTCTATAGAGGCCACGAAGGGATTAGATAAAGTGAAAATGATCCATTATTGTATGGAAGCGTGGCCAGAATTAGAGGTGCAAGGAGGATGGCCTTGGTATGGGACAAAGGATAAGTGGATGTGCCAACAATTAAATAATTATCTGACAGCTCGAGGGGATACTGATCCTGAGCAATTATTGTATGTGGCTTGCTGGTTAAAGAGTGCTGTTGGGGATGAAGGGGTGCGAATTTGTAAGGTACAGAGGAAGAAAGAGGGGAATGAAGGAGGGGATGATAGAACTAGTAAAAGATGGGACCCCCTGGATTATTTGCCTCCTTCTGCCCCTCCACCTTATAATCCTCTTCTTCAAGCACCTCAAATGGCAGGTCTGGTTCCTCCCCCAGCTGCCATCTCATTACCACCTGCTCAAATTCCTCCTTCTACCTCTTCAGCTTCAGCTATGATAAACCCAGTATCTCCTCCAGTTCCTTCTGCACCACCACGAGTGCATACTCCACCTGCTGCATTCTACACCCCTTCTCCAGCTCCGCTTAATATCTACTCAGGCTCTTCTCCCCCTCCTATTGCTGTCCCTTTACCTCCTTCTACCTGGGACACAAATGCCTCCTCGCCCGATAAACAGCTATCAGCAAATACACCTGCTGATGGGCAGAAAATTCAGGGTAACCCAGAGAACCCTCAAAGTAGTTTGGCATCTGAAGATGGGCCATACTGTAGCACCAGATCCAAGACCTCCAAGGCAGAGAGACTCTTTCCCCTCAGAGAGGTTCCTATGGGAGGAGTGGCGGGAGGTGTTGGCTTTGTGAATGCTCCCCTAACTGCTTCTGAGGTGAGGGGATTCAAGAAAGAGTTGGGGCATTTAGTTGAGGACCGTGTGGGCATAGCCAAACAAGTGGATCAATTTCTAGGTCCAAATATCTACACTTGGGGGGAAATGAATTCCATCCTGAGTATATTATTTTCCCCAGAAGAGGTCCAGATGATAAGGGCGGCTGGCATAAAAATTTGGGAGAAAGATAACAGTCCAGGATCCCAGGTGCCAACAGGTGAACAGAAATTGCCACTAACAGAGCCCAACTGGAACCCTAATCAGGAGGAGGGGAGGAAGGCCATGAGGGAATATAGGTCTTTGATAATACGGGGGATCAAAGAGTCAGTTCCCAAAGGAACTAATACCCAATTGGCATTTGAGGGTGCACAGGAGAAAGATGAAGCTCCTGCTGCCTGGCTTAATCGCCTAAGGCGGAACTTTCAGTTGTACTCCAGAATAGACCCAGACACCCCGGAAGGTCAAATGCTACTAAAAGTCCAATTTGTTACCAAATCTTGGACTGATATACGGAGAAAACTGGAAAAGATGGAAGATTGGCAAGAGAAGGACATTAATGAATTATTAAAAGAGGCACTGAAGGTGTATTTAAGGAGGGAGGAAGATAAAGCAAAGGCCAAGGCTAAGATCATGGTTGCTGTAGCTAGAGAAAGTGCAGAGTGGGCGGGTCCACCACCAGGAGGAGGCAAGGATAAGTCAGTACTGTCAGGTACAAGAGGGATGGAGACACCTCAAGGCCCTTTGAGAGAGCGACATTGCTCTTACTGTGGAAAGGCAGGACACGTCAGGAGGTTTTGTAGAAAACTCAGTCTTGATGAGGCAATAGCCAGGGAACAAGATAATTTAGGGAAGATCCTTAAAGGTGACGATTAGAGGGTCAGGGGCTTTACACTATAGGGGACCTGATGTAACATCTAGAAGAGCCCTTGGTAAACTTTGAAGTGGGACCCTTAAATGAAGAATTAGAATTTTTGAGTAGATACAGGAGCAGATAAGTCCTGTCTCAACAAAGTACTAAGAAGTAATAGTATAGTATAGTATAGTATAGTATAGTATAGTATAGTATAGTATAGTATAGTATAGTATAGTGAAAAACATCTGAAGTTAGACAAAAACAGCTAGGTAGAAAGGATATCCAATAGCACCAAAACTGGCCAGTAATACTTAACTTGTAATAAGTGATGTGAAAGTAAAAGGTACCTTATTGTTGTCTTGTTGTGTGCATGAGAGTGAGTCACAAAGTCAGCCTCAACTTCCCGGGCACGTGGGAAGGGGGCAGTGGAAGTGTGTGTATGTGTGACCTGCAAACCAGGCTTGTGTCCCCCTGGGCAGGTGGGGGCTGTGGCTGAAGAGTGTGTGTGACCTGCAAAACCAGGATACTGTTCCCCAGGCAGGCGGGGGCTGTGGCTGAAGTGTGTGTGACCTGCAAACCAGACTAGTGCTCCCCAGATGTGTGAGGGAGCCGTAGCTGTAAGAGCGTGAGTGACACGCAGACAGCCTCACAGGTGAATGTGCACCAGAGGCAACCAGAGCCAGGGCCCTTCCAAGAGGCCCAGGGATACTGAGACCTGTGGGCCAACCCCAAGGTGAGGGGAGCCACAGTGATTTTCTAGCAATAATGATCCAGTTTGTGTCTTGAGGGTGTGAAGGAATGTGTGAGAATGAATATAGACAAATTAGAATAGAGGTAATGTAGATTGTGCATTATAAGTTTTACCACATCTCCTTAGAGGGAAGTGTATTGTGTAGAAGAATGGCGTAAGAAAAAAGAAAAAGAAAAAAATTCAAGTGTAAGGGGTTGAAAGAAGTATTTAAGCTCTAAGTGAAAGTGAGAAACAGAAGCAAGAGATAAATAGATAAGATCTTGAAAAATAGAACAGAAAAACCAGTGAATTAAATACACAGAAAAATGGGGGAATAAAAATACTTTGGGAGTTAAGTTAGCTGAGAAATACAACTCCTTGCAAAATACAGAGTATGTAGAAGTTGATGAGAGAAACATGCAAGTTATGGAAAAAGAGAAATTAACCAATAACATTAAACAGAGAAACTGAGTTTTGATAAAATCATTAAATTGCAGACCACTAATGCCTGTGTTTGAAAGCCCGTTTCAGGTACTCTTCATTACTAACTTGACTGTGCAGACCAAAAGGAAAAGGTTGGACTCACATCACTCTCACCCCCTGGCATTGGACCAGGATTCAACACCAGTTTTTTTTCCCTCTGGCATTCTGGCATTGGACCGGACTGCACCCCATTCTTCCTCTGGCATTGGACCGGACTCCACCCCTTTGTCCTTCTGGCATTGGGCCAGAGTCCCAGTTTTTCCCTCTGGCATTGGACCAGAGTCCACATCACTCTCACCCCCCGGCACTGGATAAGGATTCATCCACATCACAAGCTAAATCACCTGAGTACACTGTGTTAAAAGGACCAAAGGATTTAAAGTTGACTCTCAGAAGGAAGAGTCAAAAAGACTGAACTGTGTGGGAAAAAAAAAAATTGTTAAGAGTTCTAATATTGCTTAAAATGTTTTAAGACTGTTCTGTGTAAATTATGTTGGTAAAAAGTTTAAGACTGTAAATAAGTAATTCTAGTTAAGTTCCCCAATTTATTTCTAAAGACTCCAGGTTAATCCTCTACAGAACACTCCCCTGGGAGGGGAAACCAAAATTAGTAGGGAACAGACCAAGAGAGGTTTAACCAGAGAAACGGGTAGAAGGGACTCTAAAGAGCTTGGAAGCTTTTCCTCAGTAAAGTTCCCCAAGAGGCAAGGCCGGGTGGGCAGGCTGTGTGAGATGACCCATACCGGACTCTTGGGAAGGGTAGTGCTGATGGCTCTGATTGCTGGTGGTGCTCAGGGGAGCCCAGCTGAGCCGTGCAATGAATGCTAACAACCCCTCTATGAGGAGGAAGTGAGCTCCTTGTCGAGAGTCCACATCAGTTCTAACCCTGATTGTGTTAACCTCTCCCAATTAGTCTTTTATCAAAAAAATAAGAGAGTGTATTGGATAGTATACAATACTGCCACTTTTAGGCAGCCACTCCTAGGAGAGTGCCCTATAGGGGAAGCCTGGTTGTGCTTTGAATGGGATGCTGCTGAAACAAGCTCAGCAGATCTAGTAAAAAGCAAAGAAATGGTGAAAATGGTAAGAAATTGTTTGTTACAAGTATTTATATGAGTGTACTGGAAAAGAGATAAACTCCTCTTGGAACACATTTCAGGGGAGCCTTAAACCCCTAGATTTGATCTCGTCTGGCAGCTGCACCGCTAGAGTGCTAAAACTAATTTTCTTATTACCCAAAGAAACTGGATCAAGTTTGGGAGTTCCTATATATAATAATTTGGGAGAAATTAAACAGAACAGGCACAGTGAAATAGAAATTGAGAAAATCCAAAATTGTAAAAGCCAAATTCGGATCCCAATATCTATGTTAAACAAAGTTATCCGGCTCCAGGCAGTATTAAAAATTAAGAATTCAATTATTAGGAACATTTCAAACGAAATAAAAAGGTTAGCATGTGTAAATAATGAAGATCAAACTCCTACACTTGATCCCAGTGGGTGGGAGAACCTGGAGATTTTCAAAAAGGATGTGTGGGAAAAGGTAGTTTTTCTCGCTGTGTGTGCACTTGGAGGATTGCTATTTTTACTATGCTTATTTATCTGTTTCAGTAAAATAGTGTTTGCCGTGAAGACAAACCTGAAGAAACCAAGGAAAGTAACAAGGTTAAGTAACCATGACTACCAAAGTGCACAAGAGATTTATATTAGATTCAAAACAAAAATTAAGAGTTGATGCGAGCTTAGAGTTTAAGCTTGATCAAAGAAAAAGAGGGGGGACTGTTATGAACAAAAACTCGGTTAATATTTTTTTATGAGAAAAAGTTTCAAAAAGGCAGCCAGACCACTGGCCCTGCCCAAGTTCTGTGTGTTTTGTTATTGTAATCACGGGTCGTTGTCGTTAATGGTTGTTTTTGTATTAGTAAAAGCCCTGGCTGGGGCGAGGTAATGGCCCTTCTCCTGGGTGGGGACCTTGCCCGAAGCTAAGTTTTACCTTTCTCAGAATAGTGAAGACACCTGAGAAGGTAGGGGGGGTTATGCAAAGTGACTCGCGAGACCAGAATGCTTTGTGGGACCCCCATCTCCAAACTCATGGAGAAACCCCAAAAACAACGAGCCACCTAAGAGTTGAGAGACTGGAGTGATGTCTGGACGTGAGGAACCAAGTGCTGAGCCTGCAGAGACGCGGAACACCTTCGGACCCTCTCGCCCTGACCATGGGAGGTGACCCCGGCGGTGAGACCAGGCCGACTGAGTGGGAGGGGCAACATCTGACGGAAACATCTTATGGGATCAAGCCCTGAAGGCTCCCAAGAGGATCTGATCCCCAGCTCTGCCCCTGGTGGACAAAGCTGCGCATATCCTCCTCCTCTGAGTCGCCCTGGGAGACGACGGACGCTGCAGACCCATCGAGCCGCCCAATCCTGAGCTGATCACTTTTTAATAAAGGCATTACACAGGAGAAGAAGTCTCCTGGCCCTGTTTATTTCACCCCACACTCACAAGCCCATTTCCCATTGTGAATCATCTGGTGGCTGATCAGGGTGCTGCTCTGCCTGAAGCTCTTCCCACGCTCCAAGCACTTGTAGGGCTTCTCCCCATCATGAAGCTGCTCATTGACCACTGGCTCTGAGCTCTGGCTGAAGCTCTGTCCACCTTCCTGGCTCAGGGTGGGTCTCTCCCATTCAGAGCACCCTGGCCTGGATTTGGAGACCCTCTGGAGATATCTCTGGAGATTTTCCTCCCTGTTCAGTACCTTTCCTGTGGAGCCACTCAAAACAGCCTCTTCCTCTAGGTTCGTCCGTGGGGATTTTTCTCCCTGGTCTCCATCCTCAGCTTCTTGTCTGGGGGAGGAACGACAAGGAGAGGATGGGATTTGCCTCCATGCCAGAGGGAAGAGGAAGGAGATCCCTCCAGTGCATCCCTGGTAGGATGGTGTTGGCAGCAGGGTTGTCCTGCAGCTGGGGGGCCATGTTGGGTTGGGAGATGGAGCAGGAGAGAGGGGAAAGGGGCACTGACTTCCTCCTCACCTGCCTGGGTGTCCTGGGGCATCCTCATCTTCCTCGCAGCCTCCTCTTCTATCAGGCAAAGGTTTGGGAATCGGAAATCGGCAGAAAACAACAGATGAGCACATTGTCTTTTGTACTGGTTTGAAGGCAGACCTGGGCAAGGGTCTATGCCAGAATCACAATTTAAGAGGAAAATGAAGATCAAGGCAACGATATAGAAACACTGCCTTAAACTGACAGAGTCAGGATATAACCTGCAAGCTTCTGCAACTTTTCTCTCTATTCCTTTTAGTATAGTCATAAGGTATTATATATCATAAATCAATAAATCCAGCCTTCTGATCATGAACCAAGATTCTTGTCCATCTCTTCTCACCCTGAGGAACCCTCACAAGTGGCTGCAATATTAAGGCATCACAACAGTCCAGGAGTCGGAATGTGGTGGAGTGAGTGCAGTTTCTGAAAACAAACTGCAGCTTCTTCCTCCTCCCCTTCACTCCCAGAACCAGCCTTAAAGGTGTAGAACTCATTTCTGGGCTAAACAGACCGATGGGGTACGAACATCATGAAGTCACCCCAGGACACCCCTGTCAGGGTCAGGACGTCCTGTCCCCACCTCATCTCCAAGCTGCCGGGGGTCCCCCAGCTGCGGTATCGCCCCTTCCCCTCTCCCCTCCCCGGGCTCCCCTGTTCCACAGCCCCGGATCTCACAGGGATTCCCAAAACCAATGTCCCGCCCTGTCTGTAGCAGGCCATTCCCATGTGGACCCCAGGGGACCCTCCCAAGGGGCAATCGTGACTTCTCTCCCACCGAAAAGCTCCTCTTAGGGAGCCCGGAGATATCCGGGGCTTGAGTCTGGGATCTGCCGGCTCCAAACACTCTCCAGAGAAATCCTCCCGGAGACCCCTGGCTGGAGTTATTTGGGAATTCAGCTACTATGGCTGGGCTTCTTGTAGGACTTTTAGCAGCCTTGTGTTCCTCACCTTGGAGTAAATGAACTTTATCAGTCAATCTGATATCATTTGTTTCCTCTCCTCCAGTGATTTTAACCAACTTTTCAAGGAAGAACAGCAATTATTTTTTTTTCAGTGGCCACCCACAACAGCCATTTTCTTCATCAGTTCTCCCATAAGTTCCCCAGGAAGAAGGAAAGACTGCATCCAAGTTCCAAGAGTTCTTCCTGAAAGAACCAAAACATCCTGAAGGGAGGGAACCATGCTGTTGTCAAAGGCACTTGGAGTCAGACAACAGTGCCCTGAACTCACTGCGCCAAAATAATATTGCAATATGTTTAAGAAAATTGTTAGAGAGATGCCTCTGCCCCAATTAAGGTGCTAATGAGACCAAATCCAAAATGGATTGTATTAAACACTAAATGTGAGGTAGAGAGCGAGATGGAAAGAAAGAGAAAAGAGGACAGAGCAATGGAGTGACAAGGGACAGAGACCTCCCCTGGAGCAGGGCAAGTGTGACATTGTTCCCTGTATGTGTGGCATTCCCAGGGTGGGGGTTTTAGACCTGAGCCAGTTTGGGTAAGGGGGGTGGTGTTCACCCCCTGAGTAGGGATTACCCCACTGTTTCAGGCTGCCATGCAAGATGTAACCAAATGCATGTTTTCAATCACTGTCTTCATCAACTGCTATAAACAGGTGGGGCAGGGTTCTTTATCTCTTCTATGACACACCCCTGATAATGCCCTCCAGGAGAGATATCTTCTGTGAATGGGCCATTGAGTGTCACTGCAGGACTGATAAAATTCCATCATCCCATTGTGGGATGCTCCGCCCAGGGGGAGGATCTAAGCATTCCTACCTGGATATAAGCTGAGCCTTGCTACACCAGGAGCAGCTTGCCTACTGGATTGCCAGAGCACAAGAGCTCCATAACCACCACTGGACCTTCAGAGAAAGACCACATCCTTCTACAGGATCACAGCTCTGACAGAATCACATTCTTCACTCCAACAAGACTGCAGCCACCATTTAATGCAACTGCTGCCACCATCCTGACCAGCAGGTTATATCCTGACTCTGTCAGTTTAAGGCAGTGTTTCTGTATCATTGCCTTGATCTTCATTTTCTTATTAAATTGTAATTCTGGCTTAGACCCTCCCCAGTTTTGCCTTTAAACCAGTACAAAAAACAATGTGCTCATCTGTTCTTGCCTCCGAAAATAGGATTTCCCATCCCCAAAGCTTTGCCAGATGGAGGAGGTGGCTGCAAGGAAAAGGAAGATGCCCCAGGAACCCCAGGCAGGTGAGAAGGAAGTCAGTGCCCCTTTCCCCCTCTCTCCTGCTCCATCTCCCAGCCCACCACGGCCCCTGGCTGCAGGTCAACCCTGCTGCCAACGCCTCCTGCTGGGGATGCACCCGGGGCATCTCCTTCCCCTTCCCACTGGCGTGGAGGCAAATCCCATCTTCTCCTTGTCCTTCCTCCCCCAGACAAGAAACTGAGGACTGGGAGGACAAATCCCCAAAGCAGAACCTCATGGAAGAGGCCATTTTGAGTGACTCCACAGTGCAGAATTACAGTGGGGAGGAAAATCCCCAGAAATGCCACAGGAGGAGGGGCTGCAAACCCAGCTCAGGGTGCTCTGAGGAGGAAAGACCCACCCTGAGCCAGGAAGGTGGAAAGAGCTTCAGCCAGATCTCGGAACTGGTGGCTCATCGACAGTTTCATGATGGGGCAAAACCCTACAAGTGCTTGGAGTATGAGAAGAGTTTCAGGCAGAGCAGCACCCTGATCAGCCACCAGATGATGCACACTGCGGAATGGCCCTATGAGTGTGGGGAATGTGGGAAGGGCTCCAGCTGCAGATCCGTCCTCGCCATCCACCAACGCATCCACACGGGGCAGAGGCCCTACAAGTGTCTCGAGTGTCAGAAAAAGTTTCACATCAGCTCTGATCTCCTCCGCCACCAGCAGATTCACACTGAGGAGAGGTCCTTCCGCTGCCTCGACTGTGGGAAGGGCTTCAATTGTGCCTACCACCTCATTAGGCACCGGTGCATCCATACTGGGGCCCTACCAGTGCACCACATGTGGGAAGAGGTTTCAGACCAGCTCACATCTCCTCCTGCATGAGCGGATTCACACTGATGAGAGGCCCTTCCAATGCCCTGACTGTGGGAAGGGTTTCAAGCACAATTTCACCCTCATCAGACACTGGCGCATCCACACTGGGGAGAGGCCCTACGAGTCTCCCCAGTGTGGGAAGAGCTTCAGCAGTAGCTGTCACTTGACCAGACACCAACAGAGGCACCGGTAAGGGAAGCACTGAAAATGCCCAAGCTGCAGGAACAGCTTCGGGCACCACTCCAATTTCATCCCCAGTTAGAGGGCCCACATTGAGAAGAGTCCTGGGGATCCATGTTCCTCATGATCCATGCTGGGAAGACACCTGTCCCTTTTCCTGCCCCTGCCGATGACATGATGTGGGATTGAGGAACATGAGGGTCTGGCGATGGACGTGTCAATCCATTCACTCCCAACTCCGGTCATTGCCAGGGGCAGGAAAGGGACTCTCTCCCTCACTCCCTAAGGAGAAGGGTGTCCTTTCCAGGAAGGGGAGATTGTGGCCAGGGAAACCGAGTGAGTTGTGCTGTAGTTTTCCCTGTCAAAGTTTTAATTTTCCCTTCTGTTATCAATATATTTTCTGTTCCATTCCTTCCTTATCTCATTGCTGTTCCCAATAAATTGCTCTTATCCCAGCCTGGAATCTTTGCATTTTGTGCTTTCCAGGGGAGGCTGGAGGGCAGCAAGGGCAGCATGATTTTAGTGAGAGCAGGAAATTGGGGAATCCCATTCCTGAACCCTGGCTTGTGGAAACCGAGCATCCCAGCTGGTCCCAGCCCTGGTGGCCATGGCAAACGCCTTGGGAACGGGTCTCTGGCTGGGGCTGTGGGAACCTCTTCCCTCTGGTGCCCAGGACAAGAGTGGAGGGAATGGCTGCAGCTGAGTTGGGGCAGACTCAGGTTGGATGTCAGGAAAAGGTTTTTGCCCAGAGGCTGCTGGGGCCCTGCCCAGGCTCCCCAGGGAAGGGTCCCAGCTCCAGGGCTCTCTGAGCTCCAGCAGCATTTGGACAGCACTGCCAGGCCCAGGCTGGCATTGTTGGGGTGTCCTGTGCAGGGCCAGCAGTTGGACTCGACAATCCTGATGGGTCCCTCCCAGCTCAGCCAATTCTGTGTTTCTGGGATCCCATGAGCCTGGGGATGGGGCTGCCAATGGTTACCATGGCATCGGTCACTGGCTTAAGGCCTGAGCTGGTGTCCATGGCAACCACCCCTGACATGGGGTCTCCATGGAGCTGCCATGGAAACTGACCATAACAACAGGGAGCTGGTGATAGTTGCCATGGAAACTGACCATAGCAACAGGAGGCTGGTGATGGTTGCCTACTAAGGATCAGATTTGTCACAGGCCCTCAGAGAGGTTCCATGGGGACTTTCCAAGAGTCTCCAGGCAGTTCTAGACCTGGAATGTCACAGGCAGAGACAGGGGCTCCATGGACACCTCCTAGGGCTTTCTGGGTATGGTAAAGAGCCTTTTGGTCAGAGGCAGTCACAGCCATTTCATGGTGACATCCCAAGGGCCTTGGGCTGCAAAGGCACTGATCTGTCACAGGCACTCACGGGGGCTCTATGGTGACATCCCAGGAGTCCCCAGGCTGCCAAAGAGCCAGGATGTTCCAGACACTCACAGGGGTTCCTGTCATGGGCACAGTGGGAGCTTCAGGCAAAAGCTTTGTTTCTTCATTGGAGAAACACCTGCTGAGACAAGAGGTTGAGAAATGACACTTAACAGCCACCATGGATTCTGAAACCCCTGCAGGACCCCTCAACTTCTACAATTTCTTCTAAGAGAGGAGAATGGGAGTGGCTGGATCCAATCTCAGCCCCAGAAAATTATCAAAGTTGTAAAAGATTGAACAGGTGGAATTCAACTTTACACACAAATTTGTCTCTCTGGATTAATGACAGAATACCAGATAAATTTATATAAATATGTCTCTGGTCAATTCTGATCATGATCAATGGAAAGATCACCAGCAGAGTTATTTACTCCAGAGTTCAGGAGCTATAACAATTATTAGAATATAGTGTTCTAGGAAACAATTTTGAAGTCAAGAGGGCTTTGCTGGAGTTGTTGGAGCCCATTGCAGGCAGAGCCTCCTGCTCCAGCAGGAACTGCCTTTCCTGTGCCATGAGCAGGGTAGGTCCCACTGCAGGAAAAGCCCCAGGCCAGCCCCAGCACAGGGAAGGGCTCGGGCACAAGGGCACAGCGTCGTGCTGGGAGCTGTGCCAGGGAGAACCTGAGGCACCAAAGGCCCCTGGGCAGCAGCAGCTGCTTGCAGGCCATGGACAGAAGCCTCCCTTGGCAACCTGGCCTGGTGGCCACCAATGCAGAGCTGCTGCCTCAGGGCTCATTCCTGGCTGGGCTCTGAAAAGCCACTTCTGCTCCAGGAGCCTGACTGGGAAGCCATTGGCCCCAGCACCTTGGGGACAAGATATTAATGACAAAACTCTTCATGGCAACAGAGACAAGGCAGGGGCAGAGGAAAGGGCAGAGCCAGGCCCAGGGGACAGGGCTGCCATGGTGATGGCTGTGAGGCCACTGCCCCTGCAGCAGCCTGGCTGCCCTCAGCAGACATTCTGGCCAGCAGCATTGTGAGGGCATCCAGCACAACTCCCTCTGGAGGGGACATCTGCTGATAACAGACTATTGGATGCCACTGCGTGACTGATAAGAACTTTAACATCCCATTGTGAGATGCTCCGCCCAGAGGGAGGAGCTAAGCATTGCTACCCAGATATAATCTGGGGGTTCTGAGACACCAGCACAGCTTTCTCCACTGGATTTCCCAGAAGAACAGCAGCTGCCTCTTCCACTGGATATTCAGAGGAAGAATACATCCTTCTCTACAGATCCCCCTTGCTCCAACAGAACCACACCTGACACTTCAGGAGGACTACAACCACATTTCCAATTGGACTGCCACCAACACCCTGACCCACAGGGTGTCGGGTTGGGTTCTGACACTGTCAGTGTTGTTCTAGTGTACTGCATTTTTTATTTTATCCTTCTTTTTTTCCTTCCTCTATTAAAGAACTGTTACTTCCTGCTCCCATATTTTTGCTTGAGAGCCCCTAATTTATAATTTATAGCAATTTGGAGGGGTGGGGAGGGTTTACATCCTCCGTTTCAGGGGAGGCTCCTGCCTTCCTTAGCAGACTCCAGTCTTTCCAAACCAAGACAGATTTTGGCACCCAACGTGCAGCTCGAGGGCACAGAAACAAAATGGGAATAACAGTTCTCGAGTAATCTAATTTTTTGTGTGTGTTCTGCTATAGAAACCTCATTAAGTGACACCATGTGGTCCAACTTGCCCTGGTTTGGGTGGCACATGATCGTGGCTATATTTCTCCCATTTGTAGGCCCTTATCTAAACATGGGTCCTATTACCAAGGCTACTGTGTCTGTTATTCCACTTGTTTTATGGGTGAATAAGGTGAGGAATTCATACATTTTTAAACTTCCTCTGGAAAGCAGGCACATAGATTCACAGCTATCACACACTAACTGTATGTTTTTAGGGTTACTTTAATAATGGCACCTGCTGTAAGGAAATGACATCGGGCAAAATCTTCTCCCAACCTTTTAACCATCTCTTTGGGTCCACCCCACCAGTTTTTGAAGGGTAAACATCCACTCTAAATATTAATGATATCACACAGTGGCTGGTGTTGCTGATAGGCCTGTTCTATTTAGCATTTAGAGAGAGGACGAGACTAACCTGGATAACCACCCTGACACCTACCCCAAAACCTAACACGCCACCAGAGTCTAGGGATGGTGCTGCCCCAGAGCCTGACCCTGCCCCACAGCCCACCTCAGATACGAACCACCCAGATTGGGTGGGGGGTCTGGTGAAGGAGATACATGAAATGGGCCAGATGCTGAAGGAATACACTTCCCCAGCTGGTGAGAAGCCCTCCCCCTGCCTCAAAGAGGGAGAGTCTGATGGTGCAGCAGCGGAACCCACAGATGTTACAACTGTCCAGATTCCAGCTGAATTGCAAAGGCAGACACCGCCAGCAGCAGTTGCACCTGTAGAAACAAGATCTAAGATGACAGCAGAGCACCCAGATAGGGGAGGGCCCTCACAACTCGTAGGGAAGTCAGTGATTCTAATTATCACCAAGACATATGAAAGTCTCTGTAATCTGCACAAAGACATTGTACAACGGGGATGTGAGGCTTGTACAACCTGGTTACTCCAGGTCTGGGATCTTACAGGTACAAGCGTCCAGCTGGATGGTGGTGAGGCAAGGAATCTGGGACCCTCGACCCAGGAGTCAGGTATCAATCAGATTTTTGTAAGGGAGCCAGGGTCCCTTTCCCTCTGGGACCAGCTTTTAATGAGTGTCAGAGAGAGGTTTGTCCACAGAGAAAGAATGCAGGACCAGCACCATAGAATGTGCTAGAAGACTCTTGAGGAAGGGATCCAACAGATGAGAGAAGTGGCAGTATTGGAGGGACTCTTTGGGAGGGATGGACAGCATGATAATGACCCCAACAAGGTCAGGTGTACAGGGCAAATGCTTTGGAGTCTGGCAAATCTGGGGCCATCTCAATACACCACCTTTATTGCAATGATTAATGCTGACACCAACCGAGAGACAGTGGGTTCTGTGGCCAACAAGCTTAGGAATTATGAAAGTATCATCAATGGCCCCATGCAGGCTCATGTCTCTGGTGTGGTCCAAGAACTCAGAGAGGAGATGAGGGAGGAGGTGAGGACGAACAGTTCCCACATTGCACCAGTGAAAGTCACAGGCCCCAGAGTCAGAGCCCTAGGTTCCCCAGGTAGAGAGAGATGGTACACCCCACAGGCTGATCTGTGTTTTTTTCTGCGTGACCATGAGGAAGACATGGGAAGGTGGGATGGAAAACCCACTTCTGTCCTGGCAGCATGGATGCATCAACTCAAGGAGGGAAACACTAATCGAGGGAACTCCAGTAAAGTGAAGGTAGCCTCAACCTCCCATGACCAGGCTGCTGAGTATGATCTGTCACATCCCCTGGAAGGTACCTCTACCATGTATGCCCAGGGTTAGAGGGGCCCTGCCTCTAGCCAGGAGAGGCACGGGAAAACTGGATTTTCTAGATGGTGTGGATCCGATGGCCTGGCACATCAGAACCACAAAAATACAATGCCTTAGTTGATACTGGTCCACAGTGTGCCCTGACACCATCGAGACACCTGGGGGTGGAACCTATTTCCATTGCCGGGGTGATGGGGGGATCCCAGCAACTGACCCTGTTGGAAGCCGAGGTGAGCCTGACTGAGAAAGAGTGGCAGAAACATCCTATTGTGACTGGCCCAGAGGCCCTGTGTATTGTGGGCATAGACTTTCTTCAGAACGGCTATTACAAAGACCCAAAGGGACTCAGATGGGCTTTTGGCATAGCTGCTGTGGAGGCAGAAAACATCAAGCAGTTGAACAGCTTGCCTGGACTATCAGAAAGCCTATCTGCAGTAGGTCTCCTGAAGGTGGCAGAGCAATGAATGCCAATTGCCACCTCGACAGTGCACCACCGGCAGTATCAGACGAATCCAGATGCCGTGATCCTCATGCACAAAATGATCCATGAGCCAGAGAGCCAAGGGGTGGTGAGCAAGACTCACTCACCCTTCAACAGTCCCATCTGGCCTGTGTGCAAGTCTGACAGAGAATGGAGATTGACTGTGGACTATCGTGACTTGAATGAAGTGACTCCACCGCTGAGCACTGCTGTGCCAGACATATTAGAGCTCCAGTATGAGCTGGAGTCCAAGGCAGCAGAGTGATATGCCACTATAAACATTGCTAACGTCTTTTTCTCCATTCCTCAGGCAGCAGAATGCAAGCCTCAGTTTGCTTTCACCTGGAGGGGAGTGCAGTACACCTGGAACCGACTGGCCCAGGGGTGGAAGCACAGCCCCACCATCTGCCATGGAACTGATCCAGGCTGCACTGGAAAAGGATGAGGCTCCAGAACACCTGCAGTACATGGATAACATCAATGTGTGGGCGAACACGGCAATCGAAGTACTTGAGAAAGGAGAGAGAATCATCAGGATTCTGCTAAAAGCCAGCTTCACTATCAAGAAGAGCAAAGTCAAGGGACCTGCCTGAGAGATCCAGTTCCAAGGAGTAAAGTGGCAAGATGGATGGTGTCAGATTCCCATTGTGGTCTTCAACAAGATCACAGCAATGTCTCCACCAACCAATAAAAAGGAGACACAGGCTTTCTTAGGTGCCACAGGTTTTTGGAGAATGCACATTCCTGGGCACAGCCAGGTTGTGAGCCCTCTCTACCTGGTCACCCGCAAGAAGAACACTTTCCACTGGGGCCCTGAGCAGCAACAAGCCTTTGCACAGATAAAGAAGGAGATTGCTGATGGAGTAGCCCTTGGCCCGGTCAGGACAGGACCAGAGGTAAAGAACATGCTCTACTCTGCAGCCAGGAACCATGGCTTGTCCTGGAGCCTTTGGCAGAAGGTGCCTGGGGAGACTCAAGGCCGACCACTGGGATTTTGAAGTCATAGCTACAGAGGGTCTGAAGCCAACTACACTCCCACAGGAAAGGAAATCTTGGCTGCCTATGAAGGAGCCCAGGCTGCCTCAGAGGTAACAGGCAGGGAAGCACAACTCCTCCTGGCACCCCGACTACCGGTGCTGGGATGGATGTTCAAAGAAAAGGTTCCCACCACCTACCACGCTCCATGGAGTAAATGGATTGCCCTCATCACACAGCGCGCCCGTATAGGTAAAGTGAATCATCCTGGGATTTTGGAGATAATTACAAACTGGCCAGAAGGTGAAAACTTTGGTCTCACTAATGAAGAGGAACAAGAACCAGTGACATGGGCTGAAGAAGCTCCACCATACAACCATTGACCAGCAGAGGAAACACGCTACGCTCTTTTCACTGATGGCATCCTGTAGGGATGAACCAGAAGTGGAAAGCAGTTGTATGGAACCCCACACGACAGGTTGCAGAGGCCACTGAAGGAGAAGGTGGATCAAGTCAACTTGATGAACTCAAAGATGTTCAGCTGGCCCTGGACATTGCTGAGAGCCCGAAGTGGCCAAAGCTCTACCTTTATACTGATTCATGGATGGTAGCCAATGCTCTGTGGGGATGGCTGGAGAGGTGGAAAAAGGCTAACTGGCAGCGAAGAGCAAAACCAATTTGGGCTGCTGATGAGTGGAAAGACATTGCTACCCGGGTAGGGAGGCTACCTGTGAAAGTCTGCCATGTGGATGCTCATGATCCCAAGAGTAGAGCTAATGAGGAGCACCGAAACAATGAGCAGGTAGATCAGGCTGCAAAGACAGAGGTGTCAAAGATAGATCTAGATTGGCAACACAAGGAAGAGTTATTCCTAGCTCGATGGGCCCATGATGCCTCAGGCCATCAGGGCAGGGATGCCACCTATAAATGGGCACGAGACCGAGGGGTGGATTTAACCATGGACAGTATTTCTCAGGTTATCCATGACTGTGAGACGTGTGCTGAGATCAAGCAGGCCAAGCGAGTGAAGCCCCTGTGGTATAGTGGGCGGTGGTCCAAGTACAAGTATGGGGAGGCCTGGCAGATTGACTCCATCACACTGCCCCAGACACGCCAGGGCAAACAGTACGTGCTGACCATGGTGTAAGCCACCACTGGATGGTTGGAGACCTACCCTGTGCCTCACAGCACTGCCTGGAATACCATCCTGGACCAGGAAAAGGAAATCCTGTGGAGACATGGCACCCCTGAGAGAACTGAGTTGGACAACAGGACCCATTTCAAGAATGGCCTTATCAACATCTGGGCCAGGGAACATGGCATTGAGTGGGTGCACTGAGACCAGTACTGGGGGTGCTCTGGGACCGAGACTGAGACTGAGGTCAGCACGAGGAACAGGATCACTCCGGGATTGCTCCAAGACTGGCACAGGGACATGTACCTGGATCACTCCAGGATGTCCACGTTCGGTCCAGAGAGCTTTGGCTGCGCCCTTGGGTGGGACTGGGAGTGACTGGGAGGAAGCCCTGGGCAGGCTGGGACCGCCTTGATTTGCATGGTCCAGTGCAGCCATCCCAGTCCATATCATCCCAATTTCTATGACCCCAATTTGTATGATCCCAGTCTGTATGGTCCTGATCCACATGGTCCCAGTCCATGCAGACAAAGTCTGTGGGATCCTAGTCCATATGATCCCAGTCTGTATGGTCCTGATCCATATGGTCCCAGTCTGTGCCATCCCAGTCTGTATGATCCCAGTCCATATGATCCCAGTCCACATGATCCAGTCTGTATGGCCCTGCATGGTCACACTCCAAGGGTCTGGAATTCCAGCTGCCAGCCAGGAAAAGATGTTCCTGCCCTTGAAGGCAAAGCTCTTAAGAAGGGGCCGAAAGCCAAGTGGAGCAAGATCCTACAGTGACATTTCACTGCCAGCCTTCAGAATTTCACCCATGGCTGTTGTAGCTCCTGCACTGGGAATTAAATCAGGGCAGGGTCTTTGGTGGCAGCTGCCCTGGCACAAGGGAGGCACTGAGAGAGAAACAGAGCAGGCAAAGAGAGGCAGGAGAGAAAGGAGGACACAAACACAATCAGCTGAGAAGGTGGAACTGTGCAAACAGATTTGACTGAAAATGAATGGGACAGAAATCACTAACTCTGAAAGTTTTATTTACCATCAAATACATCCCAGCCCCCGCAATCCCCATCCCACCACTCCAAATTGGGATCCTGCTTCTCCCAATCTCCTTCCAGCCCCATCTCACCTGGTGGCTGTGGAATCGAGTGAGTCTGGCATGGGATTGAGTTTTTTAAGGTGGCAACAAGCCATTTGGATGTGGGATTGAGCCCATATGAATTAAAATTCAGTTGTTTTCAGTGGGATTCAGTTGTTTTGAGGTGACCCTCTTGTCTTTTGGAGTGCAAAGATATGGAGAACATTGCGCAAAATCTGCCCCCCACCAAATCGCACAAATCCTCCGGAATATTGTCCCCAAACCATCAATTCCCCTTTAAAAACCTCTGAAATTCTGAAAATTTAGACATCTTTGATCAATTTATTTCATTTAACCCTGTTTTGGCTGTTTTTAAGGGATGAAGATGAAACAGAAGAAAATTAAGGTCAAATCAAAAGGAGAAGCAGCCAGGTGTGTTCCCAACATGGATCACAGGGAATGTGAGTGACCAGGGCTATGCCCAAAGTGCCTCCGCCAGTGGGGCATGGAGCTGGAGCAGCGCACAAAGCTCTTCCTGCACTCGGGGCACTTGCAGGGCTTCCCTTCACCTCTGTTGGTGTTAGGTCAAGTAAGAGCTGCAGGAGAAGCTCTTCCCACACTGGGGACACTCGTAGGGCCTCTCCCCAGTGTGGACGCGCTGGTGGGTGATGAGGTTGGAGTTGCGCTTGAATCCCTTCCCACAGTCGAGGCATTGGAAGGGCCTCTCCTCTGTGTGAATCTGATAGTGCTGGAGGAGATTGGAGCTGGTCAGAAACCTCTTCCTGCATTTATCACACTCATAGGGCCTCTCCCCAGTGTGGATATGCCGGTGCTTGACGAGGGTGGAGTTGTCCTTGAATCTCTTCCCACAGTCGGAGCTTTGGAAGGGCCTCTCCTCTCTGTGACTCTGATAGTGGCGGATGAGACAGGAGCTGGTCGGAAACCCCTTCCCACACTCGGAGCACTCATAGGGCTTCTCCCCAGTGTGGGTCCTCTGGTGGCTGATCAGGTTGGAGCTCCTCCTGAAGCTCTTCCCACACTCCCCACACTCCCCACACTCGTAGGGCCATTCCCCAGTGTGGATCCTCTGGTGCACAATCAGGTGGGAGCTCCACCTGAAACTCTTCCCACACTCCCCACACGTGTGGGTCTTCTCCCCATCATGGAGCTGCTCATGGAGCACCAGCTCCGAGCTCTGGCTCTATCTCCAGCCGCCTTCCCAGCCCAGGCTGGCTCTTTCCCCCTCAGATCCCCGCCATCTGTGTTTGCGGCCCCTCCTCGTGCGGCATCTCCAGGGCTTTTCCTCCCCATTGGCTTTCTGCACCGTGGAGCCGCTCAAAACGGCCTCTTCCACCAGGTCCTGCCGTGGGCATTTGTCCTCCCTGCTCTCCATGCTCAACTCCTGCTCTGGGGAGGAAGGACAAGGACAGGATGGGATTTGCCTCTGTGCCACAGGCAAGGGCAAGGAGATCCCCCCAGGGCTGTGCTGCAGCCGGGGCTGTGATGGGCTGGGAGATGGAACAGCACAGAGGGTAAAGGGGCACTGACTTCCTCCTCACCTGCATCAGTGTCCTGGAGCATCTTCCTCTTCCTTACAGCCTCCCAGGGGGTGGGAATGGGAAATCCTGGATTGGGGAAAACAAGGGATAAGCACATTGTCTTTGAAGGTTCCTCTGCCCAAGTCCATCTCTACAAGTCACTGGGCATCTGAGCTCCATAAAAACCTCCCAAACACCAAGATTCAGCCCTGGAAAAGCTTCCCAGGAGTTCCCCATCCCTGGTTCCTCCCCTTTGGTGTTCGAGGGTTCCCCCCTGTTCCAACCGCTGGGGTCACGCTTGGATTGGGGGTCCCCCTTCTTCTCGGTGCCCACCCTGCCCAGGCTGCTGGCAGTCCCAGTAATCCCAAAAGCTCCCCCCTCTTCACTGTCCCCATTTCAGGATGCCAGGGTGTCACGATCCACTGGTACAAGCCGGGGATGTGCTGGTTCGTTTTACCCATCTCAGAGTGCAAAACACACAGAGCAGGGGGACTTTCAGTATCATCCAAAACAAATGCACCTTTTATTGCGTGCCCACAGCAAATGTGATAAAAGTATTGGAGAGGAGGTAAAGGAAAGAGAGAGAGAGAGATTGAGAAAGAGTGGGGGGAATAGATACCAATGGAGAGACGAAATCCTCATGCTCTGGCCAATAGATCCGTCTGGTCACATTGGGGAGAATCTCAAAGTCTTTGGTTAACTCAGGGGTTTTCTATAGTCAAGGGAACAGGTACAGGACAGTGGAGAAAAAGTTGGGAACAAGTCCAGACAGTCCAGTTCCAAACAGGACAAACCAGTCCCAGCAGTGAGCGGTGCCTATTGTTTCAGGACTGGTTGCCATGGGAAACCAGTCTTGGTCCAGCGAACACACCTGCAGGCAGCACTTGGCAGACATCCCGCTCCAGTCAGCCCAGCGCCCCGGGGAAAGAATTTTAAGGGTCTCAGTCATTGGAACGGGGCTTCAATCCCTGTCCTTGACAGCAGTCATGAGGCAGATCTTGCATGGGGGATCAACAAAGTTAAGCCAGTGGCATCTGGCCCAGAGGAGGGAAATTCATGGGCTGTTGTGGTGAGCGGGGATCGTGAAGCAGCTGTAAGTGCACAGAGCAAGCCGCTCATTGCCAGGCCCTGCCCCAAGCAGTGCAGCGTGGGCACAGCAAGCACAGCTGTAAACAATCACTTGGCAGGCATCCACCTCAGCCAGGCCAGAACTGCAGTCAGGGTCTGCAGGGTCTGGGTCTCTGTCCCTGCAAGGGTCGTGAGGCAAATGAGGGAAACTTGGGACCGTCCCTTATACGGGGCTGTTTGGGCTCCCGGGCTCCCTTCTCCCCTCATTCTCTGCTCGGGGCTGCAGTGGCTCCAAGGAGTCCCCCCTGCCCCTCTCCAGGCTCTTGAGGCTCCCGCCAATGGCGGCGCTCCCCCCTCTCTGGGCTCCCCACTTTGGGCTCCTGGGGAACACAGGGCTCTGCTCCTCCAGGCTGCCTCCTCGTCAGCCACCACCGGCACCCCCTGATGTCCCCCCAAGGGGCCTTTTCCGCTCAGCCTTGGACTGCTTCATTCTCCAAACATCCCGCCAAAAACCCCAACCCAGGGACCCCCCGGGATATCTGGGCCCAGCTCCCCCTCCCCACTCACCGGCGTGATGGGGGGGCGATGATCCCACAGGTGGGGGCTGCGAATTCAGGCACGGATCGAGAGAGCTGTTCTGTCTGCTCAGCCTTGATCCGCCTTTGTCCCTCCTCTTCCTCTTCCTCCCACTCCTCCTCTGTCTTATCCCCACCTCCTTCTCCTCCTCCATCCCTTCTCCCTATCCCTCTCCACCCTCACCCCGCCTCCTTCACTCCTGTTTCTCCTCCCACTCCTCGTCTTCCATCCCCCACCCCTTTTCCTCCTCTGTGTTATCCCCACCTCCTTCTCCTCTTCCATCCCGCCCCTTCTATTCCTTCTCATCCTCCTCCTCCCTAACCCCGCCTCCTTCTCCTCTTTCCATCACTGCTCTCCCTCTGCCTTCATCCCTCCTCTTCCACTTCCGCCTCCCCCTCCTCCTCCCCGCTCCCTGCCCTTTCCTCCTCCTCCTCCTCCCCCAGCAGAGCCACACCCTCAGTGCCCCGTTCCTGCAGCCCGCGGCAGGAGCGGGGATGGAGCCGGGACAGGTTGGGATGGGCAATGCGGGGCTCTCGGCTGTTCCCAGCTGCTGTGGGCAGCGGGGAACCCAGCCCGGGCCAAAGGAGAGGCAAACTGGGCAAACTGGGGGCTGCACATCCAAACTGGGCCTTGCTGGGGACCCAGCCTGGGCACTGCCAGCCCTTGGGGCTCCGCTTGGCACATCCACCAGGGGGGGACGCACACAGGGCTGGGGGATCCCAGCAGTGGCAGCACTGCCAGGGACTGGGCTGGACTGGGATTGTACTGGGAGCGACTGGGACTGTACTGGGCTTTTACAGATATCATACTGGGATCGTACTGGGAGTGACTGGGACTGTATTGGGCTTTGTCCTGGTTTAGGACAAATTAGGGGAAATCTCCAAAAGGGAGCCCCCCAAACAAAACAAACCTCCAACCACCCCTCCCCCAACACCGGGTTCGGGAAGGAATTTCTCGGAGGAGCAAAGTGGAAAACAAAACCTATTTATTTACAAGTAACAAAAGAACACTCCCCAACACAAGAAAAGAAAAGAAAACAGACTGCGTTGTGAGGGCGTCAAGCTTCTCTCGCAAGCTCCAGGTGTCCTGGATGGCTCAGGTCAGGTCCGGAGCCGGTCCAGTATCTTCAGGGGAGAGTAAGAAAGAGGGAACAAAAGAAAAGGAAAAAAAAAAACATCGCAAAAAGCAGAAAGCAAGCAAGCAAAGCGGCTAGCCAAGCCAAGCAGCCAAAAGCCAAAAGCAAAAAAAGGCCTGGTCAAACACTCCCCCCCTCTCTTCCCCGCCCCGCCGCAGCAAGACAGCCGAGCGGGGGGAAGAGAGAAAAGGCACAGCTGCCAGACACAACACATGATATTGGGATAAAGGCTGTCAACCCACGACACTCCACCCCTTATCCCATATCGTGAATATACAATAAAAACTTTCATTTCACTTACTCACACCTTTGACGCTTACACATTCCTCTCATCTTACTTGCTCAGACCTTTGACACTTACAGTTTCCTTCTGTCCTACATTCAACAAACAATGACATTCATATATGAGTCTCATCCCACAATCAGGTCTCCCTGAGGCACACACCGTGTTGTTCCATCTTTCTGCATTATCCACCATGTATAACCTGGTCCTTGAGCAAAGACAATCCCACGGATGGGTTTGTCTGTACTCGAGGCAGAGTTGATCCATACTGTCTTTCCCAACAAACCTCTGACATGGGCCACTGGGGCTTTATCCCCATCTACTATATTAAGGAGCTCAGACTGAGCAGGACCTGCTCGGTTGGTGGAACCTCGAGTGTTAACTAACCAGGTAGCCTTTGCCAAATGCTGCTCCCAGTTTTTTAAAGACCCCCCACCCAATGCTTTTAAGGTGGTTTTTAACAATCCATTATACCTTTCCACTTTCCCTGCAGCTGGTGCATGATAGGGGATATGGTATATCCACTCGATGCCATGTTCCCTAGCCCAAATATTAATCAGATTGTTTTTAAAATGAGTCCCATTATCGGACTCAATTCTCTTGGGAGTACCGTGCCTCCAAAGGACCTGCTTTTCAAGGCCCAAGATAGTGTTACGGGCTGTAGCATGAGACACAGGGTAGGTTTCCAACCATCCCATGGTGGCTTCTACCATGGTTAGTACATAGCGCTTGCCCTGGCGGGTCTGAGGCAGTGTGATGTAATCAATCTGCCAGGCCTCCCCGTATTTGTACTTAGACCACCGCCCCCCATACCAGAGGGGCTTCACCCGCTTGGCCTGCTTGATGGCAGCGCACGTCTCACAGTCACGAATAACCTGAGAGATACTGTCCATGGTTAGATCCACCCCTCGGTCTCGTGCCCACTTATAGGTGGCATCTCTACCCTGGTGGCCTGAGGCATCATGGGCCCATCGTGCTAAGAATAACTCTCCCTTATGCTCCCAGTCGAGATCTATCTTCAACTCCCCTATCTTTGCAGCCTGATGTACTTGCTGGTTGTTTTGCTGCTCTTCATTAGCTCTACTTCTGGGGACATGGGCATCTACATGGCGAACCTTCACAGGTAACTTCTCAAACCGAGTAGCGATATCTTTCCACTCTTCCGCAGCCCAAATTGGTTTTCCTCTTCGCTGCCAGTTCGCCTCTTTCCATCTCTTCAGCCATCCCCATAGAGCGTTGGCTACCATCCAAGAATGGGTGTACAAATAGAGCCTTGGCCACTTCTCTGTCTCTGCAATACCTAGGGCCAGTTGAATAGCTTTGATTTCAGCATTTGACTGGATTCGCCTTCTCCTTCAGTAGCCTCTGCAACTCGTCGAGTGGGACTCCATACAGCTGCTTTCCACCTCCGTTTCATCCCTATGACGCGACAAGAACCATCGGTGAATAGAGCGTAACGTGTTTCTTCTGCTGGCAACTGATTGTATGGCGGAGCTTCCTCAGCCCGGGTCACTGGCTCTTGTTCCTCATCCGCGACACTAAAGCTTTCACCTTCAGGCCAATTTGTAATTATTTCCAGGATCCCAGGGCGATTTAACTTCCCAATTCGAGCGCGCTGTGTAATGAGGGCAATCCACTTACTCCAAGTAGCATTGGTGGCATGGTGGGTAGAGGGAACCTTTCCTCTGAACATCCATCCCAGCACCGGTAGTCGGGGTGCCAGAAGAAGTTGTGCCTCTGTACCAATCACCTCCGAGGTGGCTTGGACTCCTTCATAGGCGGCCAAGATTTCTTTTTCTGTTGGGGTATAGTTATCTTCAGACCCCCTGTAGCTCCGACTCCAAAATCCCAATGGTCGGCCTTGGGTCTCGCCAGGCACCTTCTGCCAAAGGCTCCAGGACAGACCATGGCTCCCGGCTGCAGAGTAGAGCACGTTCTTCATATCTGGTCCCGTCATGACTGGACCAAGGGCTACAGCATGAGCGATCTCCTGCTTGATCTGGATGAAAGCTTGCTGCTGCTCAGGGTCCCAGTGGAAGTTGTTCTTCTTGCGGGTAACCAGATAAAGGGGTCTCACAATCTGACTATACTCAGGGATGTGCATCCTCCAGAAACCTATAGCACCTAAGAAAGCTTGTGTTTCCTTCTTATCAGTTGGTGGGGACATAGCAGTGATTTTGTTAATAACATCCGCAGGAATCTGACGCCGTCCATCTTGCCACTTCACCCCCAAGAACTGAATTTCTCGGGCAAGTCCCTTGACTTTGCTCTTCTTAATGGCAAATCTGGTTTCCAAGAGAATATGAATCATCTTCTCTCCTTTCTCGAACACTTCTATTGCTGTGTTCCCCCAAACAATGATATCATCCATATATTGTAAATGTTCTGGAGCCTCACCCTCTTCTAGTGCAGCCTGGATCAGTCCATGACAGATGGTAGGACTGTGTTTCCACCCCTGGGGCAGTCGGTTCCAGGTATACTGCACTCCCCTCCACGTAAAAGCAAACTGAGGCCTACATTCGGCTGCCAGAGGGATGGAGAAAAACGCGTTAGCAATATCGATGGTCGCGTACCACTTTGCTGCCTTGGACTCCAGCTCGTACTGCAGTTCCAGTATGTCCGGTACAGCCGCACTCAGTGGTGGAGTCACTTCATTCAAGGCACGATAGTCCACAGTCAGTCTCCATTCTCCGTCAGATTTTCGCACAGGCCAGATAGGGCTGTTGAAGGGTGAGTGGGTTTTACTGACCACCCCTTGGCTCTCCAGCTCTCGGATCATTTTGTGGATGGGGATCACGGCATCTTGATTCATCCGGTACTGCCTGTGGTGCACTGTTGAGGTGGCAATTGGCACTCGTTGCTCCTCTACCTTCAAGAGTCCTACTGCAGATGGGTTCTCTGATAGTCCAGACAAGGTATTCAATTGTTTAATACCCTCTATCTCCACTGCAGCTATTCCAAAAGCCCACCTGAATCCCTTAGGACCTTTGTAATAGCCATTCCGGAGGAAGTCTATGCCCAAAATACACGGAGCCTCTGGACCAGTCACAATCGGATGTTCCTGCCACTCCTTCCCAGTCAAGCTCACCTCAGCTTCCAACAAAGTCAACTGTTGTGATCCTCCCGTCACTCCAGCAATGGAAACAGGTTCTGTCTCCACGTGTTCCGATGGCATTAAGGTACACTGTGATCCAGTGTCAACCAATGCTTCATAGTCTTGTGGCTCTGATGTGCCAGGCCATCTGATCCACACCTTCCAGAAAACCCGGTTCTCCCGTGCCTCTTCCTGGCTGGAGGCAGGGCCCCTCTAAGCCAGATTGTCCTTCTTTCCTTGGGCATATGCCTTAGAAGTTCCTTCAAGGGGATCGGACATGTCATTGTCATCAGCATACTTAACATCTCGGCTACGAGCGACCGGAGCTGCTATCCTTTTGGTGATACTTTCTCTTTTCTTCAAATCACGTACCCATTGTGCCAAAGCAGCGGTGGGTTTTCCATCCCATCTCCTCATGTCTTCTCCAGACTCACGCAGAAAAACCCATAACTCAGCCCGTGGGATGTACCTTCTCTCCCCATCAAAGGAGCACCAGCGTTGGACACCAGGGTCTCTAATTTGTACAGCTGAGATTTGAATAAGGTCCTCCCTAATCTCTTCCCAGAGTTTCTTATGATTCTCCTCTATTTTGTCCTCTAGTTTCTGCAGTCAGGTTTCCACTGCTGCAATTCTGGCATGAGTTGGGCCATGCACAGCATCTGCATACGCTCGAAGCTTCTTTGCCATATCGAGCACAGTCTCATATGTATCATCCCGCTTCATTATTGCTAGGGCAGAAGCGTATTCAGGTGGCCCAAGTCGCACAAGTTTCCTCCACATTACAGGTGTGCATGGTACCAGGTCCGGATTCCTAGTTGTTGTATCATCTGAGAAAATAAGCTCTGCCACCACCATCTCTCTCAGGCATTGGATCCCCTGTTCTATGGTCTTCCACCGTGTCTGCTGCATATAGAGATCATCTGTACACAGGTATCGTTCTGCTACGCTTCTTAGGACCCGTTCCCAGAGGCTGTGAGGGTTAGCCCCCCTCATCATACCTTGATCGATGACAGGATCATGTGACAGGGATCCCAAATGCCTCGCTTCAGTACCATCCAAAATTGTAACCTCCCCTGCAGCATCCCAAAGTCGGACTAACCAACTAATTATAGATTCGTCAGGTTGTCGTCTGTAATCCTTTCTTAGGTCTCTGAGGTCCTTCAGAGAAAAGGAGTCAATATTAGCTCCAGATTCTGTGCCCCTTGATGTGGCCTCTGATTTTGGTGAGGGTCCTTCTCCCGCATCATCATCATCATCCTCCACCTTTCGATCAGTTTTGCCTTTACACTTTCCACCTCTTGTATTAGCTGCAACAGCCATGGTTTGGGGCCTGTTGTCTGATTCAGCTGCTAGCCTGGAGCCTGGGATGTTAGCTGCAGCCTGGGTCACTGGGATAGTAACTAACTTATCTCCCTGTTCCCTTTCTGCTATCTGTTGCTCCACAGTATCTAGCAGAGTACAGTAAACAAACGCCAAGGCCCAGCTCACTGCAGTAACCCTTTCTTCCTTAGTATTACCATGGCACTTCTCCCTCAAATACTTTGCCACCTTGACTGGATCCTGAATTTGATCAGATGGAAAGTCCCAGTCTATAGGATCGGAAAATTCCTTTAAAGTCTGGCCCATATCCTCCCATTTCCCACTCCAGTCAAGATTTTTCCTGCTTTGTTTTACTCCTAAGTTAGGAGTGTCTCTAACCCCTCTAGAAGTCTCAGTCTTCATTTTATACACACTCCAGACAGTATAGAAAAGGCTTAATAAATTAAATGCCAGAAAGATGGTTTCTTTCAAACTCAGGGGAAATTCAGTATTTTCTAATAGAGATGTCAACAATTTGGAGGACAAGAAGGAAGACAAAGGCTGAAAAGCCCCTTCCCCTTCTTCTCCCCAAACAAACTGAGTATACAGCCATAACAACAATCCATACGTTCCTGAAACAAAGTCCAGCATTTTTATCCGACACATCATCACACATAAGAGCAGCACAATGACTATTCTGGTTAGTCCCCCCCGCTTACAAAAGCTACTTATTAGGGACAACATCAGAGCTATTTTTGGGTAAGGAAATAACCCCACGGACCACAAAAGTATTAAAACTTCAAAAACCCCTAGGGACCAGAAATACCGGCAAGCTTCCACTCCAAATGACATTATGAATCACCAATATGCCCACAAAATAACCAAAACCAAAATATTATTGTTATAGGGGGTTTTTTCCACAGTTTTTTGGCCTCCGTTTCCCGGCCAATGCACCAAAAGATATACTGTCCTGGTTTAGGACAAATTAGGGGAAATCTCCAAAAGGGAGCCCCCCAAACAAAACAAACCTCCAACCACCCCTCCCCCAACACCGGGTTCGGGAAGGAATTTCTCGGAGGAGCAAAGTGGAAAACAAAACCTATTTATTTACAAGTAACAAAAGAACACTCCCCAACACAAGAAAAGAAAAGAAAAGAAAAGAAAAGAAAAGAAAAGAAAAGAAAAGAAAAGAAAAGAAAAGAAAAGAAAAGAAAAGAAAAGAAAAGAAAAGAAAAGAAAAGAAAAGAAAAGAAAAGAAAAGAAAAGAAAAGAAAAGAAAACAGACTGCGTTGTGAGGGCGTCAAGCTTCTCTTGCAAGCTCCAGGTGTCCTGGATGGCTCAGGTCAGGTCCGGAGCCGGTCCAGTATCTTCAGGGGAGGGTAAGAAAGAGGGAACAAAAGAAAAGGAAAAAAAAAACATCGCAAAAAGCAGAAAGCAAGCAAGCAAAGCGGCTAGCCAAGCCAAGCAGCCAAAAGCCAAAAGCAAAAAAAGGCCTGGTCAAACACTCCCCCCCTCTCTTCCCTGGCCCGCCGCAGCAAGATGGCCGGGGGGGGGGGGGGGGGAGGAGAGAAAAGGCACAGCTGCCAGACACAACGCATGATATTGGGATAAAGGCTGTCAACCCACGACAGGCTTGTACTGGGATCATGATGAGACTGCCCTGCGTTTCTACTGGCATCATACTGGGATCGCACTGACATTCCAGAGCAGACTGTGCTTGCACTGATGGATACTGGGATCATACTGAGAGTGAGCAGGAGCCTGCAGGGGACACTTGAGACCATGTTATGGGGAAATGGGATATACTGGGAGTTACTGGCATTATACTGAGAGTGACTGGCAGTAGCTGTGAGCAACTGGGAAGAACTGGGATGCATGCTGGGGGTGATTGGAAAGATCTGTGCTTGTACTGGGATTAATTTGGATCATGCTGGAGGTGACTGGGATCATACTGGCAGTGAGTGCCACTACACTGAGGCTGACTGAGAGTGGTTGGGAGCAAATGGGATCCTGCTGGAAGGAACTGGGCCTGACTGGGAACATGCTGGAAGGAACTGGGCTACACTGGGAGATACTGGGAGTGACTGGAACAAAAGTGAGGGTGAAAGAGAGAAACTGGAACCATGTGGAGCACAACTGGTTCATACTGGCAGGGACTGGGAGCACACTGGGATCATCTTTGGATCATACTGGGAGGGACTGGACTAATACTGGGAGTGTCTGAGAGTGACTGGGACCATACCCTGCACATCATCCCCCATACTGGGCCTGACTGGGAGCACGCTGGGAGCACGCTGGGAGCAAATGGCATCATACTGGGACTGACTGGGCTGATGCAGGAAGCAACTAGAACCATGATGGAGACAGGTGGGACCATACTGGGAGTGATTGGAAGTTTCTGGGATTATACCTTGACCATACTGGGAGGGCTGGCATGTGACTGAGATCAAACTGGAGCTTACTGGGACCATATTGGTGTTGAAAGGGAGCACCTGGGATCACAGTTTGGGCTACTGGGAGCAACTGAGAGAAACTGGGATGATGCTGCAAGCAAACTGGAGAAACTGGGAATGATGGGATGTACGCTGGAGGCAACTGGGATATGCTGGGCATGACTGAGATCATACTGGGACAAAAAGCACCTTACTGGGAACACTGGGAGTGTCTGGGAATGACCATGAACATGCTGAGGGCAACTGGGATATACTGGGAGTGTTTGTAATCATACTGGTGATCACTGGGAACATTCTGGTGGCAACTGGGAGTGAGTGAGAGTGACCAGGTCAACACTGGGGGCAACAGGGCATGACTGGGACCATGCTGGGAGGGACTGGGATCACATGGGGAGTAACGGGGGTGATACAAGGGACAACTGGGTTCAACTGGGATCACACTGGGAGCAACTGAAACCATGCTGGGGGCAACTGGGATTATACTGAGAGCCACTGGGATTACAGCAGGTAAGAATGGATCCTGACTGGGGGGTACTGGGAGCTACTGGGCCCATATTGAGAGGAAAATGTGGACACATTGGGAGAAACTGGAATCAACTGGAAAGTCCTGGAACCATCCTGAGAGTACTAAGGACACAACTGGGGCAACTGGGATCATACTGGGAGCAACTGGGACTACAATTTGGGCAACTGCCAGAAACTGGTATCATGCTAGAGGCAAGTGAGAGTTACTGGAAAAGACTGGGATCATTCTGAGGGAACCAGAACCTTACTGGGCCAACTGGGATATACTGGGAATGTTTGTGACCATACTGGGAGGAATTGGGACCACAGTAGGAACAGCTGGGACTTGCTGGGGGCAAGTGGGAGTGAGTGGGACTGGGACTATTCTAGAGACAACTGGGATCATACTGGGAGGAACTGGGAACAAATGGAACTATTCTGGCAGCAGGACCCAGGACAGCCCGGGGGAAGAACAACCCTGAGCCCCAGCTGGGCCAGTTCCCCCAGGTCACTCCCAGCATGGACCCTGTGGCTCCCAGTCTCCCCCATGATGGTCCCAGTCACTTCCAGTTACACTCAGTATCATCCCAGTATTATCCCAGTCACTCCCAGTATGATCCCAGCACGGTCTCAGGTGTTCCCATTCACCTCTACTATAGTTCCAGTCACTCCCACTATGGTTTCAGTCCTTCCCAGTGTGACTCCAATATGAACCAAGTCACTCTTAGTACGGTGCCATTTGCCACCAGTATGATTCCAGTCACTCCCAGATACTCTCAGTATTATTCCAGTAATTTCCTTTATGGTTCCTCTGTGATCCCAGTAACTCTCAGTTACTCCCAGTATATCCCAGCTGTCCCTAATGTGTTTCCACTCACTCCCAGATGCTCCCAGTAGCTTTCCAGCATGATTCCAGTTGCTCATTACCATTCCCAGTCATCTCCAGCATGATTCCAGTTACTTCCTGTATATCCTAGTTGTCCCAACATGGTCCCAGTTGCCCTCAGCCTGCTCCCAGTCACTTCCAGTGTGATCCCACAATGATCCCAGTCACCCTCAGTGTGGTGCCAGTTGGTCCCAGTTCTCCCCAGTCTAATCTCAGTTTCCTCTAGCACACACCCAGTCACTCCCAGTATGATCTTACTCTGATGCCATGATGATCCCAGTTGCTGCCAGCATGGTTCCATTTGCTCCCAGTCTGATCCCAGTTGCTCTCAGTGCCCCCTAGTGCAATATCCATGGGTCTCTAGGCTTATTGTAATCCAGAGCCGGCCCGCTCAATACTAAAGTCCACACAGAATCGCATGAACGAGACAAAAGACGAGGAGCGCCCTCTGCCACGTGGAGATGAGTATCCAGTTTATTAGCTTGTCCAGGGACACTTATGAGGTCAGTGGCCACCAGGTAGCAAAGAGGCAGAGCCTCACCTGCGGTAGGGTTTTATGCCCCAGGTGATGGGGGCAGGGAAAGAGGACCGTGGCCAATGGGATAACACTGGAGAAGGGCAAGGGGAGGGACCACCCATGGGGCAGACCACCAGGGATACAGAGACCGGCGGGGCGGTGGTGAGGGAGGAACCATGTGACCCAATAACATATTTTCCCAACACCCAGTGCAAACAACTAAACAACTATTTAGTGCAATACCACACACTAACATAGACCCAGTCACTCCAAGTATGATCCCAATATGAATCCACTCTGATCCCAGTCTCCCCCAGCATGGTCCCAGTCAATCTCAGTTGCCCCCATTGTAGACTCAGTCACTGCCAGTTGTTCCACGTGCCCATGGCTGATATTGGGTTTCCACCTCCAAAATTCCCTATATCAAAAGACTGCTCCGAGACAAAATCTGCCATTCATGACAAGTCTGGATGGCCTTGGCCTAGTGAGGCTCTCACCTGCCTTCCAAACACTGGGGCTCTGTGTTATGGAAAAGAACTGTCCTTCTCAGCTAAATGGCCATGGTCAAATTTGGGTTCTACCTAAAAAATTCCCTGTTGTGAAAGAGTGAAAGAGATTGTTGGCTCAAAACATTTTGTGTGTGAGGGAGGAAGGGGCAGGTCCAGCCTTGCCCTGCCCTGTAACCCCAGCCCTGCCCTGCCCTGTGACACCAATCCCCCCAGAGCCTCTATCCCAGCCCAGCAGTGTCTGCCAGTGCCTGGCACAGCACAGGCAATGCTCCACAGCCACCTCTGCAGCCCCAGCCCAGCTCCTGAGGGACCAAATGAGCCCAAGCCCCACCTGGGAGAAGGGCCCAGGAAGACCAAGGGGTATTGAAGGCTGACCACAAGGCAAGCACACATCTTGACCCTACCTCCTCTTGGAATTTCCATCTGAACAGTGCTGGAATCCAGGAGTTGGAAGCTGTGTGTGCTTCTTTGTATCTTTTTATGTCTTTCTTTCAAATTCCCTCTTCTTGCAAATTTTTATTAACTTAAAATTGAACAGGCTTAGAGTTTCTGAAATTGAATGGGCCAAGTTAATGTTATGAGAAGTTTTTTGTGTTGATTGAATGTCATTTTAAACCTTTCGCCAAAGTGTCTTGAATTTTCTAAAGTTCCCAGTAAAGGCTGTTTGGTTGTTTTGAGCTCCTGAGAATCTCTTGTTGGTATTTCTCCAGGGAGTCCAACTCAGAGCACACAAACAATTGTAATTCCTTTGAAATGCCTCCTTGAGAGAATTGTTTGGGGGATGGGAGTCAGAGCTTGTCTGTCCTGCTTGGCACAGCCCAGGCAGGGCTTTCCCAGCCACATTCCACACTCCATTGCCCAGCTGGAGCCGCTGGTGCCTCTGAGTTGTGCTGCCCCAGCCCCAGGGACGCTCTCCTTGTCTGCCCATTCCCCCACGGTCTCTGGGCAGGGATGGCCTCAGTGGGGGCTGCTGACATCCTCAGCACCTTGGAGGCTGCTGCTGAATTTTCCTGCTCCAGAGGCTTGTTCAGCCTTCAGCTCTTCAGAGCAGGAATTCAGTGTCCCAGGGCTCATTGACATTCAGAACACCTTAACAAGCCAAGCCTCTGGGAATAATTTGATTTCAGTTTCCAAATAATTTGTAGTTAAGTAGATCTCAGTAGTGTATTCAAATTGAATACAATATATTTAAATTAAAGAAAGTAAGAAAAGATTTTTAGGTCCTGTTTTGGTTTTTTTTCCTATTAATAAATTCATATGTGCAGTCTCCAATTGACATTGTATCCATGTACCTCTTCATGCAGTTTGAATGGATATGAAAATCAAGACCCTTCATAGCTGACAATCCATCAGACTCTGTCCCTACCCCCATCCCACCATTTCCCCCATCCAAGCCCTGGGACTCAGAGCAGGACTCCTTGTGCAAATCTGAGCTCCTTCCAGCCCAGGCTGTACCTGCAGCTTTCAGCTCCTTGGCTCCAACTCCCACCTGCTTTCCTTGGAGAAGGAGCTGCCCGAGACACAGAGGGATGTTCATTTATTGTCAGCCAACAAAGCCAAGGGAAGGCACAGCTCCATCAAATGCAAAAGTCATTCTTCTCCCTGGCTCTGCCCTGCCCCTGATCCCCACAGCCTGTCCTGTTTCCTGCATCCCTGCATTGCCAGGGACTTTCTGGGACAAGGGAGCTCTGCTCTGGGGATGGAGGGAGATGCAAGAACCACAACTGGGGTGGGAGCCACAACTCATCAGGTTTGTGTCCTTTGGGGGTCAGGAACTGATGAGACTCAGAGGCACAGAAAGTTTCTCTTCATGGCCAACAGACTATAGTTGAACAGGACACAGTTTAATAACAATCACAGCTCTTCCCTGAGCAATGTGCAACATCCCAGCAGTGTCTGATGATTCTGCCCCAGGGACTGATGGCATTTGTGCTCCCTCAGGTTCATGTCCCCACACAAGCAGCATGGGGGTGCTCCCCCTGGTGTGTGCAATGCAAACAGGGGCTGCTGAGCCAGTGCTGCCGTGTCTGTGCCTGCAAGGCTGGGGCACCTGTGTGAGCTGGGGGAGAGGCCAGGGCTGCAGAGGGGGGATGTTGTTGGCAGCTCCATGAGGACGCTCTGGGACGCTGCCCTGGGCTGTGCAGCGCACTGGGGATGGATCATCCCCTGCTCTGCTGCTCCTTCCTGTCTGCCCCAGGGCCCTTGCAGAGCCACAGCCATGCTGTTTGCCCCCAGCCTGCCCACGGCCAGCCTGGGGCTGCTCACGGGGGTTTTCTGTGCTGAGCATTGGCCTGGGCGTGTTCTTGAGAGAGCCTGGGCAAGGAGCCTGGAGCCCCCAGGCCCTGGCCTGAGGCATCAGCACTGCCCCAGCAGTGCCCATGGCCTGTCCCTGCTGCAGCCCCGGCACTGCCACCCCCAGGGCTGTGCCCAGCCCCGAGAGCACTCAGGCCCTACAGCAACACCAGGGCCACCAGGGCAGCGGGGCAGGGCCATGCAGCAGCACTGGCAACACCAAGTGCTGCTGCTGCTGGGCACAGCTGCTGGGCCAGCCCTGATCTGCCCCCAGCTCTGCACACGGACATTGCTGCTGGAGCTCCAGAGAAGGCAACAAAAGGGCATCTCTGCAGAAAACTCTGCTGGGAGATGCTTTAATTCCTTTAAAGGCATCGAGAGTGCAGTGCCTCATTGACACAGTCTGTGGCCACAGGGAGGGAGGAAAGAAACAAAATGAGAAATAGCACAAGCAAAGATATTTATTTTTGGACAATGTGAAAAAGTATAAGAAAAGAACAAACCCCAAAACCAGACCAAGAAGAAGTATCAAAGCTGACTTTTATTACAAGGGCTTTGCAGACACTGGCCAGCAGTTTAATGTTTCTGAAACCATCGAGTCATCAGTCTCCACACTGCAACTTTTAGCTCCTGGGTCCTCAGGCTGTAGATGAGGGGGTTCAGAGTTGGAGGCACCACCGAGTACAGAATTGACAGGGCCAGATCCAGGGATGGGGAGGACATGGAGGGGGGCTTCAAGTACAAAAATGCACTAGTGCTGATGAACAGGGAGACCACAGCCAAATGAGGAAGGCAGGTGGAAAAGGCTTTGTGCTGTCCCTGCTCAGACGTGATCCTCAGCACAGCCCTGAAGATCTGCACATAGGAGAAAACTATGAATAAAAAACAGCCAAAACCTAAAAAAAAACTTATGACAAGAAGCCCCAGATCTCTGATGTTTGAATGTGAGCAGAAGAGCTTGAGGATCTGTGGGATTTCACTGAAGAACTGGCCCAGGGCATTGCCATGGCACAGGGGAAGGGAAAATGTATTGGCTGTGTGCAGCAGAGCATTGAGAAGGGCACTGGTCCAGGCAGCTGCTGCCATGTGGGCACAAGCTCTGCTGCCCAGGAGGGTCCCGTAGTGCAGGGGTTTGCAGATGGACACGTAGCGGTCATAGCACATGATGGTCAGGAGGGAAAATTCTGCTGAGATGAAAAAAGCAAAAAAAAATAGCTGTGCAGCACATCCTGTGTAGGAGATGGTGCTGGTGTCCCAGAGGGAATTGTGCATGGCTTTGGGAACAGTGGTGAAGATCATGCCCAGGTCGCTGAGGGCCAGGTTGAGCAGGACGAAGAACATGGGCGTGTGCAGGTGGTGGCCGCAGGCTACGGCGCTGATGATGAGGCCGTTGCCCAGGAGGGCAGCCAGGGAGATGCCCAGCAAGAGGCAGAAGTGCAGGAGCTGCAGCTGCCGCGTGTCTGCCAATGCCAGCAGGAGGAAGTGCCTGATAGAGCTGCTATTGGACATTTCCGGGAGCTGGACATGGGGATCTGTATAAAATGTAATCATGTAATAGTTGTGTTTGAAGAGGACTTTATATATCCTAGCACAGCCTGGGGGAACTTTCCCCCCACTGCCTGCCCAGGGCTCTGCTGCCTGGAGCTGTCCCTGCCAGCAGCTGCTCCCTGTGCCCAGGGCTGGGCCCTGCCAGTGCTGCCAGAGCCCAGCCCAGCCCTGGGAGCTCAGCTCTGCCCTGCAGACACCTCCCAGCTCAGGCACTGCCCAGGGGCTGCTCTGGCTCTGCAGGCTCTAATGGCAACATGAGAGCAACCCTCAGGAGGCTGTAAAAGTAACATTGGTGCTGCCTTAAGGGACCCTGTGCTGATTTCTGTCACTGCCTGATTTATTCAGATCTGTGAGAAATTTTTGTTTTAGTTTTCTGAACATGAACCAAGAGATGAATATCTATGGGAAATTTTCCATCCAGGCAAGTAGAATTAGGTAGGGCAGTAGGTTAAAGAAAGAGGATTTTCCCTTTTATGCAGCACCTGCCTTGCTGTGCTCCCTGTATAATCTATTTGGAAGTGTTCTGCAGTTAAATGCCACACTGGGAGCAGTCCTCAACAATGTAGCATCCTCACCACACAAGAAGAACACTTCCAAACCTTACCAGCTGTCTCCTGCCACCCAGATCTTGTCCCCCAGTGCTGGGAGCAGCTGCCAGGGCTGGCTGAGAACTGTCCCTGGCAGGCAGCAGAGTCCCTGCCCCAGCACAGCACCCTGGGCTGCAGGACCCTGCTCTGCAGGACAGCCCTGGGCACCCCTGGCTGCCCTGCACAAGAGACAATCAGAGAATACACTCACAGGTGCTGTAGGTATTGGGATGTTCCAGCTTTGGGAGATCACTCCAGGAGCTGCAGCTGCATTTTCCTGCAGCCAGAGGTTCCTGTGCCAAGGGCTGGCAGTGATTCTGCCCCAGGCACTTCTCAGCACCTTCCCAGCCCTGACTGATTGAAGCTCTCTGTGCCTCTGTGCTGTGCCTGGCGTGGCTGCACGCTGTGCCTCAGCCCTGCTGGGCTGGCAGAAGAGCTGCTCATCAAGAGAAATGTGCTTTTGAAGTTCTTCTTGCTTACCAGGAGCTGCCTGTGTGCCAGGAGCCCAGCCCAGCTCAGCAGCACAGACACAGCACAAGGACTTTATTGAGCCTCTGGGGCTTTGTGCTCAGGCCTTGAACATCAGTCCCTGAGAGGGAGCTGAAGAAACCTCTCCAGAACTCCAAGTCAGAATCCAACTCCAAAGTTTCTTGGACTTTTAATGGGTCCCACTGAGGGGCACGACTGACAAAGTGTCCCCAGGCCCCAGGCAGAGCAGAGAACTGGAGGCAGTGATGACAGGTGGGGACATAGAGAAGCCAAGTCTTGGTGCCCTTGGGCACAGCAGGGTCTGTGCCACCAAGGGCTGTGAGGAGACACCTTGTCCTGAGGCCCTGGGGCCTCCTGGCACAGCCCCAGCCAGGCTGGGCACTGTCAGCCCCTTGTCCTGCCCTCAGCATCCCCCCTAGCCCACATCCCAGTGGCCTCAAGGATCTGCTGGAAGGAGTCCCTGGGGAGCCTTGCTCAGGAATGGCCCTGGGGGCTCCTGAATGCTCCCTGCAGCGATTGCAGATTTTTCAAAGAACTTTCGGTTTGGCTTTTGCCTTGGAGTCTCTGAGAGGTTTGTGCAATCATTGCCTCCAATTATCTGCTGTAATTATTCCCTGGAGAGGCTTTGTCAGTAACAACACTCACTGGGGCTCATTAATACTTCAGGGTACGTCACTTATTTTTAGGTACTCGGTCTTTCCCTTTTATACAGACTCTGTGAGAGGTTTGTGCAATCATGGCCCCAATTATCTGCTTTAACGAGTCCATGGAGAGCTTTGTACTGACACTCAGTGGGGCTCATTAATACTTTGAGATACTCAAGGTTTTTAAGGTACTTTATGGATTTAAGAATACTTTTAGGTACTTTTAAGGATTTTCCTTCCCAAACTGAGTCTCTGAGAGGTTTTTGTTCCATTCTGGCCTCCAATTCTCTCCTCCAAGGAGTCCATTAGGAGCCTGTGTTGGGTATCTTCCCCCTTTCTGTTTTACAGCAAAGATGGAACTGAAATAATTTTATAAGGCTTTCTTAAAGCATCCAAACAAACATGGAAAAACTAACAATACAACAACAGCCACTAAGAGAATTAATAGTCCTCTTTTAGCCAGACCTCATCAAACCCTTTTGTCCCTTGGATTGGAAGAGTTTATTCAACCAGCCTTTGTTTTCCACTTGAAGCTTCTTGAACTCTTCCTTCAGTGCCTGAATGCTCTTGTGGATTGACTCGCTGTGGCTGGAGAGGCTCACGCAACACATGCCCTCAGACTCTACACATCCATGCTCATCTGTCCAGAGTAAAACCTCTATCGCTGTTCTGCAAGGTGGCACGTCAGATGGTCTCTATGTCTGAGTTCAGGTCACTCCATGTCAGGGAGGTAGCATTGGTTTGCTTACCTAACAGGCACCCAAGATGGTCTAATTGTCCTAAAGCTTTAGCTGCAGTCACATAAAGTAGTCCAAATTGGGGGTGCTACCATCCAATACCTGGATTAAAGCTTGCAAAGCCATCTCTTTGATATCATCCAATACTTCTCTGGGGATACCTGTTGCTTGATCATCTGGTAGGCTGTGTTGTCCTTCTTGAGCTAGATGGTTGATTGTCAATTCTGCCCTTGCCTCATTATTAGCATAGTCTGCTATTAATTGATTAAGTAAACACTTCCATCCCCCTTCCCACAGTTTGTATTCTGTAGGTGATAACAACATGGTCATAATATATTTTAAATCATAGGGAGTTAAGATATGTGCTGTAAACATTGCCCGCATTACGCCGTTAAACCAAGGTTTAAGTCCTTCCTCTGGTCTTTAGCTGCCCTACACAGATCCCTGATATCCCCGTAAACCAATGGCTGATACCTGGGATCCTGCCTCCTTCTTTCATAACATACCAGGGCAATGAGAAGTTTTGAGAATATTTGCCAGTCTCCTTCCTTAACTGCTTGTTTCCAGATCCTTTCCTAGGGGTCTTCTGGGGTTGAGTGTGGCTCTGGGGAATCCAAACTGTCTTCTGGGGAGAAAGAATAACTAGGAGCAGGAACTTTTGGATTAAAAATAGTGTGACCATCTGGCTTAGTATCTTTGACCATGGGGGTTACATTTTTGCCGGAGGGTTAGGCAAAGGGCGCTGCCATTTTGTCAGGTGTTGGGGAAGAAGGGCCTTGATTTAGGATGGTGGACTTCTGGGGTGGAATTCTGGAGGCATGGCCCAGGGTGAAGGTGGAATGATTGACAGTGGGGGTGTGACCCACAGTTTTGGGGGTGGAGTCTTGAGTTTCATCCATGACAGGAGAGAAGCTTGTGGTAGCAGGAAGTGGAGGAGCCAAGATGGAGGGAGGATGGTTGGGCTCCCAAGCCACATTCAGGCTCCTTCCATCTTGAGTCTCCAGGGCATGATGCTGCAAGACCGCACAGCCATTGCAATCTTGGACCATCATGGAAAGTCTGAGAAAGGCAGGTTTGAGGGGAGGTCCTGAGATTGGAGTGACCAACAGATTGAGTTTTCAACACGCTGCTTGCAGGTCAAGGGTGGTGTGGAAGATGGGGAGCATGTGGGATACAATGTGGTCCCTTTTGATCGAAAATTGTACAGTTTAACTCCCACAGAGTCCCAAAATTCAGTGGTATGGATTTCATCAGCAGAGGCATCTGGAAAATTTTTAATGATCCACCTCATGAGTGATTTTATTTGTTCTTTGAAAATATTTTGTCATGATCAGTGAGAATGAAAGCATCCGCATATGCTCCTTTCTACTTTGGACATCTGGCTGCCCATTTTTCTCTTTGCCTTATGGGGGAAGAGCCACCGGGACACATCAAATCAGTTATGGGATGTGGGTGTATATTGCAAAAACACAGTGGCAAAATGGGCAATAAATGTCTTCCATTTCCCCAAACCCATCTGCAATCCTGTGCAGATGAAACCGTTGTTGTCCCTGCTGATCCTGGGCAAGGTCCCTTGAAGCAATGATGAATCCACCGGGCCTGACACAATCCAAAATCCCATGGAGCACTGGCCTATCCATCAGCTAACCCCAGCTGACGTGACTGACACAGGGAGGCCTGAATATCATGGTCTCTGTTTGGGTGCCAAATGTCCCAATGAGAGTGGCTGCGACAAACCTCTCTGGTTCCCTGACTTCAGGGCGAGGGAGGCAAAAATGAAAAGGAGCAGGATCAATGGAGTTGTTTAAAATGAACTTTTTAATAACAGAGTGAAAAACAATAAACATGGAGAAGTCCAGCACAGTACAAGGGGCAGGATCCTAAAACTTGAGACAAAGTAGAAGCAACAACATAGACACTTGAGGCTAGAAAACCAGAACAATAACCATATAGAAGAAACAATAACCAATAAACCAATAGGGGAGTAGAACTTGGACAACTTAGCATAACAACACTAAAGGCTTATGGGGGATTTGTCAAGCTCACCCTAAGTTAAAAGAACAACTCCTAGGACTTCAAACTCACGCCCAGTTCTTCTGGGGTAAAATCTGACTGACTTTGAGTTACAGCTGGGCTAACTCTCACATTGCTGATTTGCACTGGCTCCTTGGGATCATGCAGCTCAACGGAGCCACAATGATGTCCTTGGTTCCATGAGGCCCCACAGTGTCACAATGGTCCCTTGGATCCATGGTGCTCTGAAGTGTCATAATGGCCCGTTCATTTCACAAGGCTCCCAGTGTTACATTGGTCTCCATAGGAAGGAAACCACGGAGCCCCATGTTTCAGGAGCTGATTAACGGCTGCCACCAAAGGGCAAGGGAAGCCTGACCTGTCTGTCCTGGCAGGTTTGCTTGGAGCAATCCTTGGATATTTGAAATTATGAATGTGGAATCCTAATTTTCGACATTTGTGCCTGGAGAAGAGTGATGTTTTTCTTCCATAAAAAGAAAAGCACAGAGCACTTTCTAGTGTTTGGGAAACAGGTCAGTACTGGCACTCAGGAATCAAAGACCAGCCTGTCTGGCACAAGTCTGTCCTGGCAACTTTTCTCTTGCAGCAATCCTTGGATACAAAGAAATTTGGAGGTGGAATCCAAGTTTTGGCCATAGATGCCTGGGGAAAATAGACAGTTCTTTTCCATAAAAAGAAAAGCCCAGAGCCCCAGTGTTTCAGGGGCAGATGGGAGTGGCCTTCCACATTCCAAGGTCAGTCAGACCTGTCAGGTGACTCCTGGGAGGCCAAGGCAGCCACACCTATTTCATGTTCCGTTGCTTCCACAGGGCCCTGCAGCGTCACAATGGCTCCTTGCTTCCATGAGGCCTTGCAGTGCCACAATGGTTTTCTTGCTTCCATGATGCCCTAAGGTGTCATAATGGCCCCTTGGTTAAACAAGTCCTTAAGGATCTTAATGGTCTCCAGGGTTCCACAAGGCCCCATGGTGCCATAATGGTCTATTGGTTCCATGAAGTTCCTCTGTGTCACCATGGCCCCTTGGTTCCATGGGCTCCAGTGGTGCCCCAATGATCCCCTTGGCTCCACAAGTTCCCACAGTGTCACAATCGCCCCTTCCTTCCATGAGACACTGCAGGGTCATGATGGCCCTTTGGTTCTGTGTGGGCCCACAGTGTCACAATGGTCTCCATGATTCTATGGGGCCTTGCAATGCCACAATACTCTCCATGGATCCACAATCCCCTCCAGGATCCCAATGACCTTTTGGTTCCACGAGGCCATAAAATGCAGCAATGGCCTCTTGGTTCCACAAAGCCCTGCTGCTTCACACTGGCCCCTTGGGACCATAAACCCCAACAGAGCCACAATGATGTCCTTGGCTCCATGAGGCCCCACAGTGTCACAATGGTCCCTTGGATCCACGGTACCCTGCAGAGTCACTACGATGTCCTGCATTTCACAAGGCCCCAAACTGTCACAATGATCTCCATGGTTCCTCAAGACTCCACAGTGTCACAATGGTCCCTTTGATCTATGGTACCCACAGTGTCACAATGATCTCCTTGGTTCCACAGGTCCCTACAGTGTAACAATGCCCTTTGGCTCCAAAACACCCCACAGTGTCAAAGTGGTCTCCAAAGGAGAAAAACAATCAAGCTGTGGGCAGATGAGAGACAGTCACCAGAGGCTGAGGCTAGCCAGACTTGACTGTATTGGCAGATTTTCTTTGGGAGAAACCCTTGGATATAGAGAATTTTAGACGTGGAATCCTAATTTCGGCCATGGGAGCCTAGACAGAGAAGAGAGTTCTTTTCCATAGGAAGGAAAGCCCAGAGCCCCAGTGCTTCACAGTCAGATGGAAAGTGGCCCTCGACATGTCGAATTCAGTGGAACCTGTCAGACATTCCCCAGAAGTCCAAACCAGGCAGACCTGTTCAATGTTCCCTAGATTTCCTGGGTCCCCACACTGTCACAATATTCTCCTTGATTCCACGAGGTCTGGCAATGTCACAATGGCTTCTTGGTTTCAGGAGACCCAACAGAGTCACAACGGTCCATTGGCCCCTTGCAGCCCCACTGTGAAACAATGGCTCCTTGTTTCTGTTTTAAATCAATCACAATCAAACCACAGTTTGATCATAGATCCTTGCTTCCATAGGGCCCATGATTTGCACAATGGTCTACTTGATTCCATGATTCCTGGATTCCACAGTCTCACCATAGTTTCCTTGGATCTCCATTGTCACAACTGACCCATGGTTCCATGAGGTTCCATAGTGCCACCGTGGTTTCTGTCAGAGGCTGGATGAGATCAATGTCCCAAGACACCTTGGGATGCTCGGAATGCCCGTGTGGGGCCAGGGGCGGGTCAGGCCTTGGTTTGTGGTGGGACAGAGCCCCGCCTCCAGCCCTGGCCTGGCAGCGCTGTCAATCACACAGCAGGGGAGATGTTAACCAGCTCTGATTAGCCCAGCTGTCAATCAATCAATCAATCAATCAATCACATACCAGCATCTGGTGCTACCCTGACTCTGACTGGAAAAGCAAGTGGCAGTCCCACCCCAGGGGTGGGCCCATGGCGGCCCAAGGGTTAAAAGCCAGAGCACGAGGCCAGCCCAGGGTCTGGATCCTGCCTTCTCCTGGGGTTCCTCTTTTAGCAATGCTGGAACCCCAGCAGCTGGTACCTAATGTGTGTGTCTTTCTATGGATCTTCTGTCTTTCTGTCATTCTTTATTTCTTCTCCATCTAATCCTACTTACCTGAAACATTTTTGGGTAACTTCACATGTTAAGTTATAAGGGCTTTTAGGTTAAATGTGTGGGAATCCAGGGCACAGGCAATATTTCTCTGCCTGCTCTGAGGGGTCCTGACCCCCAGAGAAACACTGCCTTTAACCTTTGCCCATGGAGAGGACTTCCAGGACTTTGAGATAGATTAGAATTTACCAAAGTGTGAAATAAATTAGAGGGTAGTATAGCATGTCACTTGGGTGAGAAATTTATGTTTTGGGATTTTTAGTATGGTGTAGATAGGAAGCAAGATGGAGGAATTTGTGTGTAGTCCCTCTCTTCATCTTCTTCTTCTTCTTCTTCTTCTTCTTCTTCTTCTTCTTCTTCTTCTTCTTCTTCTTCTTCATCTATTCCATTTTCTTCAGTGTTGGTGGCTCAGGGTGATTGGTCAAGGAAAGCACAGTGTAGAGGTTATGTGAACAGTCAAGGGATCAATTATGTGTAGATAAGTAGAAATAATATGTATTTTAAGAGTTAATTGGATGAGACAACTTTAAAAGACCTTGAAACCATATATTTTGTAGTCATTTGGCAGTGCTTTTCCAGCAAGATGAGGCTGGTGTGGACAGCATATAAAACTTCAGGTATGATAATAATAAACAATATTGATATTGATCTTGTTTATTGATAAAACAAACAAGAAGGTGAAGACCAAAAGAAGTCCTGTGCATCTCCTTTTACCTGGCACAGAACTGCTACAGGAGGGTTTTCCCCATCCAGGGAACTCCCAGAGGGGCCATCAAAAACCCAAACATTAATAACTGGTAACCTGATGATGTTTGTAATAAGTTGGTTTTTTTTCCATGAAGTTGTTTACTGAAGGGTGTTGTCTTAATTGGACAATCATGTGAAATGTGTTGATTAAATGACCAGTGATGTCCACCCGTAGCAAGCCAAGATTTAAAAGAAGAGGACAGGAAAAACAGGTGGCTTTTAGCCCTTAGCCTTTTGATCTGAGACTGTGTCATCCCTGATTCAACGGTGACATTTGGGGACCTATAGGGGCTATTGGGGCTCCTTTCTGCACCTTGTGACCCAACATGAATTTCTCTGATAAACTTTGTCTGAAGCTCTCACTGTGCCCATGACAGGAACACCTGTGAGTGTCTGGGAGATCCCGGCTCTTTGGCAGCCTGGGGACTCCTGAGATGTCACCATGGAGCCCCTGTGAGTGCCTGTGACAGACTGGTGCCTTTGCAGCCCAAGGTCCCCTGGAATGTCACCATGGAATGGCTGTGACTGCCTCTGACCACAGGGCTCTTTATCATCCGCAGAAACCTCTGGGAGGTCTCCATGGAGCCCCTGTCTCTGCCTGTGACATTCCAGCTCTGGAACTGCCTGGAAACTATTGGAAAGTCCCAATGGAACCCCTCAGAGGGCCTGTGACAAATCTGATCCTTAGCAGGCAACAATCACCAGCCCCCTGTTGCTATTGTCAGTTTCCATGGCAACCATCACCAGCCCCCTGTTGCTATGGTCAGTTTCCATGGCAACCATCACCAGCTGCCTGTTGCTATGGTCAGTTTCCATGGCAACCATCAACAACCCACTGTTGCTATGGTCCATTTCCATGGCAACCATCACCAATCCCCTGTTGCTATGGTCAGTCCCCCGGCAGCTCCATGGAGACCCCTTTGCCGGGGTGGTTGCCATGGACACCAGCTCAGGCCTGCAGCCAGAGCCCGTTGCCATGGCAACCATTGGCAGCCCCATCCCCAGGCTCATGGGATCCCAGAACCACAGAATTGGCTGAGCTGGGCGGGACCCATCAGGATCCTCCAGTCCAACTGCTGGCCCTGCACAGGACACCCCAGCAATGCCAGCCTGGGCCTGGCAGCGCTGTCCAAACGCTGCTGGAGCTCAGAGAGCCCTGGAGCTGGGACCCTTCCCTGGGGAGCCTGGGCAGGGCCCCAGCAGCCTCTGGGCAAAAACCTTTTCCTGACATCCAACCTGAGCCTGCCCCGACTCAGCTGCA